>NC_064921.1:472885647-473193795 GCF_023897955.1 Schistocerca gregaria
TGTGCCACTCAACCAAGTTATCAGTTGCCCTTCGAGCGATATCGAAATTATGCACGATGTGACAACCCGGAGAGAGAATGAGCGTAATGTAGGCTGAACCGGATGGACCTCGCAGGGGTTCGAATGCCCTCCCCATCCTTTACCTCTCGACCCAAATGGCCAGCAGGACAATCGCACGGAGGGTGCGCGGGGGCAGCTCATTCATAGCTCTGACACTTCACCAGTGTGGAATAACAAGCGTCGCGAAAACCGATGTGCAAGAAGAAGTAAGTAAGCACAATGGTTAACCTTCCGTTGTAGACCGTGTTCCCGAAGGAGGGGATGATCTGTTACGTTGTGGAGGGATTGAGACATAGAAAGCGTCTCCGGATAAGCGAACTACGCACTGCCTAGTAATGGAGGAGGAGGAGCAAATTACTGTTTAACATCACGTCGACAAGCTCGGCTTAGAAGGATGGGGATAGAAATCGGTCAAGCCCTTTCAAAGGAACGATCTTGGCATTTGCCTGAAGCGATTTGGGGAAATCACGGAGAATCTAAATCAGGCGAGCATATGCGTCCTAGGCAGTACTCATAGAGTTATAATTACCATCTCAAAAAAATAAAGTCACGTAATTTTTTGATCGTTTGCAGCTACATGTATATAGTTTCCGTGCATATTAAAATCCCCACGCTACATTACGGTGGCAAGCCTCTAGAGAATACAAGAAAAATTGCGCATCTATTGATAAAGTGGGAATGGGATACGGCATTTTATTTTACCTGTTCAAGTGGCGTTCTATTTGCATTCTGGTTCAAAAATGACTGCAAACATTATGGGACTTAACATCTGAGGTCATGAGTCCCCTAGACTTTAGAACTACTTAAACCTAACTAACCTAAGCACATCACATACATCCATGCCCGAGGCAGGATTCGAACCTGCGACCGTAGCAGTCGCGCGGTTCCGGACTGAGCGCCTGAACCGCTAGACCACCGCGGCCGGCAGTCCATATAGAAATCATTGCGTATGTTACCTGGAACAGGAAATCAAAGGTGGCGGACCATAACTCGAGAAAGAGAGAATGTTTGATTTAGAGAAGGCACTGTGCCACTCAACCAAGTTATCAGTTGCCCTTCGAGCGATATCGAAATTATGCACGATGTGACAACCCGGAGAGAGAATGAGCGTACTGTAGGCTGAACCGGATGGACCTCGCAGGGGTTCGAATGCCCTCCCCATCCTTTACCTCTCGACCCAAATGGCCAGCAGGACAATCGCACGGAGGGTGCGCGGGGGCAGCTCATTCATAGCTCTGACACTTCACCAGTGTGGAATAACAAGCGTCGCGAAAACCGATGTGCAAGAAGAAGTAAGTAAGCACAATGGTTAACCTTCCGTTGTAGACCGTGTTCCCGAAGGAGGGGATGATCTGTTACGTTGTGGAGGGATTGAGACATAGAAAGCGTCTCCGGATAAGCGAACTACGCACTGCCTAGTAATGGAGGAGGAGGAGCAAATTACTGTTTAACATCACGTCGACAAGCTCGGCTTAGAAGGATGGGGATAGAAATCGGTCAAGCCCTTTCAAAGGAACGATCTTGGCATTTGCCTGAAGCGATTTGGGGAAATCACGGAGAATCTAAATCAGGCGAGCATATGCGTCCTAGGCAGTACTCATAGAGTTATAATTACCATCTCAAAAAAATAAAGTCACGTAATTTTTTGATCGTTTGCAGCTACATGTATATAGTTTCCGTGCATATTAAAATCCCCACGCTACATTACGGTGGCAAGCCTCTAGAGAATACAAGAAAAATTGCGCATCTATTGATAAAGTGGGAATGGGATACGGCATTTTATTTTACCTGTTCAAGTGGCGTTCTATTTGCATTCTGGTTCAAAAATGACTGCAAACATTATGGGACTTAACATCTGAGGTCATGAGTCCCCTAGACTTTAGAACTACTTAAACCTAACTAACCTAAGCACATCACATACATCCATGCCCGAGGCAGGATTCGAACCTGCGACCGTAGCAGCAGCGCGGTTTCGGGCTGAAGCGCCTAGAACCGCTCGGTTACAGCAGCCGGCTTGCATTTTGGCGCGGTGATTTTAGCGTGTACCAAGATTGCATACATGTACCTGCAAAACAAATAGAACATCATCTGCATAACGTTATTTTTTCGCTGCAGTAATAAAAACTGTGCGACTACCCCTCATTTTTAGTGGCTAGTCCTGTGTTACTGTCTTTTAATTCTTATCACAAATTAGTATGGTGTCTTCCCAGTGAGTATACTAGAAGATTTTGAAACCTGGTTTCGCAGGACAGAGCGGTTCAGGTTGTGGTAAGAGGCCAAGTTCATTTACTGTTAGTTATACAAGAACACACTCAACTTAATTCCTCAAACAGATGCACAGTTTTCTCTTCAAATCAACAAAGATCAATTAAATGATTGCTTTTAAAACACCAGGATTTAGAATAACGACTGAAGGCCTTACTTAAGTAAAATTACAACATCTCCTCGGCTAAAGGCCCAAATAATATTTCATATCAACTAAGGAAATTCTTTAAAAGCCAAGCATTTACCAGTTCTGGTTAAAGGCCATATTAAGGAAAATTCAAGTTAATTCTTCGGCTGAAACCTCAATTAAAAAAATGTCTTACATAAAAAAGAGAGACCTTAAAGGCAAGCCTTTAAACAGTACAATAGAAGAACATCTTAAGGAAACTTGAAGTATCTTGTCGGCTGAAGGCCCAAACAATTACTCAAGAATAATTAAAGACAACCTTTAAACATTTACAGAACACGGCTGAAGGCCGTTTCAAGAATTCAAGATAATTAAAGAGAAATGATTTACATATTAAAGCCACAGATTCTGAATCAAACGCGGCTGAAGGCCTAAATACAGAGCAAAAAGAATTTTAAATGAAACACGGCTTATTGCCTAATCTTGAAGTTGTTATGAAGTTCGGCTGAAGGCCATATACTAAACATAAAACAGACAATATTAATACACGGCTGAAGGTCTGGCACAGTACCAGCGACCAAATAAAATGACAATCAAAAACAATAAACAGTGTTGCTCGTAAGTGTTCCAACGGTCGGCCTGGGGAAGAAACTGTAACCAAAGTTTAGGTGAGACAGACAGCCAAGCGCAGCACTAAACAATCGGGTTGCAGCATGACCTATGGACAGCTTACGAACCGACCAACCACCTAATCAATTCCCTTCCACCCTACCAACAGCACGACAACCAAGAGTATCAGCGACGACGAGGATCGCAGCAGGATTATGCCTTAATAATAATTGGCGTATAAACACAGTCAAGGCACAATAAACACTCAAAGACAAAATGAAAAACACCAAAGCTGTCGAACTACACGCCGTGCCGGACAGCATCAACACACTCGCTGCTTTGTCCTAGCCGACCGACTGCCTACTCTTGTACGCACACAGCATTCCTCTGCTCAGTGGAAATCACAGAAGCTACATACAGTTCGAAGTAAACACTTGCACCAAGAACTCCGACAATCCTAAAACCAATCACCGTGGAACCACAAGGAGAAATGACAAGTCACACACACAGAGAGAGTTTCCATAAGCGGTCGGTCACCAAATACACGTCGTCCGATGAGATGACCGACCGCACGACCAACCAAGGTCGGCCCCAATCAAGTTACGTGTGTCGGCAACGGTCGGGCGAGTCTTGGCTATCCGGAGCTCACTGCAGCTCCAACCCGACTCAACTCGATGTCCGTTCGGAACTCGGAGACACGACGACCCGGGCACACTGGCTCGGACCCAACCATGCAGAGGTAACACTTCCCCATTGACCACCCGATACCTCTGCAGAAGCAAGGAACCGACCAACGTCCCGCAAGATGACCAACTCAAGGGGCCCGGAAACGGTCGAGAGAGTACTGGCTGTTACTGGCTGTCTGGAGCTCACTGGCGCTGCGTCCCGACTGCCTCCGGACGAACGGCGTCCCGGAGACGCTGGCTCGGACCCAAGCATGCAGAGAGTTCAAATGGTTCAAAAGGCTCTGAGCACTATGGGACTTAACATCTGAGGTCATCAGTCCCCTAGAACTTAGAACTACTTAAACCTAATTAGCCTAATGACATCACACACATCCACGCCCAAGGCAGGATTCAAACCTGCGACCGTAGCGGTCGCGCGGTTCCAGACTGAAGTTCCTAGAACCGCTTGGCCACAGCGGCCGGCCATGCAGAAGGAACACCGGCCCATTGGCCACTTGACATCTCTGCACAAGGAAGGAACCGACCAAAGTCCCGCAAGATGATCAATTGAAGAGGCCCAGAAACGATCGGAAGACCAAATACACGTCGCCCGATGAGACGACCGACCGAACGACCAACCAACGGACGTCACGCCCGAGTCTCCTGTCGTCCGACAGTGCATATGTGTCGTCAGCGGTCGGGAGAGTACTGGCTGTGCAGACCTCACTGGAGCTCCCGACATACGACGCCCCGGAAATGCTCACGGTCGCTCCAGAGATAGTACGACAGTGCACTAATCGATAAACGCTGCTGCTGCCACTCACGGGCAAGCAAACCAGTAACTTAGTGACGGAAAAAATTGAATAGGGAAGAGGCGACCCGGAAGTGCTCACGGTCGCTCCAGAGATAGTACCACAGTGCACTAATCGATAAACGCTGCTACTGCCACTCACGGGCAAGCAAACCAGTAACTTAGTGACGCAAAAAAATTGAATAGGGAAGAGGCGACATAGCCATAAAAAAAATGACCAGCCATAAACGGCGTAACAGCGAGCCGCGCACGGCTCAGATATGTGACATATAGAGCCATATCGAAGACGAATGTCCCTCAGTAGAAACTCACCACTTGAGATAGGACAAATACATTGACGGAAAAGAAATCACAATACCAAGAAGAAGTTCTGTGACATAGATAAAATGTCAATGTCGTGTGACTAGGGCCTCCCATCGGGTAGACCGTTCGCTGGGTGCAAGTTTTTCGATTTGACGGCACTTCAGCGACTTGGGGGTCGATGGGGATGAAATTATGATGATTAGGACAACACAGCATCAGTTCCTGAGCGAAGAAAATCTCCAACCCAGCCGGGAATCGAACCCGGGCCCTTAGAATTGACATTCTGTTGCACTGACCACTCAGTTGCCGTGGGCGGACATGCGATATAGATGAAAGTTGGTAGCCGTGTTTCTACATCTGATAGATTTCATCTGTTCCAATTTCATTCTAGAAGCATAACACTGGCACTAGTAGAACTACTATGTGGGTGCAAATCGGGTTTGCTTTAAATACACGCTATAACGGTTGTGAAAGTTAGTTACCTTTAAGACTGGACGTGATCAGTTGATTTTATTCAAGGATGTCTTTATGGCGACAAAGAAGCCATTATCAGCACCTCACTAAGTTTGAACAAGGTCGTGTAATAAGGCTAAAAGAAGCTGGATGTTCCTTCTGCGATATTGCAGAAAGACTTGATAAGAATGTATCCAGTCCACTTGGTTGCTGGCTCCGGTGTCACGAGAATGTAAGGTCCGTACTACCAGGTGGCACTACCGGGAGGGAAGACCATGACGGTTGGTGTATGCATCTGGCGCATCGTACTGCATCTACAGCAGTAATTTGAGCTGTAGTTGGCTCCACAGTGACACTGTGAACTACTACAAATCGATAACTTCAAGGACATCTCCGAGCCAGATACTATGTCCAGACACTCTGTGATCAAAATGGTACTGAAACAGAGGATGACATACTGTTGTTGTAGTTGTTGTTGTTATTGTAGTCTTCAGTCCTGAGACTGGTTTGATGCAGCTCTCCTTGCTACTCTATCCTGTGCAAGATTCTTCATCTCCCAGCACCTACTGCAACCTACATCCTTCTGAATCTGCTTTGTGTATTCATCTCTTGGTCTCCCTCTACGATTTTTAGCCTCCACTCTGCCCTCCAATACTAAATTAGTAATCCCTTGATGCCTCAGAACATGTCCTACCAACCGATCCCTTCTTCCAGTCAAGTTGTGCCACAAACTTCTCTTCTCCCCAATTCTATTCAATACCTCCTCATTAGTTATGTGATCTACCCATCTAATCTTCAGCATTCTTCTGTAGCACCACATTTCGAAAGCTTCTATCCTCTTCTAGTCTAAACTATTTATCTTCCACGTTTTACTTCCATACATGGCTACACTCCATACAAATACTTTCAGAAACGACTTCCTGACACTTAAATCAATACCCGATGTTAACAAATTTCTCTTCTTCAGAAATTTCTCTTCAGATGACATACTAAAAGCCGAAATACTAAATGTATTTTTCCAAAGCTGTTTCACAGAGAAAAACTGCACTGTAGTTCCTTCTCTAGATTGTCGCACAATACCAAAATGGTAGATATCGAAATAGATGACAGAGGGATAGAAAAATAATTAAAATCGCTCAAAAGATTAAAGGCCGCTGGATCTGATGTGATACCAGTACGCGAAGGAACTTGTCCCCCTTCTTGCAGCGGTGTACCGTAGGTCTGTAGAAGAGCTTAGCGTTCCAAAGGATTGGAAAAGGGCACAGGTCATCCACGGTTTGTAGAAAGGACGTTGAACAGATCTGCATAACTATAGACCTGTATCTCTAAAGTCGATCAGTTATAGAATTTTGGAATACGTCTTATGTTCGAGTGTAATGACTTTTCTGGAGATTAGAAATCTACTCTGTAGGAATCAGCATTGGTTTCGAAATAGACGGTCGTGTGAAACCCAGCTCGCGCTATTTGTCCACGAGACTCAGAGGATCATAGACACGGGTTCGCTCGTAGATGGCGGGTTTCTTGACTTCCACAAGGAGTTTGATACCGTTCCCCACAGTCGTTTAATGAACAAAGTAAGAGCATATGGACTATCAGACCAATTGTGTGATTGGATTGAAGAGTTCCTAGGTAACAGAACGCAGCATGTCATTCTCAATGGAGAGAAGTCTTCCGAAGTAAGAGTGATTTGAGGTGTGCCGCAGGGGAGTGTCATAGGACCGTTGCTACTCACAATATACATAAATGACCTGGTGGATGACATCGGAAGTTCACTGAGGCTTTTTGCGGATGATGCTGTAGTATATCGAGAGGTTGTAACAATGGAAAATTGTACTGAAATGCAGGAGGATCTTCAACGAATTGACGCATGGTGCAGGGAATGGCAATTGAATCACAATGTAGACAAGTGTAATGTGCTGCGAATACACAGAAAGAAAGATCCTTTATCATTTAGCTACAATATAGCAGGTCAGCAATTGAAAGCAGTTAATTCCATAAATTCTCTGGGAGTAGGCATTAGGAGTGATTTAAAATCGAATGACCATATACAATTAATCATCGGTAAATCAGATTTCAGACTGAGATTCATTCGAAGAATCCTAAGGAAATGCAATCCGAAAACAAAGGAAGTAGGTTACAGTACACTTGTTCGCCCACTGCTTGAATACTGCTCAACGGTGTGGGATCCGTACCAGATAGGGTTGATAGAAGAGATTGAGAAGATCCAACGGAGAGCAGCGCGCTTCGTTACAGGATCATTTAGTAATCGCGAAAGCGTTACGGAGATGATAGATAAACTCCAGTGGAAGACTCTGCAAGAGAGGCGCTCAGTAGTTCGGAATGGGCTTTTGTTGAAGTTTCGAGAAGATACAGTCACCGAGGAGTCAAGTAGTATAATGCTCCCTCCTACGTATATCTCGCGAAAAGACCATGAGGATAAAATCAGAAAGATTAGAGCCCACACAGAGGCATACCGACAATCTTTCTTCCCACGAACAATACGAGACTGGAATAGAAGGGAGAACCGATAGAGGTACTCAAAGTACCCTCCGCCACACACAGTCAGGTGGCTTGCGGAGTATGGATGTAGATGTAGATGTAGATGCATTCCACTGACCACAAACCACCGCCATTTGCGACTTCAGTGGCGTCAAGCGAGATTTCATTGGAGGACAGGGTGGAGGTCTGTTATTTTTTCGGATGAGAGCTGGTTCTGCCTCAGAGCCAGTGACGGTTGTGTGCTCATTAAAAAGAGGCCAGCTGAGGACCTGCACCCGACCTGTGTGTTGTGCTAGACTAACTAGACCTACTCCTGGTGTTATGGTCTGGATGCGATTTCGTAGGGCTGCAGTAGCACTCTCGTGTTTATCCCGCGCACTCTCACTTCAAATATGCACATCTATCTGATGATACGCCTACTATGTTACCATTCATGAGTAGTGTTCCAGGGATTGCTTTCCAACAGAATAACGCTCGTCCACATACCGCTGTTGTAACCCAACATGCTTTACAGTGTGTCGACATATTGTTTTGATCTGCTCGATCACCTTTTGGACGTTATCGGACGACAACTCCAGCATCATCCACAAACGTCATGAACCGCCCCTGTATTGACCGACCAAGTGCAACAGGCAATGAACTCCATACCACGGACTGACATCCGGCACTTGTACACCACAATGAATGCACGTTTTTATGCTTGCATTCAACATTCTGGCAGATACACCGGTTATTAACGTATCAGAATTTCACCTCTGCAATGGCTTATCTCGCGCTTACTTTAACCTGTGATCTTGCAATGTTAATCACTGAAATATCTTACCGAGCAAATGTACTCTCAAAATTAAATTATTCTACATTAATTATTTTTTGGTATTGCGGATTTTTCCGTCAGTGCATGTTGAGCTGGTCGACTTCGATGCTTATTTGTCTTCTTCACATCTTTGGCGGAGGGGGATTTTAACTGCAGTGCGCGCGCTCTACTGGTGGCTGGTGTGCAGGTATCCGCGGTGTGAGGTGACGTGGGACTGTGTATGCAGTACGGCAAGAGGCCGAGTCGGCGTAATGAAGGAGCGTGGCCAGCCGCTTCGCGAGTGAACCGTTACAATGCAAATCTTCTGTCCATGGTCATGTGGATTTCCTCGAGGTTGGAGGTTGGAAGGACAAGTTCCGTCGAGTTGGTTACAAGTTACACAGGCTGAACGAATTGGAGTCGTTGAGTTGCTTCGGTGGGTGATGTTCATACTAACTAAATATGCCAGTGTACTAAAAACCATTTGGAATTGTTCCAGTAGCTTATCACTGAATTTGGTGTCGTCACTTGATAACTTGACGGCAGTTAAGGAAGTGTAACGACGGCCACCTAACAGACACGAAGCATGGCGAAACACGTAGCTACAAGTGTAACTAAGTAGTGCATAAGTCTGTGTTTGGCGTTCCAAGCAGCGCTGAAATATTTTTCCCATTCTACCTGTTATGTCATTATTTTAGTCTGGCCTTTAAATGTGCGCCGAGATTATTCTTGCTATTCTAACTTTTATGCCAATATTTTATTGATGGTTTTAAGGGATTGGCTAACCAAATTTTAAGAGCCGTGACTGCCCAAGTAAGTTTTGAAGATTAATTCTGTTGGTTTCATTTGTGGAGTATATCTTTGAAAGGGACTAATAACTAGATGTGCAGTTAGGATTGTGTATCTCATGCCTCAGGATATTCCCTGCCGCTGATGAGTTTCCTGTTGCAGATAACGCAGTGGTTGACGCGAGCAAACTGGGATCAGTCTACCACGGTTGCAGAGTGATATTTAAGGCTCCCCCCCCCCTCCCCCCCCCAAGTCTCAGGTTGTGTTGTTTTTGTCCTGTAATTCCTTCCATTCGGTGGAGAGTTATGCTTCCTGAAGCTCAATCACACTGCAAAGTTGAGTACCTTATTTCATTTCCTGTCCCGTGGATTCCTTGTATTGGTTGAAATCTTTTAGTGTGCTCGCGTCCATCACTAATTCTCGTGTAGAGTGGAAGCGGCCTCTGTTGTTTTTCTTGCGGATATTTTCTCGTTAATTTATACGAACATGGTATTTGCAAGTAGTATAGTTCTAATTAATCAGAAATTGGTCAAGTAAACTTTAAAATTTTGGGTTTTGCTCAACTCCGAACTTTGATGTGAGTTAGTCTTGTTAGTCATATTTTACGAATCAGGATTTTATGAACATTGTATTAGTTGATGAAAAGTTGGCCGAGTAAACCTTAAAATTTTAGTGTTTGTTGACCTCAGAACTTTTATCTGAGACAGTTATGTCAGTCATATTTTACGAGCATGCTTTTATGAATATTGTGTTTGAATTATGAAAAGTTGGCCTAGAAATCCTTAAAACATTACTGTCTGTTGAACACTGGGTTGGTTATGTCAGCCATATTTATCTTAAAGGCGGTTTTATGAATAGTGTTTCATTTAATGAAAAGTTGCCTGAGTAAACCTTAAAAATATTGGTGTTTGTTGAACTCATAACTTTCATTTGAGCTAATTAAGTCAGTTCTATTTTACGAAGGATTCTTTTATGAATATTATCTGTAAATTATGAGTAGTTGGCCAAAGAAGTCTTAAAACACTACTGTGTGTTGAACTCCGAACTTGGCTGTGATGAAAAGATAGATAAAAGGGTTTCCATGCGAGTGATGAAGTAGGTGTGATTTATGTGTCAGTCATATTGAATTAATTATGGGTCCATGGACTTGACTTAAATTAATGTAAGTGGTTGAAAGAAAACGATATGTGGAAGATATCTTAAAAGATTTTTGTGTTCTAAAAGACAAGCATTGCTGTAATAATGGTTCCTGTGAATGTATTATAAACAATGTGTTTGTAATAAAGAAGTTGTAAGTAAGCTGTTTAGGTTTTTTTATTGGTAACGCCGCCGCCACGTAGCGCTCTGTATAAAAATCACTGGCTGTGCCGTGCCCAGTCTGTGTTTAGTTTGCATTGTTGTCTGCCATTGTAGTGTTGAGCAGCGGCAGCTGGATGCTAACAGCGCGTAGCGTTGCGCAGTTGGAGGTGAGCCACCAGCAGTGGTGGACGTGGGGAGAGAGATGGTGGAGTTTTGTAATTTGTAAGACTGGATGTCATGAACTATCATATATATTTTGACTATTAAGGTAAATACACTGTTTGTTCTCTATTAAAATCTTTCATTTGCTAACTATACCTATCAGTAATTAGTGCCTTCAGTAGTTTGAATCTTTTATTTAGCTGGCAGTAGTGGCGCTCGCTGTATTGCAGTAGCTTGAGTAACGAAGATTTTTGTGAGGTAAGTGATTTGTGAAACGCATAGGTTATTGTTAGTCAGGGCCATTCTTTCGTAGGAATTTTTGAAAGTCAGATTGCGTTGCGCTAAAAATATTGTGTGTCAGTTTAAGCACATTCGTGTATAATTGTTCAAAGGTGACGTTTCAAAGTGTGTGGCAACTACAACTGATTTCGACTGTGATTTCGATGTGTCGTTAGAGACCACACACCAATAGTAATTTTTCCGGCTGACATGAGGATCGCTTTTATTCTTTGTACGACAGCTTCTATCGGTGCAATAACGTATTTATTGCATGACTAAACCTAACGTCGCCTGCGCGAGGATGCTATGGGTACAAGAAAACAGAATACATTCGCTCTCCTCAAATTTAGTCATGTCTCTGGCCATCTGATAAAAAACCAAGAGTTTAAACCCCAGTGTCACTAAGACTGACTAGCAAAGTTGCAAAAGAGGGTGTTTCGCATATAAATATTCGAGGAACGTTGGAGCCCCGACGCAGAATGTAGCGAAACTTCTGTCTTCTCTTTTTTGCCCTGTGATTGACGAATGTGAATACCACATCCGAATTTCGGAACACTTCGTATGCCGATTCAAGGACTTCAGTCTGAAGTCATCTGACAAAAATGGCTCTGAGCACTGTGGGACTTAACTTCTGAGCTCATCAGTCCCCTACAACTTAGAACTACTTAAACCTAACTAACCTAAGGACATCACACACATCCATGCCCGAGGCAGGATTCTAACCTGCGACCGTAGCGGTCGCGCGGCTCCAGACTGTAGAACCGCTTGGCCACCCTGGCCGGCAAGCCATCTGACAAGTCAGTGCATTTCGGCGTAGTGTCTCTTCCCACATGACTGCCTTTATACATTACATCATGTAGGAGCTAAGCTGGAACATCTCGTCCATATCTTCAAATTAGTGTGCACTTCATCCTACGTCTTATTCAGCGACTAATATTTTGACCTGACGTTGTGCTGCTTGTACCTTTTTGTCTCTCATACAAACTGACCTTTTCGTGAGAGATTTCAAGTATAAAACGTTCTAAAATGCTCAAATTTTTAAAAATAAGTTGAAGAGACCTCTTTGGCGTGGCCATATTGAGAGGCAACGATTCGTCCATAGAACATCTGTCACTATGCTAGCATATATTTTTCTATGAAAGTAGATTAAAAATTGAGATTTCTCTTTTCCGATTGTCAGAATCAAAACATATTTATCTCTGGTAAAGTGCTACTATGTACCATCATCCAGTTCAACTCAGCCTACTACAGGCTATAGATTACCAGCTATATGACTGTGAGATCTTGTCTGCAGAGCTTAGCCATCTCCATCCACTATTTCATCAGAACGATTAAGAGAGCATGTACACCACCGATTTCGACCCACGAGCTTTAAAACATTGTGATCGGCCTGATGATACATAGATCTACACTACGGTTGTTTTCCCTAGCTTTTGATATTGGCGTCCTTTTCAAGATCGGCTGGCTTTTGAAGGAACACCGAATCAAATATGTATTCCGTACGCTGCGAGTTCGAACTTGGTTGAAGTTCGTGAAAGATAGTCTCACCTAAGGAGTCAAGGGCTCTATACGTTTCCGAGTCAGTGTAGAAAATCAGACGTCGCAGTGCTTGGACTCTATAACTGAGGATGAGTTCGAATTACACATGAAGAACGAACCAGTTAACTGGGATGCAGGATATCAGCTCAACAACGCAGAGGAACGAATGTCATCGGCTGTAAGACACCACAGATCACAGAGGAACAGCTCCGGCGAGAATATGCCATTGGGGTCTCATATCCAGGACGATCCAACAGCGGAGTCTCCGAAGTCGGTGGGGCTTCTCGCGTCGTACGGTGTGGAGGTGTCCAAGTTCGTTTTCCCAGCAGTGGACTCCTGCAGTCAACTTCCCTTCTGCGTTACATCCTCTCCCGTCCACCAGAGCGACAGCGCTTTTCTAGATAACTGCAATGTACTTAGATCGTCTCAAGAGCTCTAATAGTCTTATAACCAGCTGTAGATGGCAAGTAGCTGCGTCTTGGAAATAACGTGCAATAACTGTAATGGCAACTATTGGTATGAAATGGCACTGTTTAAGTACTTATTATTAGAAGTAATCAAAATTTCTGTAATTTCATAAATATTATAGGTGGCAACACATCATAGGATAATGCGATGCCTGATATGTGAACTTATGCTACGTACACTGACGTGTGACGACATTAATGGCTTCCACGACTTCACATCAAGCGAAATCCGTGGGAAAGACATCAACGAGAGTACAATGCCATGCTCCTCAAACAACTGTAGGACGGTTCTGGCTTTGAGAGACGGACAATTATCGTGCTGGAAGGTGACTTCTCCGACGAGGCATGAAGGGGTGCAGGTGGTCCACAGCTGTCAGCGTATCTTCTATTACTACCGCAGGTCCCCTGGGAGAGCAGCAGAGTCTTCCACAACATATCAATGCTCCCACTGGCCTGTGTCCTTGCTGCGCTGCAGATATCGAATCGCTCGTTGTTCGCGTCGATGACGGTGTTTGTGGCGACGATAGTCGACACGGTATGGCGAAAACATAATTCATTCGACGAGGTGACACATTTCCATCGATCCTCGGTTCAACCTCGACTCTCCAGTGGCCACTGCAGTCGTAACTGACAGTGTCGTTGGGTCAATATGGCAACACATAGGGGTCGTCTGTGTGGAGCCCCATTTTCAACCATGTAGAGTGAACGGCATGTTTCGGAACACATATGCGTACAGCAGCGTTGTGCTCTTTTGGCAGAGATGCCACAGACCGCAACCTATCCTGCTTCACAGAGCAGGCAGGCCTCCAAATCCCAAGTTCTGTTAATAGTCGAGGACGTCCAGTCACTTATCAGCCAGTGGTATTTTTGCTGTAGTTCTACCGCTTTCCATACATGCTCTCTACAGTGGCACGTGAACATTCGACTAGCTACTCCGGTTTCGGGATCCTCATTCACAGGCTCTTGATAATAGTATTATCGCCTTTGTCAAAGTTGCTTGTGTCAGTAGATACCCCCATTTGTTGCCTGTGTGGTCGCTAGAATCATTCCTCATCCATCTTTGATCCACTTATATACTTACCTTATCGTGTCACGTTCCCGTAACGTCCTCAGGCGACATCCAACCTCGCAGTGGGCGGTGGTCATAATATTTTGGCTTAGCAGTGGAGCACATATGAAGCTCTGCGTTACGTCTGTTCTGTATGGATGCGTCATAAGTTATCTCGTGCTTCTATCAAATTTCGTGATTCACTACAATGCTTATATCTCTTAGAATTTTCCTTTTCTTTGCGTCTTACGTGTTTAAGTGCACGCGACGTATAGAAGCCTTATATCTTGTTCAGTCCAGTTCAAAATAATCTTTACAGCTACTATATACAAAAAGTTATGGCAGAAGGAAAAGAAATGATGAGTGAGTATACAGCCGTCTTCAATGTAATCCTGTTCTGAGCTCTGCGCGCACGCACGCACGCACACACCAAAACCTACTGCCACTACAAAATTCGAAATTAGTGCTGATAACACGCAAAGTAACACTGTGTAAAAGTGAATATATGATCAACAGTGGTAGTGCATGTTAAAATTCAGTTTACATACCCCGTAGAGTCATGAAAAAGCCGAATAAATGACAAGTAACATCGCTCAATTTAAATACACAGTTCCCCCCTCCCGCACACCGAGTCCCAACTTATTAACCTATAAAGCTGGTCCACAGTTAACACCTACAGTCACCGGGATGGCTTCTACGACCGCATGGTACCACTCCACTGGTCGACGTCGGAGCCAATAGCTTGCTGCATCAGTAACCTCCTCATCATCCGCGTACTGATTGCCGCGGAGAGCACCCGGCATTTTGCCAAACATGGAAGTCGGAAGGTACGGATGCGGTATATAGGATGGATGAGGAAGAACATTTCAATGAAGTTTTGTGAGGTCCTCTCAGGTGCGCATACTGATGCGAGGCCATTTGTGCAGCGAGATGCTTGAGTGCGATCCATCGAACACCTCTACTGAGAGGGTCCAGCATTGCCGTAGTCACAGATGTGGGGGGCCGGCCGGAACGCTGGAGATCGGGCACGTTTTAGCTACCTTGTTGCGGTAATGGAAGACGGCTCGCCCAACGACTTACTACCAAGTCTCTGTAGACATGCTGCAAGCGTGTATCAATGTCACCTCAACGACAGCTCTCTGCTTGAACGCGCCTCCGACAGACGTCATTTTGAAGACTACCTACAGCGCCGCCAACTATCGAAATTTCATGAAATCGTAATATTCCACGGTGTCCAACGACAAATTCTCCTTTTGTTTTTATCCGGAATTGGCGGCAATAAATTTGTTTCACCACTTATTGAATGCCCCCCGTAATATTAGTAAAGAAGAAAAGAACAGTAGTTTCATTTTAGGCCTGACAATCTGGTAACTTAACATTGAAAAATCCTGACTGTAGATGACATTTTGGAATAAAATATCAGCTCCAGAATGAGATTTTCACTCTGCAGCGGAGTGTGCGCTGATATGAAACTTCCTGACAGATTAAAAATGTGTGCCAGACAAAGACTCGAACTCGGGACCTTTGCCTTCCGCGGGCAAGTTCTCTACCATCTGAGCTACCCAAGCACGACTCACGCCCCCTCCTCACATCTTTACTTCCACCAGAACCTCGTCTCCTACCTTCCAAGCTTTACAGAAGCTCTCCTGCAGGAAGTAAAGCTATGAGGACGGGGCGTGAGTCGTGCTTGGGTTGCTCAGATCGTAGAGCACTTGTCCGCGAAAGGCAAAGGTCCCGTGTTTGAGTCTCGGTCCGGCACACAGTTTTAATCTGCCAGGAAGTTTCAAAATATCAGCTGTACTCCAAATGTCGGACAGCCAAATAAACATCAGAATGTGATACTAAGGCACATATTTTTTCTGTTAATATTTTTTTGTTAGTAATTTTATAAATAAGAGTCTCTCAAAATGAGTCTGCCATGTCAGCTTTGTTTGTTACATACTGTCTGTATACTCGTATCTCCCGTCACCAAGATTTTCGCGATAATCTGAGAATGTAACTGCGTAGACTTTCGCGGCAAGAATCAATTGACTTAAATTTTTTGTGAGCATCGTACTGCGTCATAATGTAAAAAACTATGTGGATGAAAGCAATGTTTCAATCACAGCTTGTGGACTTGCTTCAGTGTAATTTTTTACGTTATGACGCGGTACGATACTCAAAAAACTTCCATGTCAACAACCCGAGGATGTATTCTACCCGCAAAGCGTCAAATAAAGTCAGTGGTTTATCAGGTGCTGGCTTCTTATTCAGTGACCAAAACAATAATTGTGCAGTGCTTCTATTGATTTACAAATGTAAATAACATAATCTCAAAACTTTATGTACTGTCTTGCAGAATTTCCTTAAAAATTATTTGACTGAAAACAATCGAACTCACTGACGGTGATAAAACTTCACAGAAATATGTCCTGGTGTTGAAGAAGAGTAATTTGTGTTTCCTCAAGGCAGAACCGTACTTACACAACGAAATGATACGATAGTGTGGAATTATCGGCCGGGAGACCCGTCTGGTGTAGTTCTGTCGCCTGGTGCAAGTCTTTCCATTTGACGCCACTTCGACGACTTGTGCGTCGATAAAGGAGAACACACAAATACAGTCCACGAGAGTAGAAAACCTCCGACCTGGCGAGGAATCGAAACCGGAACCGTGCGGTGGAGGGGCAGCGGCGTTAACCACTAGACCACGAGATGCGAATTATTATATATTAGGAAGCGATCATGGACAAAAAGTGAGCATCAGCCATAAGATGAAAATCTTTACGACACCTTTGGCGTGTAGTGTGGCAGTGTACAGCCCATAAGGCTCGATTACGTAAGCTGACAATAACCCAGACTGTACACATCTCTACATCCGGCATTTTGCGCTGAAGAGGCAAATCGGCCATTAAAAACTGCCAGCATCTCGTTGTCGTATTATACTTTCATTTAACACTTAGGAAAGAACATGCACAGAGTTTACAATGCCATTATTCTATCTTAGCAAACGCAGGCATACTGTTCAGGGTGATAGTCACCATTACGAATAGACGTGTTATCTGTAGTGCCGAGCGAAACTTTGAATCTGTAAGGAAACAAAGATCCGACCATAAGTAAAAAATATCGAAAAAAATTTAGGAAGATGATAGATTTACGATGTGAAGAACGCCTATCTACAGAAAAAATTTAATAATTCCGAATAAGAGCATTTTATATAACTTAAAAATACGTAGTTATCGTGGCTGACTTGCTCACGCCCATATTTTACAGCGTTTTTCATTGATCCGTATCAGTCTAAACTAAAAGAGGAATGTTTCAGAGCTTACTCCCGCCGTGCTCTATAAAGCTAATCTCAATGATCGTAACAATAACAACTTTCGGATCATTTGTTTCTTTACATCTACATCGACTGCTATTCACAATAAAGTGCCTGGCAGGGGGTTCAATGAACCTCCTTCAAACTGTTTCTCTACCGTTCCACTCTCCAACGGCGAGCGCGAATATCGAGTACTTAAATTTTTCTGTGCGCACCATGATTTCTCTTATTTGATCATTTCTGTCTATGTAGGTGGGTACCAACAGAATGTTTTCGGAATCAGAGGAGAAATTTGGTGATTGAAATTTCATGAGAATATCCTGTAGCAACGAAAAACTCCTTTGTTTTAATGATTGTCACTTCAATTCACGTATCATGTCTGTGGCACAATCTCCCATATTTCGCGATAATATAAAACAAGCTGCTCTTCTTTGAACTTTTTCGATGTCATCGGTCAGTCTCAACTGATGCGGATCCCACATCCGCACAGCAGTACTTCAGAATAGGGCGGACAAGCGTGGTTTAAACAGTCTCTTTAGTAGACCTGTTGCACCTTCTAAGTTTTCTGCCAGTGAATCGCGGTCTTTGGTTTGTTCTACCCACAACGTTATCTAAGTAATCATTTCAATTTAGGTTATTTGTAATTGTAATCCCTAAGTGTTTACTTGAATTTACAGCCTTAAGATCTGTGTGACTTATCGCTTAATCTAAATTTACGGATCTCTTTTAGAACTCATGTGAGTAACTTCACACTTTTCTTTATTCAGGATCAATTGCTGCTTTTCGCACGATACAGATATCCTATCTAAATTATTTGCATTTCTTTTTGGTCATCTGATGACTTCACAAGACTGTAAATGACAGCATTATCTGCAAACAATCTACTCAGATTTTCTCCAATGTCGTTAATATAGATTAGTAACAATACAGAGCCTATAACACTTCCTGGGGAAACGCCGGATATTACTTATGTTTTGCTCGATGACTTTCCGTCCATTACTACGAACTGTGACCTTTATGACAGGAAATCACGAATCCAGTCACACAACTGAGATGATATGCCACAGACACCCAGTTTTGCTAGAAGACGCTTGTGAGGAACGGTATCGAAAGCCTTCTGGAAGTCTAAAAAGGTGGAATCAATTTTACTTTCCCTGTCGATTGCTCTCATTACTTCATGAGTATGAAGAGCTAGTTGTGTTTAAGAGGAACAATGTTTCTGAATTCGTGCTGACTATGTGTCAATAAGTCGTTTTCTTAGACGTAATTCATAATGATCGAACACAGTATATGTTCCAAAACCCTACTGCAAATCGGCGTTAGTGATATGGGCCTGTAATTCAGCAGATTACTCCTATTTCCATTTTCGGGTATTGGTATGACCTGGGCAATTTTCCAGTCTCTAGGTACGGGACTTTCTATAAGCGAGCGGTTTTACGTAATTGCTAAATATGCAGTTATTTCATCAGCATATTCTGAAAGGAACCTGAGTGGTATACAATCTGGACCGGAGGCCTTGCCATTATTAATAAGTGGTTTAAGCTGCTCTGCTCCGCCAAGGAGGTAGTTGTTCTTGACTGGAATTCAGGTATATTTAATTCGTCCTCTTTGGTTGAAAGAGTTTCGGGAAACCGTGTGTTAATAACTCTGCTTTAGTGGCACTGTCATCAGTGACTTCACCGATGTTATCGTGCAGTGAAGGTATTGACTGCGTCTTGCCACTGGTGTGCTTTATGTATAACCAGGATCTCTTTGGGATTTCTGACAGATTCCGAGACAGAGTTTCCCTGTTGAAATTATTAAAAGCTTCTCGCTTTGAAGTACGCGCTATATTTCGAACTCCTGCAAAACTTTGCCAGTCTTGGGGATTTTGCGGTCTTTTAACTTTGGCATGCTTTTTTCGTTGCTTCTGCAACAGCGATTTGATCCGTTTTGTGAACCATGCGGGATCAGTATCATCACTTATTAATTTATGTGGTATATATCTTTCAACTGCCGTCGATACTATCTCCTTGATTCACTCCACATCTTTTCTACACTTACGTGATCAGACCGGAAGAGTGGAGACTGTCTCTTAAAAAGGCGTTAAGAGCATTTTTATCAGTTTTTTTTAATAGATGTACTTTGCGTTTCTTTTTGATGGTTGTAGATGTTATGGTATTCAGCTTAGCAGCAACTGCCTTGTGGTCGCTAATTCCTGTATTCATCATGATACTCCCTATTTGTTCAGGATTGTGTGATGCTAAGAGGTCAAGTATGCTTTCGCAACCATCTACACTCATGAACTAATTGCTCAAAATAACTTTCAGCGAAACTATTCAGTACCATTTCGGATGACATTTTATGCTTTCCGCCGGCTTTAAACGTATAATTTTTTCAGCATATCGAGGGTAGATTGACGTCACTACCGACTATAATTGTATGAGTGGGGTACCAATTGAAATGAGACTCAAGTTTTCTTTGAACTGTACAGCAACTATATCTTCTGAGTCGGGGGATCGGTAAAACGATCCAACTAATAGTTTAGTCCGATCGTCAAGTATAACCTCTACCCATACTATTTCGCAGGACATGGGTTTCGTTTCGTTGTTGTTGAAATTATCATAGAATGCATGTCAGATTATGATTTTGTATTCTCTCGTCAATCACGGGTCGACTGAAATTGTCTGGGAAGAGAAAGTATAGGGGAAACTTTTAAACATGAAAATACCGCTGAGAGAGTCATCTAAATGAGATTCGCTTAGGTGAAAATAGGAATGACTCCATAACGTTAGACGATGCCATGCCCAGTACTGCCACGTGTTCACCGCCCGAAAATACAACTGAAAATCCGGCAAGCTGTTCGAAGAAGAACCAGTCTTCAAGAACATACGGAAAAATTAGCTTTCAAACGTGCATGAAACTGGCAAGCTCCAGCCAAGTAACGTAATAGAAGATGTCTTTCAGAAGCCCCAAAACTGTCGATCAGGTGGGACATGCCTTCTACATCTACATCTAATGATACTCTGCAAATCACGTATATGTGCCTGGCAGAGGGTTCATCGAACCACCTTAACAATAAGTCTCTATTATTCCAATCTCGTACAGCGCGCAGAAAAAACGAACACCTATATCTTTCAGTGCGAGTTCTTACTTCCTTTATTTTATTATGGTGATCGTTTCTCCCTATGTAGTGGAGCGTCAATAAAATATTTTCGCAATCGGAGGAGAAAGTTGGTGACTGAAATTTCGTGAGAACATTCCGCCACTATGGAAAACGTCTTTCTTTTAACGATGTCCACCTCAAATCCCGTATCATTTCAGTGACACTCCCCCCCCCCCCCCCCCCCCCTATTTCGCAATCATACAAAAAATTGCTGCCCTTATTCGAACTTTTTTGATGTACTCCCATCAATTCTATCTGGTAAGGATTCCACACCGCGCAGCAATATTCTAAAAGAGGGCAGACAAGCGTAATGTAGGCAGTCTCTTTAGTTGATCTGTTATTTTCTAAGTGCCTGCCAATTTAACGCAGTCCTTGGTTAGCATTCCCCACAATATTTTCTATGGGTTCCTTCCAGTTTAATTTGTTTGCAACTGAAATTCCTAGATATTTAGTTAAATTTACGGCACTTAGATTTGACTGATTTATCGTGTAACCGAAGTTTAACGGATTTCTTTTAGCACTCACATGGATGACCTCACACTTTTCGTTATTCAGGGTTGATTGCCAATTTTCACACCATACTGATATCTTTTCTATACCGTTTTGCAATTCGTTTTGATATTCTGATGACTTTACTAGTCCATAAGCGACAGCGTCATCTACTATCTACGTAAGACGGCTGTTCAGATTGTCTCCTGAATTGTTTAAACAGATGAGGAACAGCTAAGGGCCTATAACACGACCTTGGGGAACGTCAGAAATCACTTGTTTTACTCGATGACTTTCCGTTAGTAACTACGAATTGTGAACTCTCTGACAGGGAATCATGAATCCAATCACGTAACTGAGACGATATTCCACAAGGATGCAATTTCATTACAAGCCGATTCTGTGATACAGTCTCAAAAGCGTTCTGGAAGCCTAGAAATACGGAATTAATTTTAAATCCCTTGTCAATAGCACTCAACACTTTGTGCAAGTAAAGAGCTAGTTGTGTATCAGAAGGACGATGCTTTCTAAATCAGTGTTGACGTTGTGTCAATAGATCGTTTTCTTGGATGTAATTCATAATATTCGAACACAAAATAAGTTCAAAAATCATGCTGCCCATCGACGTTAATAATATGGGCCTGTAAATTAGTGGTTACTCCTACTACCTCTCTTGAATATTGGTGTGACATATGCATCTTTCTAGTCTTTGGGTACGGATCTTTCGTTGAGCGAACGGTTGTATATAATTGTTAAGTATGGAGCTATTGTATCAGCATACTCTGAAAGGAAACTAATTGGTATACAGTCGGGACTCGAAGACTCGCTTTTGTTAAGTGATTTAAATTGCTTCATTACTTCGAGGATATCTACTTACGTTACTCATGTTGGCAGCTGTTCTGGAATCGAATTCTGGAATATTTTCTTCGTCTTCTTTGGTGAACGAATTTCGCAATGCTGTGTTTTGTAACTCTCCTTTGGCAGCACTGTAATCAGTAGTATTTCCATTGCCATTAGGGCAATGAATATCAGAAGACGAACTAGCCTGAAGAGATAAACTAGTGACACATCAAATAATGCCTGACCTGTGAAGTACTATCTGTGCGGTGGTTGTTGTTGTTAGAGTTTAACGTCCCGTCGACAACGAGGTCATTAGAGACGGAGCGCAAGCTCGGGCGAGGGAAGGCTGGGGAAGGAAATCGGCCGTGGCCTTTCAAAGGAACCATTCCGGCATTTGCCTGAAGCGATTTAGGGAAATCACGGAAAACCTAACTCAGGATGGCCGGAGACGGGAGTGAACCGTCGTCCTCACGAATGCGAGCAGTATCTGTGTATTCTTTCTTTTGTATCCATACATTTTTTGCCAGGAAACCACATACTAGGATTCATGACATACATATGACAACATGCTTGTAACATGAAGACTTCTGTTTGTAATTTGTGTATTTTTTTTTAAATTATTAGTGTCATCTGAAGTTGGGAAGGTCTTGTCATCGTGAGCATTAGAAATTAAGGTTTCAGAACAAATAATTTTTAAAACAGACAGTTTGCTGTGTTTTCTCCATATTTAAAACGCTTGCACTATGCGGGTTGTCGCAATAAATTTTCGATCTCCTAGGTTATCTTCAGATGGAAAGAGTAAATATCGATTAAACATTAGCCTCCAAGAGCAATATTTTCTTTGTTGTTCAAAGACAATATCAAAATATGTTCTTAAAAATAAAGAGAAAAAAGTATTCCTCGAAGACATTTAATGATACGTCATTACGAAATAATTATAAAATACAAATAAAAAAAGAAGTACTAATCCACATTGGCTTGTGAAGGGACTTTGCAGCTGCATTATTTTGCGTACAAAACATTTAAAAAGTAATTATTCAGATCATGATTCTTAAAATAAAAGGACTTCTTATATTTGTAATATGGAGTCCACCATCCTTTATTTTCCAACACGTCGTTGTGTCATCGAAGGAAGTAAGAGCTGAAGAAGCTACTGATTCGCTGACCTCACTTACAGTTCTCTTACACTGCTAAATATGACTGCCAACAGTCTCTCAAGTCAAGACTCAGACATACTCGACTGGATTTAAGTCTCGATGTAATTTGCTGTCATTCCTACGCTGATATTTCTACGTGGATGTTCGCCCATTTTTTGATTGTTTTCGATGCATGTACGCTTCTGTTACAGTGTACGAAATGGGAGCTAAGAAACTGTTCTGCTGGATAAAGAGCCTCATACGCTCACCTGAAACGTGCGCGTATTCCTCCGAATCCATTCTGAATGAAACGTTAACCAATCTCCCTCTCTAGCGGCACTCTTCCAACCCCAACCAACCAAGGTTATCCGTCTGCTTTGTACTGTCTCAATTATGTGATTTGGAGAGTAGTTAGCGATATCGGATCTCCGTAAGCACAGTTAGCCAGTCTCGTCCAAATGTTTTTCTCCACTGGATCATACCATTAAGCCAGAGTAATTCTTGAGTGCTGATTGATAATGGACAGGTGATCTACGGGTAGTGCCCTTCACTCGTAATTAACCCGTCCGGGTGCGAACCTCGTCACTACTTAAATACTGAATGAAAATCGTTATCAATGGCGGCTGAAGACTTCCGGCATAAGAAGTCACCCTCCGTCAACCAACGGACTTCTCCAAGAGGGAGGAGGATCGCACAGGGGTTCAGGGCACTCTCTTACCCTTGGGGTGAGAAACAGCCCCCGGACAAGCGGAAGAATCAGCAATGATAAATGGCGTGAGGATGCGGAATGCAATGGAAACAGCTTAAAATACGCAAGATTTATATTCACAAGACATTTGACTTGTAATCGAAAAAGTGTCATCACGTTCTCTCCATTGGCAAAAAGTTTCGGACTAGGTCTCCATTCGGATCTTCGGGTTGGGCCTGCCAAGGCTGAGGTCACAATGAGAAAAAAGATGGCATAATTACCGAAAGGGTAACGTTCTACAAGTCGAGGCGTGCAATGATAGAAGTTTGGACGCAGTAGGGAAGCTATAAAATCAGGAAAGGGAAGTGCAAAGCCGCAGTCTAGATATAGTGGAGATCCGGTAACGTGAATTGGAAATTAGACTAGAATTTCTGGTCAGACGAGTACAGGGTAATCAGTAGCTGCAAAAAATGGTATGCTGGGAGTAGGGTTCATTATGAATAGGAAGGTAGGGCAGAGAGTGAGTTACTGTTAACAGTTCAGTGATAGGGTTGTTCTGATCAGAATCGACATCAAATCAACACCTACAACAACAGTTCAGGTGTACATGTCAGCGTCCCTAGTAGAAAACGAAGAGAGGGAGAGAAAAGTGCACTATTGGCCATTAAAATTGCTACACCAAGAATAAATTCAGATGATAAACGGGTATTCATTGGACAAATATATTATACTAAAGCTGACATGTTATTACATTTTCACGCAATTTGGGTGCATAGATCCTGAGAAATCAGTACCCAGAACAACCACCTCTGGCCGTAATAATGGCCTTGATACGCCTGGACATTGAGGCAAACAGAGTTTCCATCGCGTGTACAGATACAGCTGCCCATGCAGCTTCAACACGATACCACAGTTCATCAAGAGTAGTGACTGGCGTATTGTGACGAGCCAGTTGCTCGGCCACCATTGACCAGACGTTTTCAATTGGTGAGAGATCTGGAGAATGTGCTGGCCAGAGCAGCACTCGAACATTTTCTGTATCTAGAAAGGACCGTATAGGACCCGCAACATGCGGTCGTGTATTATCCTGCTACAATGTAGGGTTTCGCAGGGATCGAATGAAGGGTAAAGCCACAGGTCGTAACACGTCTGAAATGTAACTGTCCAAAGTGCCGTCAATGCAAACAAGAGGTGACAGAGACGTGTAACCAATGGCACCCCATACTATCACGCCTTTTGATACGCCAGTATTGCGATGACGAATACATGCTTCCAATGTACGTTCACCGCGATGTCGCCAAACACAGATGCGACCATCTTGATGCTGTAAAGAGAACATGGATTCATCCGAAAAAATTACGTTTTGCCATTCGTGCACCCAGGTTCGTCGTTGGGTACACAATCGCAGGCGCTCCTGTCTGTGATCCAGCATCAAGGTTAACCGCAGCCATGGTCTCCGAGCTGATAGTCCATGCTGCTGCAAACGTCGTCGAACTGTTCGTGCAGATGATTGTTGTCTTGCAAACGTCCCCATCTTCTGACTCAGGGATCGAGACGTGGCTGCACGATCCGTTACAGCCATGCGGATAAGATGCCTGTCACCTCGACTGCTAGTGATACGAGGCCGTTGGGATCGTGCACGGCGTTCCGTATTACACTCCTGAACGCACAGATTCCATATTCTGCTAACAGTCATTGGATCTTGACCACGGGCAACGCCTGTCAACTGCTGTTTGTGTATGAGAAATCGGTTGGAAACGTACCTCGTGTCAGCTTGTTGTAGGTGTCGCCACCGGCGCCAACCTTGTGTGAGTGCTTTGAAAAGCTGATAGTTTGCATATCACAGCATCTTCTTCCTGTCGGTTAAATTTCGCGTCTGTAGCACGTTATCTTCGTGGTGTAGCATTTTTAATGGCCATTAGTGTATTTGAGGATATGACCGAGGTCAAAATCTGGTAGTTATGCGGTTGTAGGGGAAGGAGCAGAAACAACGCTTTCGGGAGCATATTGGCTTGGTAACAGGAATGAGACAGGGTAGACTAAATGTTCTGCATACATTTTAGCAAGTAATAGAGAATAATCTATTCAAGAATCACAACAGGAAGAGGTAGGTATGCTTGGAAAAGCATGGGGGATACGGAAAGATTTTGGTTAGATTAAATCAAGGTCAGGCAGAGATTCCGAAATCAGATATTGGATTGAAAGGGGTATCCAGGCGCAGATATAAATGGATATTTTTGAAAAGGACAATCACAGAAGTTGGGAGGATGAGCATAGGTACAAGATAACTTCGAAGAAACCTTGGGTACCAAAGCAGTACTTCAATTGATTTAGGAAAAAATGAAGTACAAAAATCTTCAGGGAAATTTAGGAATACAGAAATACAATCACTTAGGAATGTAATTAATAGGAAGTGTGAGGAAGCTAAGGCGAAATGGATGCATGAAAAGTATGAAGAAATCGAAATAGAAATGATTGTGAGAAGGGCTGGCTCAGGATATAGAAAAGTCAAAACAACATTCGGTGCAATTAAAAGCAAGGACGGTAACATTGCGAGTGCAGTGGGAATTTCACTGAGGAAAGAGCTGATATTTGAAATGATCACGTTGAAGGCCTCTATGAGGGGAATTTCTTTTATGATGGATGTGATAGTAGAAAAAATAGGCCTTGGCAGGCAAGAGATGGGGGATCCACTACCTGAATCTGAATTTAAAAGAACTTTGGCAGGCTTAAGATCAAATACAGATAGATAACATTCCATCGGAGTTTCTACAAACGTTAGGAGAAATGGTGACGAAGCGACTATTGAGGTTGATGTGTAGAATATATGTGACTGCCGATATACCAGCAGACTTTCAGAAAAACATCATCTACACAATTACGAAGATAGTATGAGCCGAGAGAAGCAAGAAATATCGCACAATCCGTTTAACACCTCATGTGTCCAAGTAGCTGGCAACAATAATACACAGAATAATGGCAAATGAAATTGAGCTTCTGTTAAATGACCACCAGCTTGGCTTTAGAAAACATAAAAACACCAGAGAGGCAGTTATGACGTTGTAGTTGGTAACAGGAGAAACATTGAAGAAAAATTAAGATACTTTTATGGGATAAGTCGAGCTGGAATAGCCGTTCGGCCGTGTCAAATGGTGCAAGACGTACGAAATTCTCAGAAAAATAGACTTAAGTTGTGGGGAAATATATACAATGACCAATAGGGAACAATAAGACAGGAAGACCAAAAACGAAGTGCTCGGATTAAAAAAATACTGTTCGATCTATACATTGAAGAAGAATGACAGGTATAGAAGAAAGGTTCAAGAGTGGATTAAAATTCAGGGTGAAAGGATATCAGTGATAAGAGTCACTAATGACATTGCTATCTCCTATGAAAGTGAAGAATAACTGGAGTCTTTGCTGAATAGAATGAACAATCTAATGCGTAAAGAATATGGATGGGCATCAACTCAAAGAAATACGAAAGTAATAAGAAGTAGCATAAATGAGAACAGCGAAAAACTTCACATCAGAATTGGGGAACACGAAGTAGATGAAATTAAGAAATTCTCCTACCTAGGCAGTAAAATAACGCATGACGGACGGAGCGAGGACGGAAAAAGCAGGCTAGCACTTATGTGAAGGGCATTGTTGGCCAAAAGCAATGTATTGGTATCAACTATGGGCCTTAATTTGAGGAAGAAATTTCTGAGTATGTATGTCTGGAGCACAACACTGTACGGTAGTGAAACGTAGATTGTGGCAAAACCGGAACAGCGGGGAATCGAAGTGTTTGCGATGTGGTACTATAGAAGAATGTTGAAAATTAAGTGGACTGATAAGGTAAGGAATGACGAGGTCCTCCACAGAATTCGTGGGAAGCACTGACAAGAAGGAGAGACTAGATTATAGAACATCTGCCAAGACATCAGGGAATAACTACCATGGTACTAATAGAGGGGGCTGTAAAGGGAAAATCTGTGGAAGAAGACCGAGATTGAAATTCATCCAGCAAATAATTGAGAGCGTAGGAATGGATGGCTGAGGAGAAGAATTCGTGGCGGTCGGTATCAAAGCCGTCAGAACATTGCTGACCCAAAAAAAAATTGGAAACAAAATGCTACGGAGAGTTCTCGCTGATCAGATATATACCATGTTTTCTTTGAGGCTTGCAGTGATGGAAACCAGCGCCGAAAATTGTGTCCAGCTCTGCAGTGCAATGAATGAATACTCAGTGCTTGCGTCTAAAATGACTCACTCTCTGTTCTAGTATTTGCTTTAGACTCCCCGCTTTTTGATAAGTACAAAGTCCTCCAGATCTTTTCTTGCTATTCACACTTTCGCAGTTACCTCAGAGATGTGAGTTGTCTCTGCAATACGAGTGATCGGGCGATTAAGTCCCACATTCCAGCAGTAGATAGGTAAGTATTGGTTCGAAAAGAACTCCTTCCCGTTTCCTCGCCTTTCATACCTAATAATAATTGCGTGTGGTTCAGTGCCTGGGTGCAAGTCAATAAATTTGACTCCGCTTTGGCTTTCAGCGTGTACCCAATCTACCACAGTTAACTAACGAAGGAAAGGGGACTGAAAGTTTAAAGTGGAATCCGAGCCACGTGCGTTCCTGCCAACTACTCACATCGTTGAGAAGTGAAGCGTAGATTATACGGCCAGGATTCGATCACGTGACTTCTCGGATTCCAGGCACAGGATTTACTGCTAGACCAGCAGGCCCGGCTTAATGTAACTATTGACGGAACTCATACTTAATACTGGAGGAAAAATCTCGTTGCAAGGCCAAAAGAAGTGAGGTATTGAGCTCAGTTTCGTTGACTAATCCGAGTAATAGAATGCTTGTCCACAACTGCGATTACATCCAGTTGTCTTTGAAAGGCAATTTCGATTGACTGTAAAAAGAACAGCAGTGCCGGTATGAGTTCAGATAACAACCTTATGTCAAGGTCATGCCTTTCACATGGTAGTTGTGATTTTTTCGTACAATACACTTTGAAGCGAGTTTTTTTTTCCCCAAATGGCTATTTTGGTCTTGCTGCTCTGGTATGCGGTGTCTTTCTCTGGAGGCTTTCCTGTTTGGCTGTAACAGATCAAAACTAGGAACACTCGATTGAAGTTCGACACTGTTCTTCTTGCACAGGGTCAGGATCACCATCGTCATCATCACTCATCACTGTCATTGTCAACAGAATCTCGCTTCAGTTCAACCGAAATTTCATCGCCCGTAAGACAACGTGAAGCTATTTCTTTCGTTTCTTTACATACTGAACGAGCAGCTTGACTCCCTTCAGCGAACAGCTGTTTTAGAAACTGCATGTCCCTTTAGCACAATGAATACCGAGCAATCCCGCCGGTAAATGTCATTTGGTATTTAGAAGCGGGAGAAATTTTACCCCATCACCTGTTGAGATCTGCAGCCTAGCGAAATTTTTGCATCCTATCAATTGGCAGGATTGGCAATCAAAGTGTTAGTAACATTACATGTTTCAGCCCATTATGCAAAATGAGATAAGATCACAAATGTTTACCAGATGTTTTGAACGTAATTTTTCTTCTACTCATTGCAACAGTCTTCATTTAATTTAATATTCCTTGCTACAGATACGTAACGTATTCGAAGATCACTGTCTCCACAATGCGCATTCATGAATCCATGTTACTTCTCTTCGAAAGTTGCACCATAAGAGCTGATGGATATGAGGCACACACGCCAGTGAGTTATCACCCTCTAACCCCGCATAGGCCACGCTACTTATCCGTCTGCCCCTGACGTAAGCGGCGATCCTCACTTAGCCGAATTCCCCAACGTCAATCAAAACTAAGCACACTTTAAAACATTCTTTCTCTGTAAGTATTTTCGTTTGTTACTGAGCAGGAAAAGAAACTTACAACGTCAGTTGACGTTTCTGGATTCGGCTGTTACTGGCTAGATGCATATTATTATAAAATACGGCTTAGAACTGCGGGCTACACGAATACGTGTTTGGGGCCGTAAACCTTTGCTACCCGCGGGTCGTAGTTTGACGACTATTGCTCCAGACCAATAGGATTTAAGGTCTTCACCGTTTTTGTCACTGTTCCAAGTGTGTATGTTGCATCATTTGTGAAACGATAATCAGAAGCATTGTTATCTTGCATTAGAATGTTGATTATTATTCCCATAATTTACGACACAAAATATTTTGACATTACAATGTGTGACTGGCACGAGGCAGAATTACATACTATAGTTTGATGGCGACGTGCTATGTTCTACAAAATCGCTGTAGACATTAACCTAATTTATAATATAAGATTCTTTTCTATTACAGTGTGTGGCTGAACTACTAAAATTTAAGCTGCTTTGATATTATAGTGTGTGGCTGGGCCGCTGCTGAGTTAATATAAATTAATGACGTCATGCCGTTCTCTTCTGTAAGCACTCCAAAGTATAACCACCTCTAATTGATATTTAAAATCTGTTAGATATTGTGATTGATTTTCCTCCACTTTTCAAGAAGGTAGACATAAAACATAGACTTTAAACGTTAAGCAATTAGCACAGTGGGATACTTATAACAAATACACCGGTATGTCATGTTAAACAACTAGGCACCGTGATATTTAAAGAAATACGCCTACACTGATAAGCCAAAACATTATTACCACCTCTTTAAAAAGTATTGGTCCACCTCTGGGGCCGGCAGCTGTGACCGAGCGGTTGTAGGCGCTTAGTCCCGAACCGCGCTGTTGCTACGGTCGCAGGCTCGAATCCTGTCTCGGGTATGGATGTGTCTGATGTCCTTAGGTTAGTTAGGTTCAAGTAGTTCTAAGTCTGATGACCTCAGATGTTAAGTCCCATAGCGCTTAGAGCTATTTGAACCATCCACCTCTGGAACGCAAATCAGCAGTGATTCTGCGTGCCATGGATTCGACAAGAATTTGATATGTCCCCAGAGGTTTGTTGCACCACATGCCTATGCACAGGTCACACACTTCCCACCGTAATTTACGGGCGCTTGGTTTGCTTTCACGGATCTGGCGCCCGATAGCAGCCCTATTGGGTTTCATCAGATTCAGGTAATCCGAATTTGATGGCCAAGACATCATTGTAAGTTCACTATCGTGCTACTCAAACCATTGCAGCACGATTCTGGTCTTTTGACAAAGGCAGTTATTCCGCTGGAAGATGCCATCGATGTTGGGGAAGGCATCAAGCACAAGGGGTTACAGCTGATCACTAATAGCTTTCCGTAGTCCACAGCTATACTGGTCCCTTCGATAACTACCACAGGCAGGACCCACAGACGCCCAGGTGAATGTCCCCCCTAACATAATATGGCTCCCACGGACTTGCTTTTCATTTTTTTTGTGTCTAAAATATAGGAATAATTCGCTGAAGCACCAAAGAAACTGGTATAAGTATGCATATTGTAATACAGAGATACGTAAACTGGCAGAATACGGCGCTGCGGTCGGCTCAGTTGTTGCATCGGTTACTGCTACTACAATGGCAGGTTATGACGGTTTAAGTGAGTTTGAATGTGGTGTTATAGTCAGCTTACGAGCGACGGCACACAGGATCTCCGAGGTAGCGATGAAGTGGAGAGTTTCCCGTACGACCATTTCACCGTGAATATCAGGAATCCGGTAAAACATCAATTCTCCGACATCTCTGCAGCCGGAAAAAGATTCTGCAAGAACGGGACCAACGGCGACTGAAGAGAATCGTTCAACGTGACCGAAGTGCAACCCTTCCGCAAATTTCTGCAGATTTCAGTGCCTGGGACCATCAACACCGACATGTGTTGACAGGAAACATGTCGCCTGGTCGGACTAGTCTCGATTCAAATTGTACCGATCGGATGGATGTGTACCGGTATGTAGACAACCTGATGAATCCATGGACCCTGCATGCCAGCAGGGGACTGTTCAAGCTGGCAGAAACTCTGCAGTGTTGTAGAGAGTGTGCAGTTGGAGTAATATGGGACCCCTGATACGCCTGGATACGACTGTGACAGGTGACATGTAAGCATCCTGTCTGATCACCTGCATCCACTCAAGTCCATTGTGCTTCCCGACGAACTTGGGGTAATTCCAGCAGGACGTCCATAATTGCTACAGAGAGGCTCCAGGAACACTCTTCTGAGTTTAAACACTTCCGCTTGCCACAAAACTCTCAGACATGAACATTGTTGAGCACATATTAGGATGTCTTGCAACGTGCTGTTCAGAAGAAATCTCCATCTCCTCGTACTCTTACCAATGTATGGACAACCCTGTGGGATTCATGGTTTCAATTCCCTCCAGCACTACTTCTGACATTAGTCGAGTCCATGCCGCGTCATGTTGCGGCACTCCTGCATGCTGACGGGGGTCCTACACGATATTAGGCAGGTGTACCAGTTTCTTTGGCTCTCCAGTGTATAATAGCCTACAAACATGAGTATTCGGTAAAAATGCCTAAAAGCCAACGTAACAGATTGCATCAGATTAACAGGATATAAGACACAAATACCACTAGGATAGGGGTTACAGAACATACACTCCTGGAAATTGAAATAAGAACACCGTGAATTCATTGTCCCAGGAAGGGGAAACTTTATTGACACATTCCTGGGGTCAGATACATCACATGATCACACTGACAGAAACACAGACACATAGACACAGGCAACAGAGCATGCACAATGTCGGCACTAGTACAGTGTGTATCCACCTTTCGCAGCAATGCAGGATGCTATTTTCCCATGGAGACGATCTTAGAGATGCTGGATGTAGTCCTGTGGAACGGCTTGCCATGCCATTTCCACCTGGTGCCTCAGTTGGACCAGCGTTCGTACTGCACGTGCAGACCGCGTGAGACGACGCTTCATCCAGTCCCAAACATGCTCAATGGGGGACAGATCCGGAGATCTTGCTGGCCAGGGTAGTTGACTTACACCTTCTAGAGCACGTTGGGTGGCACGGGGTACATGCGGACGTGCATTGTCCTGTTGGAACAGCAAGTTCCCCTGCCGGTCTAGGAATGGTAGAACGATGGGTTCGATGACGGTTTGGATGTACCGTGCACTATTCAGTGTCCCCTCGACGATCACCAGAGGTGTACAGCCAGTGTAGGAGATCGCTCCCCACACCATGATGCCGGATGTTGGCCCTGTGTGCCTCGGTCGTATGCAGTCCTGATTGTGGCGCTCACCTGCACGGCGCCAAACACGCATACGACCATCATTGGCACCAAGGCAGAAGCGACTCTCATCGCTGATGACGACACGTCTCCATTCGTCCCTCCATTCACGCCTGTCGCGACACCACTGGAGGCGGGCTGCACGATGTTGGGGCGTGAGCGGAAGACGGCCTAACGGTGTGCGGGAGCGTAGCCCAGCTTCATGGAGACGGTTGCGAATGGTCCTCGCCGATACCCCAGGAGCAACAGTGTCCCTAATTTGCTGGGAAGTGGCGGTGCGGTCCCCTACGGCACTGCGTAGGATCCTACGGTCTTGGCGTGCATCCGTGCATCGCTGCGGTCCGGTCCCAGGTCGACAGGCACGTGCACCTTCCGCCGACCACTAGCGACAACATCGATGTACTGTGGAGACCTCACGCCCCACGTGTTGAACAATTCGGCGGTACGTCCACCCGACCTCCCGCAAGCCCACTATACGCCCTCGCTCAAAGTCCGTCAACTGCACATACGGTTCACGTCCACGCTGTCGCGGCATGCTACCAGTGTTAAAGACTGCGATGGAGCTCCGTATGCCACGGCAAACTGGCTGACACTGACGGCGGCGGTGTACAAATGCTGCGCAGCTAGCGCCATTCGACGGCCAACACCGCGGTTCCTGGTGTGTCCGCTGTGCCGTGCGTGTGATCATTGCTTGTACAGCCCTCTCGTAGTTTTCGGAGCAAGTATGGTGGGTCTGACACACCGGTGTCAATGTGTTCTTTTTTCTATTTCCAGGAGTGTATATAAAAATATATATCTAAAATCTGAGCAACAATACAACGAGAGGTGACGTGTAGTAGGAGACTCGTCTTAAAGAGCTCTCCAAACAAATATCTGCAGAAAAAGACTTCCTTATATTCGATATTTACAAATTCCTCAGAAATGATTTTTTTGCTACAGCCAGTTTACACTTCATACTCTCTGCTTCGAACATTATCAGTTATTATATTTTCCAGATACAAAAAAACTGCTCTACTACTTCTAGTATATCATTTCCTTGTCTAATTTCCTCAGTATAATTGATTTAATTCTGTTACGTTCCACTACCCTTGTTTTACTTTTGTTGACGATCATCTTATAACTTATTTTCAAGACACTATCTGTTCCACTGTTCTTCCAGATCCTTTGTCGTCTCTGTTATCGACAAACCGCAAAGCTTTTATTTCTTCTCCCTCTACTTTGATCTTCTTCCTACATTTCTACCTCAAAGTTACTGATCAAAAAAGTACTTGTAATATAAGTCTTCAGCAACACTATTATGATTTCTGCTTATCATCCATTTTTCCTAATCGGCGATAACATAATGCAAGGGCGAAGCTTAGAAGAAGATACGATTGTGTATTCTACGAGGGTTGTTTTTTAAGTAAGGGCCGTTTTTATTTAAAAAAGAAGATACAAATACTTTTGTCAGAAAACTTTTATTTTCTCATTCTACACACTTTTATCTATTTTTCTACACAGTTGCCTTGTTTATTTAAGCACTTGTCATACCGTACAACTAAGTTTTTAATTCCCTCTTCAAAGAATTCGGCCGCCTGCTCCGACAGCCAAGAGTTCACGGCCGCTTTCACTTCATCGTCGTCATTGAAGCGCTGCACGCCAAGATGGTGTTTCAGGTACAGGTACCGGAAAAGGTGCAAATCGCTAGGAGCAAGGTCGGGGCTGTATGGTGCATGGTCCAAAACTTCCCACCCAAAAGAATTGCGCTGCGGAGCTTCTTTAGAGTTGCACAGTAGGCATCTAAGTTGATTGTCGTTCCTCGTGGCATAAGTCCACTAGCAAAACACCGCGCCCGTCCCAGAACACAGTTGCCATAATCTATCGCTTTGACAGCGTCTGTTTGGCTTTGGCCTTGACGGGTGAGGTTGTGTGTCGCCATTCCATCGATTGTCGCTTGCTTTCGGGAGTGATATGGGATACCCATGTTTCATCTCCAGTGACAATTTGACTCAACATGTCATCCCCTTCTTCCTCGTAACGAATCAAAAAGTCCAATGAAGTGGCAAATCTCTTCCCTTTGTGGTCCTCTGTGAGGAGTCTGAATACCCACCGAGAACACAGTTTCTTAAAAGTTCAGGTTTTCAGACACAATTTTGTACAAAACCGATCTTGAAACTTGTGAATCTTCTGTCCTCACGAATCTCTGTTTCGACTGCAGCCACCAAATCGACAGTGATCACAGAGGGCCGGCCTGAGCGTTCTTCGTCACGGACGTTTTGACGGACATTTTTAAACTCTCTAACCCATTGACGCACTTTACCTTCACTCATTGCATCAAGCCATAAACTTCTGTTAATTGACGATGAATTTCTGCAGCTGACAGGCTTCTCGCGGTCAAAAAACGTATCACTGACCTTATGTCACACGCGGCGGGCGATTCAATAATCGTAAACATTATAAAGTAGCACAGCGATGCGTACACGTCAGCTACAGAGCTGCAACTTGCACCAGTGCGAACGGGAAGGATGCCGGCAAGTGGCGCGGTGGCTTGTTGCGGCGTTCGCGCGAACTACAGTACTATACGCGCGAACGGCACTTACTTAAAAAACAACCCTCGTACATTCAAAATGTACTAGACTCTATTGAAAGGTAGGATCAGCAATGTTCTTAAAGACAGAATATGATTTTGGACTCTAATACAGTACCGTCGTGATAATTGTTGTTGGCCAGGCAGTGATGCATACTAGATGAGACTGACAATAATAACTGTGGCGCATTTTATCGCTACCCACTTCAAATATCCCTGGTAATACGCTTCTGTGTATGGTCAGCGCGGCCGTCCTTGTAATACAAAATAGACCAGGCTTCTCATCCGCTCATACTATTGCAGTTTTTGTGCCATTATCTGTATTCATGTTGTCACTAGAGCCTACCGTGTCTACTGCCCAGTCACCAGTGTTCTGAGGTGTTTGATGCGGCTCGCCACGAATTCATCTCCTGTGCCAACCTCTTCATCTCAGAATAGTACTTGCAACATACGTCCTCTATTATTTGCTGGATGTATTCCAATCTCTGTCTTCCTCTACAGTTTTTGCTCTCTACAGCTCCCCCTAGTACCATGGAAGTCATTTCCTGATGCTTTAAGAGATGTCCTATCATCCTGTCCCTCCTACTTGAGTGTTTTCCACATATTCCTTTCCTCTCACATTCTGCACAGCATCTCCTCTTTCCTTACATTATCAGTCCAACTAAGTTTCATCATTTGTCTGTAGCACCACATCTCAAATGCTTCGATTCTTTTCTGATAAGGTTTTCCTATAGTCCACGTTTCACAACTACACAATGCTGTGCTCCAAACGTGCATTCTCAGAAATTTCTTCCGCAAATTAAGGCCTGTGTTTGATACTAGCAGACTTCTCATGGCCAGGAATCCCCTATTTGCCGGCGCTAGTCTGTTTTTTATATCCACCTTGCTCCGTCCGTCATTGGTTATTTTGCTGCCTAGGTAGTAGTAGAATTTCTTAACTTCACCTACTTCGTTACTATCAATTCTGATGCTAATTTTCTCGCTGTTATCTTTTCTGCTACTTCTCATTACTCTCACATTTCTTAGATTTACTCTCAATCCATATTATGTACTCATTACACTGTTCATTCCATTCAGCATATCACGTAAATCTTCTTCACTTTCACTCAGGATAGCAATGTCATCAGCGAATCTTATCACCTTGAATGTTAATTCCAGTCTTGAACCTTTATTTTGTTTTCATCATCTCTTCTTCGTTGCACAGACTGAACAGTAAGGGCGAAAGACTACATCCCTGTCTTATACCTTTTTTTTAATCCGTGCATTTCGTTCTTGGTTGTCCACTGTTACTACTCCCTCTTGGCTCCTGTATATCTTCTGTATTACCCGTCTCTCCCTATAGCCTACCCCTATTTTTCTCAGAATTTCGAACATCTTGCACCATTTTACATTGCCGCACGCTTTTTCAAGGTCGGTATATCCTATGATTGTGCCTTGACTTTTTTTAGTCTTGCTTCCATTACCAATCGCGACGTCAGAATTGCCTCTCTGATTACTTTACATTTCCTGAAACCACCCTGATCGTCATCTAACACATCCTCAAGCCAGTACATTAGTGATACATTGTGTTGGAAGAAGAACGGCCTCAGTGCTAGAGCGTGTTTAGATTTATTATTTTCGATTACAGCCACTACGAACTGCGACAACTGCAATTCGATACTCATAAACTGAATCAGCTCTTGTATAACTACAATTTATCGATCTCAAACGCAAAAGACAAGAAATGGTATTCACAGAAGAATAATCTTCGATCAAAAACTGTTGATAATAAGCTACACCTGCGCCGACGAAACATTGCACGTCACAGTTCGCATTATGTCGAGTTAGGTTGGCTATACTGGAATAGCGCTGTTGCAACAGCAGCCTCTGTACACGTAGCAGACGATTCTGTTTTCTGTTCCATCTCTTGAATTTAAGCTACTGAGAGATTCGAGCACGCACGAAGGCTTTCAGACAGTCGTTCTTCCCGCGAACCATACGCGACTGGAACAGAAAAGGGAGGTAATGACAGTGGCACGTAAAGTGCCCTCCGCCACACACCGTTGGATGGCTTGCGGAGTATACATGTAGATGTAGAAATCGTTTTTGACTTGCTACCACAATTACAACAAATAAAAAACCGCATAATAATGAATATATAATCATAATGAAGCACACGCTTCTGAGAAATACAGAAAATAAATATTTAATGAGAACCCATATCTTGAAAACAATACGGCACATAGTTAACAAATTAAGTAATAATCGAGATTGCAATTTCTCGCTCTATGTCTTATATTGGTAGTGATGAAATAAATAACCGATATTCCTATGTCTTCACTCACCATTTTGCGGCCACAGTGTCGCAATTTCATCCACTTCCCCGTCATAACTGTAGTCAGAATCAGCGCCAAAACCGTCTTCATGGTCGTCTCACAAATACAAATCTAATGAATGTATTTACCCTCAAGTTTGTGCAAGAATATGCTTCGAGCCGTAACAATATGCTGCTTTTCTAACAGGACTTTGCGTTCACCTAGCGCTTTGTCAAGCAAGTCCGTAATTTTCAGCACAATTTTTAGTAATGTTTTCCGACCCCTGAAAAGTTCACTTTCTTTTAACGACACTAGAAACTTTGTTGTAGTAAGCATACATATTCCGCGAATTGCAATAGTTTTGTAAGAATCGAAGTCGGTGACAGAGTGAAGCTGCTTTTTCTTCTTTCCAGTCGTCGCTAAGAATATATTATCTGATCCAGACGTCTCGGAATCGTTACGGCTCACGTCTACATCTATCAACTTTTGCAATAATATTCCCTTCCTTACTACTGTTCTTGCACTAATTCCAAGAGCTTTTGATGTTCGTTCCACAACTTGATCTGCAGAAACTGATCGTTGTCCATGAACACTTGCGCATTCTTTCTCGTACTCGTAAAACTCACAAGTTCTCTGCAGTAACTTCAGTGCCTCGCTATCTAGCGGGACGCCTTGATTGTCACTAGGTGAACGAAGTTTTTTCAGGCTTCAAAGTTTTCTAAACCACAGCGAAACAAATCACAGTTCAACGCAAGCATAGGGTGGAAACGACACTCAATGTACGTTGTATATGTTCACTCCAAACACGGCCGGGAACGCGGGAGCTTTGGCGCCACGACCGGCAGCGATTACCAAGCCGGGATTTGTTCACCCCTCGCAGTAGCGCCTTGCGCTTCCCTTTCTTCACTCGCTGACCTGTTACAATCCCAACTTGGAACGCATACGTCAACTGGAAAGTTTCAGTGGCCTTGGTATAACTGAGTGGGCTGTCATTGTAGCTATGTCGGATGAGCTGGGAGGAATTGTCGATATTCAGAGATAGGACAAAAACGAATGCTCGAGGCACAAAACATGGGCTGTAAAAACCATACCATATCAGCTATGAGCATATCATCTTCGATACTGTGGAACACGTCTCTTCTACTGCAAGATCTTTGGTTCCCATATTTTAAGAGATGTTAGAATGGACCAAAACAAAAAAAGTGCATTAAACATGGGCAGTAAAGTACATACCTTAACAGCTATAAGTATTTGTTCAGCAGAAGTGTTTCACAGAATCGAGGATAAAGGAGTGCTTGTAGCTCTTAATCTATGCATGTTTACTGGACATTTTTCTTGTTTTGGTCCGCACTGCCTCCTCCCAAAACATAGAAAGCAAAGAGTTTCCAGTAGAAGAGACTTGCTTCACAGTATCGAAGATGAAGTGCTCATAGCTCCTACAGTATACATTTTAGAGCCCATGTTTGCTAAACGTTTTTGCTTCGGATGATCGTTACTCTCGTACTCCTAAATATTGCCCAGCTCCACTGGAACATCTTTAATAGACTATGCTTTCGGTTTTAACTATTATAACGATAAATGAATAACATTAAATAAATTTCAAAGGATGTGCGGAACAGTTAAGCGCAATTAGAAAGGAAAGCAAGAATAAAAACACGGCTGAAATTTTGTAAAGCAGAAGCTGTATCCGTTTTTATTTATGGAAGTGAAACTCGGCTAATGAACAAAGAAGACGAAAGCCATATAAAGGCAGCAGAGATGAAATTTCCTGATAACAAGCAATGTAGTCAGAGAAGAGCTTAAAGTTTTTTGTATCACCTATAAAATGAAAGGAAGGAGTATGTAAATTGAATCGAAAAATAGTTTACAACTACAAGCCAGTGGATCAAATGCTTAGCACAAGACCTAGAAATACATGAGAAGGTTGACCGCCAGAAGCAGTTATCTGGCCTAAGACGCCTTGGAGTTGGAAAGGCACATATGGGTAACGCGCATATGTGCCTAATTCTGGTCGATTCCCTATAGTGGGTCTCTAATCAATTTCTGTAACTACATTAGTTGTTAAAATGAGCTATGACCGAAGGAAATATAGGACATTATGGAATTATAGAAATGTCACTGAACGGATGTACGACTCATGTTTACTCAGCTAACAGCACGCCATCCTTCCCCAAGAGAGAGTCCTATGATCTGAGGACTTTTGGAGATGGATCAAAGCACCATGGCAGTAAAATACACTCCAGAGTGTAGATTTCCCGGTATGTTGAGACTAGGAAGTTTAAAACAAAGGAAAAGCATTTGAGTATCTCAAGGGCATCTTCTGTACAACGTGATGACATGCAGAAGCTCTCATTTTCGCTCGCCATAACTTCAGAAAATTTTGACTTAGAATCATTCGATCGTAACTATGAGAAACGAAAAGCATTACTTGCGTCAGCGGTAGTTATTTAATTTATCTGACACGCACAGCACTCAAGGCTTTTCACCGAGCGGAATAACGCCGGTAAGACATCTTGATCACATTCGCGAGGAACAAAGTTCCAGTCTCTGTACTGCCATCTTTCTGTAGATTAACTGCGGTTATCCTAAATCATCGCCGGTTACTAACGTAATGGTTCCTTCAGTAACACTGAGATCACTTCCCTCTTCTCCTGTGGAGTAGAGCTGATACTCCATAGGTAATAACTTCAATCTCCGCTAGATAATAAGCTCATAAGTTCCATTCCTGATTTGTCACCGGGTCGCACTTTCCTACCTGTTATTGGCGTCAGGGTTGTAATTGAGAACTTCAAGCTGTAGACAACTCTGCTGTCGAGAACCAAAAAGAATCAAATACACATCCGAGAACCGAAAACCTTTACGGGTGCTATGAGTACAATACAAGGTAGCCCTTTTACAAGGAATACTGAGAGCGTAAGCACGCGATGGCCGCCTGTCTTTCCCTGCTGTTATGTGGGATGGAGAGGTTTAGGGAAAACATGTTCCTTCCTCTTTCTCAACGTGCAGGCAGCACACTGGAACCAACGTTACGTTCACAGTGCCTGCTACAGTACTACGGCATGTTGTAACGTTTAGTAGCTAACGTTGACAACGGGTGGAAACTTTTCGTGCTGCCAGTCATCCGACTTTCGCCTATTCCTTCACTCCCACAAAAATTACATTGTGCGTGGAGTACAGCCTAGCTGTTAAGACAACACTTGGCTCCAGTGTGGCAATAAAACTCGTCAAGTTCTCGGTCCACCGAATTTTAAATTACTCATATCCATTTAATGGGAAAATAATCGTACGAATTATTAGTTGTGTTTTGACAAATGTTAACTAACTCTTGGGAGCTTACTTTCAGAATTATATAAAAACTAAGGACCTTGGGAATTTTTGTCAGAGGTTGTTTTCAAAATATTTTGTTTCCTTGTATTTTCATAGCAGCTTTACCAAATCAGTGCAACATTTCTTCGCAAAAGACTTCCGTTAAAGCAAATATAGGGTATGCTTGATCCATTTCTAAATGCATCTTTTTATGTAATGCTTTACAACAAGAGAACAAGTGAAAGCCGTTGCACAATTTATCGTAGCAAGAGGCAACTCAAAACAAACGGAAAAAATACACATCAGAGAACCAATAACATTTACGAGAATGATCACTAACTGTTCTGAGTTCGAGAGCTGTCGACACGAGTCGTGCCGAAAACTTGAACTTCTTCTCTCCGATGTTGTATTCGAATCTTCGACAACGTTTCTCGAGAACATGCTGCAATCGATAACTCCTTAGTTCCCGGTTCTCGGATTGGCCAGCGATACAGCGATGTAATAGGGTGTTATTTCCTTGGAGTACACTATCACTTCGTCATAGTGCACTCTTCAGTCGGAGCAGTGGTTTGATGCTGCTCTCCCCGCTACTCTATCTTGTGCAAGCGTCTTCCATCTCTGCATAACTACTGAAGCTTACATCCACGTGTAACTGCTTGCTGCGTTCAATCCTTTGTTTCATTTATAATTTTTGTGTCCTACACACCATACATTACAAAATTGACCATTCCCTCCGTAATATCCACATATTTTATAATGTATAAAGGAAAAAAAGTTACTGATCTGTACGAAGATTCCAGAGACTCAAAGATCGTCACAATTTTATCGTCGTAACTTTATTGCAATCATATCTGTAATTAGATTATTACAAATTTAATGGCACCACACATTCTATTCTGTCTTCTCCTAGAAATCGATCATGAAGAATGTAAATTATCAATGAGCACACCAGGATTATTATATTATTCATAGTATGTTTAATTATGTACTGGATAATAATAATAATAATAATAATAATAATAATAATAATAATAATAATAATAGTAATAATAATACGCTTGTTCTGCATCTCAGCATTCATCAGTTGTAATAATTAGTTTCTTTTTTGCCATCAGCATTATTTCATAGGAACTTAAATTCTACGAATTGCTATTAACAATTTGCTCGACGACTCATCTGATTATGAAAGGATCGAGCTCCAGTTCCCCCATCGTTGATCATTTTGTTATTAAAGACGAACCTGCATAATTTGGTAACGTTGTCCGTTTTGCAGTTACAGCTGTACGTGTAGGTGCTTCCAAACTGAACTTGGAAATTATTTACGCCACCAGTGAGTCATATTGGCACTGTCAATGAATAGAAAGAGCAATAAACGCACTGCTCACAATTAACAGGAGCAATAACTAAATAAATGGTTATTCACATAAACAAAGGTTAACTAGAAGATAGAGAAAGATTGAACTTTCTAAATTTCTAAATGACTATCTTTCTCAGTACATTAACAAAGCAATGAAAATTAAATAAACTTGATTTTGCATTAAGAACAGATAGTAATTTCATGCCTCAGAATGTATCCTATCAACCAGCCACGTGCCATAAATTTCATTCCTGCTCAGTTCGATTTAGCTTCCCCTCATTAGTTTTTAGATCCACACGTCTAATCTTCAACATTCGTCTATAAATCGACGTTTCAAAAACTGCTATTGTCGTATTGTCTGAACTGTTTATACGTGGGTTCACAGCCACTCAAATAGATTCATAAAAGACTTTCCAACGCTGAAATATGTATTCGATGTTTACAAGTTGTTCTTTCGCCGAACTGCTTTTCATGCTATTTCCAGTCTGCATTTTATACAGGGCGACTCCGACTCTTATCAACGTTTAAAAAACCCCGAAGCGACGTAGATGACTCTGAGACAAGTAATATGATATAAGACACATGGGGGAGAAAATTTCGGGAAATACCCCAAAAGTAGATGATAAATGGTGAAAATGTGACGTCACCAGATGGCGTACCTGGCCACACATGCAGCTGTGGAGGCTATCGGTCTGTCGCGCCGGACCATCCCAACCCAAATCTCGTATCCACATCGGTGTGGCTGAGGGCCAACGTGTGCGACTTTAACCCACGGGGCTCAGGGTTCGAGTCTTGCGTCTGGCAGGCAGTGTCATTTTGCATTGTTAGACAGTTTCGTGTTTACATTGAGGTAAGATTTATTATTTTATTTACCGGTCCCGCTGTCTCCACAGGTTGACTACAAAGTACAGTACAACAGAAACTTACCATGTTGCTTCACAAGTAAGTCTAAGCTTTCTAACTGCATTGCTACCAGAAAATGATCCACGTGTTCTTTATTAAATTAAGCCTGTAAACAAAAAAAGAAACGACAAAAGGAAAGAAACAAAAAGTAAGAATAGTTTTTGCTTGGTTACAGCGAGGACAATAATTTTGTAACTCCTACGTTTACAAAAGATCACATTTACAAAGCAAGTTCGGAAACAGAGTACCCTAGCTGAGCGATGTGTAGCACTGCTCCCTATAAGAGAGGGTAGAATCGACAAGCTCAATCGTTGCACGTGCAGCGGGGTACGTCTTCTGGTGCCATCATATGTTCCAGATTTTTCATCCACTTTTGGGGTGTTTACCGACATTAGAGGCCTCATGTGTCTTATATTAAAGTACGAGGGTAATCTCAAAAGTAAGGTCTCCTATTTTTTTATAAGTACATAAACCTGTTTATTTCTACAATGGTTTACATCAGTTTACAGCTTGAACATTTAGCTATTTTTCAACATAATCACCATTCCTGTCGATGCATTTTTGTAGACGCTATGGCAGTTTTTGTATGCCCATGTCATGCCAGTTCGCCGCCATACTGTTCAGAAAGTTATGAACTGGCGTGATTGTTGCTTGGTCTCTGGTGTAAAGTGGCATGCCTAGGTTTCGTCCTCCGTGACAACTGAGCCCAGAAAGTTGTCCTGTTAGACTGCAAGGCGGTGAAGAAATACGCGGGAAAAATCAACTCGTTGCCGCATGTGATCCTCAGTCAGCATGCGTGGCACCGATCTTGCGCACACCTTCCGGTAGTTCAATCGTTTCGTTAAAATTCTGTGAGCGGTGCTTCGTGAAACCTCAGGAACCAACGTGCAGAGACCATCCAGGGTGATCCGCCGATCTTCACGCATGCTTTGCTCAACCTTCAACACTGTCTCCCGCTCCTGAATTTCGGTCCGACCAGCTGCAAACTCTCTACACCACTTACGAACATTTTTAACATCCATGTCCGACTCATCATACACTTCCGTCAATTGGCGATGGATTTCAATCGGCGCAGTGCCCTTTACGTTCAAAAACCGAATAACTAGGGGCAATTCGTACGTGGCGGTCACATCCAACGGCAGTTCCATTCTCAACGGCTAACAAGCCAAGACTGAGAGCGTCAGCGCGGCGTGTGCATGTTTACACACAGCGCGTGAAGCACCCTTCATAACAGAGTGACTAACTGCCACACAAACAGAGTTCTTTACTTATAAAAAAATAGGACACCTTACTTTTGGGGTTACCCTCGTATTTGTTTCTGCGTCATGTGCTTCGCTTCGGTTTGGGGCGTGGGGTTTGTAACGATAATGAGAAGCACCATGAATGGTCTCTAGTTCTGCCACCTTCAGTTGTTTTGCCCCCCAAATAGGAAAACTAGTCTATTACTTTTAGTGTCTCATTTTCTAATCTAACTACCTCAGCAGCGCCTGATTCAATTCGACTACATTCCATTCGTTGTTTTACTTTTGTATGAACTGTTCATTGCAAATAATGGTGCACGTTCCTTTAGATGGTTAAACGTTTCGTTTGCAGAGAGATCTTTGCCGCTGCACTTCCGAAAATAGCGGGAATAAGCGCGAATTGCCCGGAACGTTGCGCAGAAAACGGAGGTAAAGTCCGCTCGGGCGGAGGTGGAGGCGGTGGTGCCGCAGGCGGCGACGCGACAAGGCCCGGCAGAGTGGAGGGGCGGCAATTAGGGGAGCAGAGCGGTGGTGGGGGAGTGGAGGGGGAAGAGGCACAAACAGGCACAATGTGCGCCCGCGGCGGGCGCGCCCCCATTTCACGCCCAATTGGCTTTTTCTCTCGGCCGCCTCTCGGCGCAAATGAGGAAATCTGGTCGCCGCCGCCGCCACCGCCAGCGCTGCGCCGCGGGCGCGGGCCCCGCCGCGACGGGCTGCCGGCCGTTTTCTGCCACTTTGCACTAATTTTGATGGCGCGATCTTTTCTCATCAGCATCATTCTCTTGCCTGGCAGCGCGCGCCGCGGCACAATATCGCCCTGGAAATTGGGGCCGGATTAGCGGCCGATGGGGGCTGAAGATTGCGTGTAACGGGCCGTGAACAGGGGCGCGCCTCCAGCGCCCTCGCCGACGCCGCCACCATTGTTGGCGCCAGTAGCTGCACACGGCCCCACACGACGTGGCCGGCGTCTCACCTGCCCCCACCGGACACACGTCGCAGCGCGCGGTGTTTCAATGGCGCAGGCCATTGGAAAGCTTCTGCTAAGTCTAAATGAAGCTTTCTCCTTTGTCTTCCGAGCCCGTCATCTGTTGAAGGAAAAAAAAATAGCAACACGAAAACGTAATTAATGCAAAGCAATGAAGTTTTTGGACTACATTTGTCTAGGTAACATATTTAAGTGAATAACATTGCAAGATCAAAGGTTAATGTAAGCTCGAGACAAGCCATTGCAAATGTGAAATTGTGATACATTAATGGCCCGTCTAACGACCAGAATGTTGACTGCAAGGGTGTAGACCTGTATGTGTTGCGTTGTACAGGTGCCGGACGTCAATTTCTGGGAATTCTTTTCTTGCCTGTTGCAATGGGTCGGTCAAAACAGCAACAGTAAATTTTGTTTGTAGATGATGCTCCCACTGGAGACGGATCTGGTGATCGAGCAGGCAAAGGAAACACGTCGACACTCCGTAGAACATGTTGAGATACAACAGCGATGTGTGGGCGAGCGTTATCCTGTTGGAAAGCACCCCCTGGAATGTATTTCATGAGTAGCAGCATAACAGATGGGATCACCAGACTGACGCACAGATTTGCAGTCAGGGTGCGTGAGATAACCACGAAAGTGCTCCTACCGTCAAACAAAATCGCCAGGTGTAGATCCAGTGTATCTAACACGCAGACAGGCTTTTTGCAGATCCTCAACTAGCCTCCTAACCAACACACGGCTATCACTGACATCGGGGCAGAACTACGTTTCATCGGATAATTCAGCAGACCCCCCCACTCTGCCCTCCAACGAGCTTTTGCTTGAAACCACTGAAATCTCAGATGGCGGTCGAATGAGGTGAGTGGAATACAGGCTACAGGGCATCCGGTTCGGAGATGTCCTTGAAGTAACCAATTTATTACAGTTTGTTGTGAAGTATGGTGCCAACTGTTGCTCAAATTGCGGGTGCAACGAAGTTACGATGTGCCAGAGCCATACACCAAACACGATAGTCTTTCCTCTCGGTTTTGCCATGTGACCGTCCGGAGTCCGATCTTCTAGCGAATGTAAATTTTCGTGACCCCCGCTACCAGCATTCAGGTACAGTGCCTACATACCTGCCAAGTCCAGCTTCTCGTAGCCCTATTACAGGACCTCGGTCAAACTCGGTGAGGTGTTGATAATGGCATCTTTGTCACCTTTAGGGCATTCTTGACTAAGATCAGCTCACTACGTCCAGTCTTAAAGGTAACTAACTCTCACGACCGTAACAGAGCGTATTTAAAGTAAACCTGATTTACATCCTCGTAGCGGCGCTACTAGCACCATCGTTTTGCGATTGGCATGAAACTTGAGTAGACATCATCTTTTAGATTTAGAAACACGCCTACCACAATCCGCTTACGTCTTAAAACTCTTTCTTGGTGATGCGATTCTTTTTCCCATCAGCGCATTAGTTTACGTATTCTGGAAGTCAAATGAAAACGTAACAGATGGAAAAAATATGTAAATCGTTTATTATTTGAAATTTAATCGCCATAACTATTAATAGATCTGTCCCGCTGTGAGACAATATAATGGAATAATGCTAGCGGTTGCCTAGGAACCGTGACTATACCCAGGCGTTCACCTCTTCGTCCGAGGCAAATAAACGACCACTAATATGCTTCTTCATGGCTCCAAAACTATGGCAGTCGTATGGGATGAGATAGGGACTATATGGAAGATGAGTAAGGCCTTCGAAGTGAAACCTCTGCAGTGTAGTCGAAGCAACTTTGGCAACATGCTGGCGGGCATTATTCTGCAAAAAAGCACTAAAGAAAATGGTATAGGCATGCGTATTCAAATACAGAGATATATAAACAGGCAGAATACGGCGGTGCGTTCGGCAACGACTATATAAGACAACTATTGTGCTTCAATTTTTGCAGCGTGTCCATGTACCGCTGGGTGTTAATTCGCACGGTGTCCCAGAAATTCAGTTAGTAGCGGGCCCTTGAATTCAAAGAAAAAGGTCGTCGTGAGTTTCCCGCAGATGGCATGACAACTTTGAATATGTTCGGTGGTGGCCGGGGGGGGGGGGGGGGGGGAGGGGGTGGAGGGGGGGAGGTGAATCCATGTGCTCCCATTGTTCGATTTGACACTTGCTCTACGTCTCTCATACGCCATGTTTCATCTGCTATGACAATATGGGATAGAAAATTGCGCGATATCGTTCCATGAGCTGTAGAGATTTCGACACTGTTCAACTTGTACTCCTCCGTCAGGGTCTGGGGAACCCACTGCACGCAGATTTTCCGGAACTTAGATGCTCTGTCACGATGGCAATAGCCGTGCTGTGACTGATGGTCAACTTGAGCCGAGTGTCTTCCACCGCCCGCTGTAGGTCGTTTCTGACGGCAGCATCCACCGCAGCAATGACGGGTGTAGTGACACGATGAGCCTGTCCTGGCCGACCGCTGTCTTTCAGTGCCATCCAACCTTCTCGAAATCGTTTATTCCATGCATAAACACGCGCACGTCACATTCTGTGTTCGCCATACAAATCAGGCAGTATATGGTCAATTTCACTTCCTCACACTCCTCCGCAGTAAAAAACCGCACTACATCGGTCTGATACTCTTTCCCGGACTCCATAATGAAGTCGGACGCGGTCACGACTCACTGACCAAACTTCTAAAAGACAAATAGCACAGTAGTGAACGTTCGCGCTGTTTCTTCGTGATCTCCAAAAGAGGGCACTTGTATACAAACACCTACCAGCGTTATCAAAGACCCGCCATGCTGGCTATACACTAAAGCACTAAAGAAAATGGTATAGGCATGCGCATTCAAATACAGAGATATATAAACAGGCAGAATACGGCGGTTCGTTCGGCAACGACTATATAAGACAACAAGTGTCTGGCACTTGTTAGGTCGGTTACTGCTGCTACAATGCCAGGTTATCAAGATTTAACTCAGTTTTAACGTATTGTTACAGTCGGCCCACGAGCGATGGGACGTAGCATCTCCGAGGGATAGAGGGATTTTCTCGTGCGGCCATTTCACGAGAGTACCGTGAATATGAAGAATCCCATAAAACATTAAATCCAACATCGCTGCAAGCGGAAAAAGATCCTCCAAGAACGGGACCAACGACGACTGAAGAGAATCCTTCAACGTGAAAGAAGTGCAACCATTCCGCAAATTGCTGCAGATTTCAATGCTGGGCCATCAACAAGTGTCAGCGTGCGTAAAATTCAAAGAAAGATCATCTATACGGGCTTTCGGAACCGAAGGCCCACTCGTGTACCTTTGATGACTGCACGACACAAAGCTTTAAGCCTCGTCTTGCCTCTTCAGCACCGACATTGGGCTGTTGATGACTGGAAACATGTTGCCTGGTCGGACGAGTCTCGTTTCAAATTGTATCGAAAGGATGTACGTGTACGGGTATGGAGACAACCTCATGAATCCATGGAACCTACACGTCAGCAGGGGACTGTTCAAGCTTGTAAAGGCTCTGTAATGGTGTGGGGCGTGTGCAGTTGGAGTGATATGGGATCCCTGATACGTCTAGATACGACTCTGACAGGTGTCACGTACGTAACCACCCTGTCTGATCATCTGCATCCATTCATGTCCATTGTGCGGTCCGACAGTGCGACAACAGACACGTCCAGAATTGCTACAGGATGGCTCCAGGAAAACTCTTCTGAGTTTAAACACTTCCGCTGGACACCAGCCTCCCCAGACACGAAATTATTGAGCATATCTGGGCTGCCTTGCAACGTGCTGTTCAGAAGAGATCTTCATCCCTCGTACTCTTATGGATTTATGGATAGCCCTGCGGGATTCATGGTGTCAGTTCTCTCCTACACTACTCCACACATTAATCGAGACCATGCCACGTCGTGCTGCGGCACTTCCGCGTGTTCGCGAGGGCCCTACACGATATTAGGCAGATGTACCAGTTTCTTTGGCTCGTTTTCGTTTGACTGCTCTTAACAGCCATCTACGATTTTTTCTTCTTCTGTTAGTGGATAAATCTCTCTCTCCCTGCGAAGCAAAAACTCCAAAAGCGGAGATGCGGACTTTAATCCACGCTCAGCGAATAGTTTCAATATAAATTATTCAAAAACGTTTCGCACCACCTAAATAATCACACGAACCCAAATAACTCACCTCCAATAGTCTCCACACTAATATCATGTAACACTGCCTGTAGCCTTCAATTCGACTAGCAAGAGAGTTCGAGAGTTTTTTCTTATCTGCAATTTCCAGCGGAAACCACTCATTGGTGATGGTTGGATCTCTCAGAATTAACAAACTGCTGGGATTTTGAATGCTTCGTTTACAGAGTGTGCGCTACACTCGATGTGTATTTGTGTGCTTCTGCTTCCTTATTGACTAATCGTGCGGCAGGCGCGTACCAGTGCAGCTGTTCGAAGTGCAAATTACATTACGGCTGCAGGCTCTTTTAACTGATGGATCTTCAAAGGCTTAACAGATATTATTTTATTGGAACCCAAGAAATTGGTATTTCTGGTCTTTTAAAATTGGCTGTTGTTCTGTCGCTGTGGTCTTCGAGAGGTAACTAATAACTGCGACAACGTAGTGAACAATAATCTCGGATTCGCTATCTAGTTACCTTCAAATAGATGTACATTGGTATTCGAATACAGTTTTCACTATAACTGCTTTCTCTATAGTTAATTTAGGTACTTCTCACTTACAGACAGTATCTTGCTTTAATCCTTTCACAAACATCAAAATATTCAGTATTAATTTCCAGCAGCCGTAATATTTTACGACAAGAGATAATAGAGAACTTTCACGTTAGCGTCGTAATTTCGATTTCATTACTAAACAAATATTAGCAACGCGTTGAAGTGTATTTTTTCTGTATATTCATTATGTAATCTCAAACGAAATCACTCACCAACGTCTTTGTACACTCTTCAAAGCAGCAGACACATTATATTACACAGATCTATGTACAAGCTAATACCACGCCATGGAACTTTAATGTATCGGTATGTATGCAAAACCAATGGTGGCTAGATTAGAACTGAAAAGAGAATATAATTCACATTTATCATTTAATTTTTTACAATATTTCTTCATTTGTTTTAACTGTCATCGTAGGGGCTGGTTCATTGCAGCGAGCTATCTTCTGTGATTGGCGGCTATCGACTCGGGAACTCTGACATACGGCGACGATACCTCCGGTACGACATGAAGGTTTGTCCTCCGCCTTCCCCGGTTCTCACAATTAACATGAAACAGACTAAACAAACAAAACATACATTTCTAGCACTTCATATTGACAATAAAATAAAATAAAATAAATAGCGCATTCAGTACTTGTTACCACTTTCCGTACCATGTATCGTTTGGTGGAAAAGTTAACGGATAATACTTCATACATAATACTATATCATTACACTTTTTATCCGTTGTTTCAAACAGTCCCAGTTATTTTTTACAGGATTTAGTCTGGATGCTGTAGTGTGCCGATCGAAGTGCGATTGGATACCTGAGTGATCGTCAGACCACGATCGTATGTGTATGTATGTACCCTTGTGTACGTGAATGCACCGTTTGAACATGGCTGTCGTCATCTTGGAATATGGGAGCATCTGCGTAAACTTATTTGTCAGCCCGTGTTTGTGTCAATAAATCGGACAGCCTCACTCTGTTGTAAACATTTCACTGCGTGGTCATGGACACATCCAGACACTTTAGCGACACGTGTGTTTTGTTAATATTGTGACAAATATTTTGTGTGGTGAGCTTGACTGTGATTATGGTGGGCTTGGATTCAAGGGGAACAAGGACTTAATGAAGAAGACTTCGCATATTTTAAAAATGCTGTACTGTAAAATAAGAAATAACAAAAATCAAGACAATCTTCTCGAGACTGCATATGTTAACACATCTATTGTAACTCTTCAAGGATTACATTCAGTATCGTGTCCCTCCGCTCCGTGCATTTCAACACGTTTGAACACCTCACTACACGCTGTCCACAAATGAGATAAACGGTTATAGCTCCGTCATAAGTTGCATTGAGAAGTACCTTCTTGTTTTGTTTCTTGATGGTGACTATTTTCGGACATCTGTGTCCATTTTCAAACCATCCGTACCGTAATTGGGACAATAGGCGATAGCCCATATAAAAAAAAAAACAAAAAAAAAGAAAACTGCCCCTGCAGTGATGATCAAACCGGCAGTACGGCCGACTCAACAACAGTAAATAGACCACGTAGAACGGACATTAGAGAACTCTAACACTTACGATACGGAGGGTTTGAATATGGACACTGATGTACGAAACTAGTCATCACCAACGAAAAAACGATACTTCTCAGTGCAAGCTATGACGGAGCCACAACTATTTACTTCAATTATAAAAACAATTTGGGTAACTATTTATCACCTGCAGCGTGCTGCAAATTCGTAAATGCTGTCCACAAGCTGACGGAGGCGTTGCTGTTTCTAGTCCCAATCTTCGACAGCCACCCTCCCAGGTCATCCAGTGTGTGAGGATGGTGTCCGTGACGACGCACTACCAGCTTCAGATTATCCTAAGCTTGCTCAATCGGGTTGTCGTCAGCTGATACCACATGCGATTCCATTCGATTGCTTCCTACCTCCTAAACTAGCCGTTCCCAACGTTTCTATCTTCATTGCCGCTGGGTGTAATCACGTGTTATTTAGTGCCCTCCCCCCCCCCCCCCCCCCCCAACCACCACCACCATCCCCAGAGCCCGTTCCCTACCATCATAATAATGGCCTACTAAATTTTAAAATAAAAACAATTTGTTTGAACATTTTCGTGTTTAAAAAGGCGAAAGATAAATGATATTTAGTTATTGTAGTTGTCTTAGTAAACCACTAACTGATGAGTCCATACGACAACTGGTACTACTTATTTGTAGTAACATTTTTTACAGACTGATAACGCATTTGTCAGTGCATCACAATTCCTACATACAAATTCTTCTCAGAAAAGAAAGCTATCTTCGCTGAGGGTAGACACGTGTTACAAATCATGTTTCCTCTGCACCACTCCACTTTCTAGCGGCATTTGCTTCATCCAACTCCTGCACCCTCATTTAAAATCAACCAAATTAAAATGTGTTCATTGTACTTATTGTTTATAAATCGCTTCTTTGCTGGAATTCTTTCTTTTAGAAATTCGAAGACTTCAGGCCGCCAATCCTTTGTTTATGACCACTGCTACTACCAATTCCACCACTACTACTACTACTAATAATAATAATAATAATAATAATAATAATAACAGTAATAGTTGTAATGATGCGGTGTGGTCCCTACAGCTGTGCAGTAGCTATTCCATAGCTGCTGTTGCTTTGTGCTGTCGGTTAGTACGTTTATAGTCGCAAAGTAACTAATCAAGCAGCTTCCGGTCTATTGCGGAAATTATGTACAACTTTTAGGAGTAAGTTACATAGATATTTTAGAATATGTTTTATACATATGTCTAAATTTTACTGTCGTTCATGGTACAAAGTAAAAAGTATGTGTGTAGACGATTACTAGGCGAAGAAGACGTTGTTCGTACATGTTTACACAAACTGTAAGCCTCGCCACAATGTTAATGCTGGTATTTGAAAAAAAAATGTAGTTATGGGTAACTATTGTGATCACCATTAGATTCTTATGAAATTTTGATCATACAATGGTGTGTAAAATTTAAGGACGAAAGTAACTTTCACATGGTGTCTCACCACAGATTAACGTAGCTCAATGAAACGTGGATCACACATAGAAAGAACTCCAGTAGCATAGTACAAAATGTGACTAAAACAAATGCGCAGCGAGATGAACAGAGATGAAACTTTTATTCAGAAACAATAATTACACTGAATTCACAGCGATTTTTGGTCGTGCCCTGGACGTTAATAAAGGCTGCACATTGTTCTGTGTAGGGTGTGTGATTACCTCGAATGGCAGTGCATGCTCTGCAACGTGCTCCCCTCCTGGCAGCGAGGTTGGCCAGGTGTTCTCGTGGTAGGGCGCTCCATTCCTCCACCAGCGCGACTGACAGCTGCCGGATGCTCATTGGTGCTATAATAGGTCTCCGGACACTTTCACCAAGTACTCGACGGAGTGTAAGTCCGAAAAACGGGCAGGCCAGTATACTAGCCAAATATCGTCACCTTCCAACAGCTCCTCTACTTGTGCTCTTAGATGCGGTCGCGCGTTTTCGTATATGGTTCAAATGGCTCTAAGCACTATGGGACTTAACATTTGAGATCATCAGTCCTTTAGACGTAGAACTACTTAAACCCAGTTAACCTTAGGACGTCACACACATCCATGCCAGAGGCAGGATTCGAACCTGCGAGCGTGGCAGCAGTGCGGTTCCGAACTGAAGTGGCTAGAACTACTCGGCCACAGCTGCCGGCGCTTTCGTGGATAAAAATGAAGTCAAGGCCGAATGCAGTCTTGGAACTACGCACGTTGGGAAGGAGTACAGTGCCACAACAACGTTGACGGGTGTTCAATGATTTGGAGGTTAGTACCTCCATGCAACGTTATGCGGAGGTTCGAGTCTTCCCTCGGGCACGGATGTGCGTGTTGTCCTTAGCGTAAGTTAGGTTAAGTTAGATTAATTAGGGTGTAAGCCTAGGGACCGACGACCTTAGCAGTTTGGTCCTATAGTCCTTACCACAAATTTCCAACATTATGCGTCCCCACACGATAACACCTGCACCACCGAAACGATCATGTTCTATAACGTTCATGGGTGCAATACGTTTACCTACCTCTTGCGATAAGAGGATAGATCTAGTAATTCACTAATTATAACCGCTAACGGATGCAGTGCGCTTTTATTTTTTAAGCGTTAACTGAAGAACATAATCAGCCTCACTCAAGAGACTAAACTACCTCCTACACCTGGCGCTAATTAGCTCACATCACACAGTAAAGAAACTCACTCTTTACAAATAGTAGGTAATTCCATCATCAATCTGAAATAAATTTTTGTACCGCTACTTACCTAACCAGTGTCCACGCTGAAATTGGCTAAGTGATTTGGGAGTTTTATTCATGCTTTCATTACATGGAAAGAGTAAATCAACTGTTTTTCCAATTTTTACGGTAGCAAGAATTACCTGCAAGATGAAGAGTTACAATAAATAATTTCGGTGCCAAATTATTCTCTGTAGCAAAACAGTAGATATGCTAAGATGGATCATGCTTTGTCACATTCTGGTACCTTTACCCTCTTTTTAGTGTTGAATAGAGTTTGGGACGATGGGAGTATGTCCGTTAATTATTTAATAACAACCATTCAAGTGAAGAAATCGGTGTATACAATTATTATTGTCCTATGGTACCTTCTTACTGCAGAGAACGCGAAGGACTTTAGAAGTTCTTCGAGAATGTAAAAGTAAATGAAAACTTACTAATTCCTGGCTGGCTTGGACTATGTCAAAATGACCGCTTGCGCGGAACGTAAAAGTTAAGCGAGTATAATTCTCACCCACATCAAGAACTTGCAGTCTTTAGTTTTCCGATTTCACATTCAAAACATAAAAGGAATAATAGTGGTCTCCTAGTCAGCTCATCAGAAAAGCCCTCTGCCTCCTGCATACCGATCTCAAGCGAGGCAGGAATTTTTTTTCAATAGCTCGTAAAACTAACATAATCGTGAAACATGTCCCTAGGAAATGACCCGTTCGTACCACTCTCGTTAATGTAAATCCTTTTTTGTATGCTGCAACTAACGATTCCATCAATAATCATCCTCGGATTGCGGGCGCATTTGATTTTCCAAATTATTAAATTATTCAATGAGATTTTCACTCTGCAGCGGAGTGTTCGCAGGATATCTTCTGTAAAGTTTGGAAAGTAGGAGACGAGGTACTGGAAGAAGTAAAGCTGTGAGGAGGTGGAGTGAGTCGCGCTTGGGTAGTTCAGTTGGTAGAGCACTTGCCCGCGAAAGGCAAAGGTCCCGAGTTCGAGTCTCGGTCCGGCACACAGTTTTTTTTATTAAATTATTGTTCTCCCTCTAAGCAGTCAACAACCTTCCTATGCCCCTCAGTAAACGCAAGTCACATTTTACAAAGGAGAGCTGGAAAGCCCACCGCTGCAGGCACCGACCTAGTAACTATAAATTACTACTGCTCACATTAAAAAGTGCAATGAGTCATACTATAAACTTATAAAGCTCAGACCTCTAAATGTAACAAAATTTCGCGATACACTCCATAGTTACGAGCCACATGCTGCCATGTTGCTAACCACTGGATGGGAAAATTTAATTAATCTATGTTCTGCTCAGTAGTGAAAGGTGGACAGTTTATATGCGGCGGGCGAGATGTGAGCACTGTCCCTACCTACATTGGTTAAACATTAGAGCAGGAGTGAAAGGAAAGTACAACTGGATCGCAAAACCAGTACTAAGTCAGAATGCAGGGAAACGTAATTCAAATGAATAGCTGTCAGACACTAGTTTTCCTTGGCTGTTACTTCTTGGTGCAATGGTATGTAAACAACCTGTCTTCAGTCGAGCATTGTTAACAATTTGAAAGGAATCATTTCTGTTGTCAGTTTTGTGCACAACTTCCTAATAACGCACAGGGCCTCACAGTGGAACAGAATGTATAAATAAAACTCTTGACCCAATTCGTAATACTGGTGTATAATGTAAGTTTTCATAAAATACAATTACATCTATTGCATTCTTGTAACCTTCAAATGGCAGTAATCTATCACCTCTAGTGCCTCAAAAATACTGCCGATGATATGCACATGATTCTAAACGGTGCTATTATTTTTGCTATTGTTATTACTTTGTTACTCACTTTGGGCCTTACTGGACCACATGATATACAACAAGGGGTATTTTCAGGATTTTATTTTTATAATTTTTTGTCCCCTTATTACTTTCATTCTCACAGAACGGGCTCCTTTCCTCTTTTGTGCTAGACCATCTGTCCAGTAGTGAATTTTCTGCCTGCAAATTTTTCTGTCTGGCTTATCAAGTTGTTTGTTCTTGCTTCCTTCGAGCCTTCTTTTACTTCAGCAGTTCATTACATTGTTTCTTTATCTTTTCTCCGATTTCTGTAGAATTCTACAACCTGTCTAGTTAATATGGTTGGTTCCATTCTTTTGTACGCCCATAAAATTTTAGCGTACCTTTTTCATACCCGAATAAATCTTGCTATGCGTTTGGGTTTCTTTATTTGCTCTTTGTCTGTATGCTCCCTCTTCAGTATAATTTGCACTTAAAATTTTCCTGATTACTTTTGCATTACTTCAGTATTTCAGCCAAATACGGTCATTGTGGTTTGTTCACTGTGTTGTAGTGTCTCTATTCTAAGTTCAGAAGTACTACATTTCCCCCCCCCCCCCCCCCCGCACCCCTCAAAAAAAAATCTGTAAACAGGGCAGTGCGCCTGATTGGCCTATCGCGCGTGCTGCATGCGCAATGTGGCTATATCGCCTCTGTGACCAACTGTTCCTCTTCGTATTTGTTCCACGCTCAAGTTTCTTCGCCTGCGTAATTAGACTACCCGCCTAACTTCTCGCGAGCGTTTAGGTCGCCTTCACTTCAAACACACCACAGGGCCGGAGAAAACATCAAAATACAATAGCATGGGGCCATTATTGGCCAAGCATCTGTCTGATTTCAAGCGTTACAGTACTCCCAAAACACTGCCACCAACTCAGTATTTGTTAGAGCTACCACTTATTAAGAGGAGAATCAGCATATTCACATCTCACCAACAAGATAGATGTCTTCTTGACGCATTGCTTTTCATAGTACTTCGATGCAGAGCAACATTTTACTGGCACACGCTGCCGAGGGACATGGCGTCGCCGAATCAGCAATACTTCTTACATCACCGGCGTTGCACATCCACATCTACACTCTGCAAATTATTATGAGGTATGCGACAGTGCCATTACGATCCATTCATGCACGGATCACCGGTACAGTTATTGCTTCTACGCCTCTGTGTGAACTGATATGGTTCAATTTTATGTTCATTATCTCTGTGGGATAGATAGGTAGTGGAGAGTACATTTCATAGTTTCGCCTTGAAATTTTGACCCAAAATTTGGTGGCACCGTGGATGAATGTCAGAATAAAAAGTGAGATGTAACTTATAGAAATGTTCAGTTTACATTAAAAATGTAAATTTTTCCGTGCTTCGCATATTAAACTAACCGCATTCAAAATAATTGTAGGGGTTGTCCACTGCCGGGTTGGTAACCCCTACTGCTTTGTTATGATGCAGACCGAGAATCTGTATGACATCGGTAGAAGCAATAAAACAGTATTCAAGAATATTCCACTTATGACTCAGAATACAAGTCGTTCCAGTTTCTTCTGTGATGGCTGGTGGCTACGTAATCCAGAGAAGAATCCAACAGCTGACTCATTGCAACCAAGGACTGTGCTTCAACTCGCAGTGGTATCCGATGACAAACTGGTGCAGCGGTTTGCAGCCCGCTGGCGAGGTAGGCAGTCTGCGTCCATAGCGCTGCTTGGAGATGGCAGTGATCGTGACATGTGTGTTTGACTCGGACACCGTTTCGGGGAGTACTCAATCCCTCCCAGATCACTGCCCGCTTTGTCCCATCAAGTGACGTCGTGCTCAGTGCCGTACTTGGCCCGCCGGACTACTCATCAGTGCTGGCTACTGTGCTGACTTCAGCTCTGGATGCTGAAATTCATCATCCAAGGCAAGAGAATGCTGATCTTCTCGTGAGGTAACAAGTGTAAGACCAGCAACAGAACAATCTCACACACAATATGTTACCATACTGTAACTAGATAATCAGAGTGAACAACGTGAACGCCATCGATCCTACTTGTCTAGTGCTCTAAGATAGTGGAGGTGGAGTATCTGTATCGTCGAGTAGAGGCTACGGTCTACGCCGTCATTCATAATGACCGAATCGGTTCTGCTACTCTCGAGTTGTCAGTGGTCTCCATTTCCATTACATTTGCTTAACGAATTTGTTACAGTGTTTTTACTCCTTGGTCAAACTCCTGTTAGGCGATGTTGCGTCCTTTGAACCATTTTCTGCTGAGCTCACTTGCAATTGCAGACAAGAGCGTCGAGGTTGCTATCTTCCTGACCGAGCAACGTCGTTCAAATGTTTGCACTTTCATGCTGTCGGCTGTTATACTTCCTCGTGACAGTAGCGCCGGCTGTTGGGACTTTGAATATTTTACTCTCCCTCTTCCTTACTAATTTATCATGTAACAGAATCATCTCTAGTAAAGCAATGTGGTCTGCAAGTCAACCTCCGATTTATTGATTGAATAACATTATCTGATAATAATCCAAGAAGAAAGATGTCTAAACAATCTTAGAAACGCTCACCTTCTTCCCCTAATCACTCCATTAAAATCATAGACATGTAATTACGATAAGAAATTAATTAGAATATTTGTTACTTTATATGATCTAAATGACAAAAAACGTATCTGTAGAATTCAGACTCTACAATAGGCGCTCACATTGTTTCTAACCAGAAATGACATTTTTCAGACTCACCAATACTTCATAACTTATAGTGACTGTGGATAAGCTGAGCGTGACATGTAAGAGAAGATCACATCGTGTCATCCAAGCTATGGGCTTAATAATGAAGGTTTCAGGTGCCAGGATGTCAGCTCGCATTGAATTTCTGCGATATATGAATGAGTCAAAGAGACGTCTGGCCAGGTAAAAATCCTCAAGAACCGTCAATCAGCTGGTCTTCTGTACATAGAAAGTGCATTTATGTTTAGAGAGCAACACAGGGGCACTGAATTTGTGTGGGTTGTTTCGAAGTAATCAGACCCTTTTAACTACCACAAACTGGTGAAGACTGCAAGACAATTGAATGTGGAACATTGAACTGAAACAGAGTACGATGTTCGCATGGTGTAGACATCAGTGCAGGATAGAGCTGTGCAGGGCCGTACAGCGTAGCACATGGGCAAGGGAACTAACAGCAGACGTTGAACCTGTGTTTGCGACGAGAAAATAAGAACTGGAATATTAAATACACAAAATTTGACACATTGTAGATAGCATGTGAGTGTTTATGAATTGAGTGTCAGAGAACAGAAATGAATGCAGAATAATGGCATTATTATTCACGTATTACTGCCCCGAAAGGACAAAAAAAAACAGCAATGAACAACGGCATCAGGATGCAGAAGCCAATGGAAACAATTACATTAAAGACACATAATGTGTATCCACAGTTCATGTGGCGTGTAATTGAAAAAGTGTCGTGATTTCTTTCCATTGGCAAAAGATTCCGCATTAGTCCCACATTCGGATCTCCGGGAGTGGTCTGCCAATGGTATGTTGAAGGAAATGGTATACGGAAGTATTGACGAATGAAAATGTACGTTTGAAATCCTCAACTGTTGTAGATAATGCGATAATGAAGACCACAGTACGCAGCTTAGACGAAGAGGAATGGGCATAAAAAAACGTATGGGGATACAATGAAGGTAACGGAGAAGCTTTTCGGTAACAGAAGAAAATATCAATTCAAAGACGAAAGAAGAAAGTACAAAAATGTTCTGGCAAGGATAGGAATACTGTAACCTAACTCAGGAATGGAATAAATGGGACGTACAGGAAAACCAAGGCGTAATAGTTACAAGAAAAATGCTAAGAAATCGAAACAGAAGTGGAGTCGGAATGACTGATTCAGCACATACAAATGTCCAAACAACCGTTCGCGGAATTAAAAGCAAGAGCGCCTACATTAAGAGTGAAACTGAATTCCACTGTTAAACGCAGAGGAGAGAGCGGATGAATGGAAAGAGACCACTGAAAGGCTCTGCAAGAGGAGGACTTGTCTGAGAACTTGATAGAAATAGAAATGAGTGTCAGTATGTAACACGTAGGGGATCCAGTATTAGAGTCAAGAGTTTAACAAAACATACTTTAAATAGTACAGTACGAATGCGAAACATTCTTTCGACGTTTCTAAAATCATTGGGGAAGTGGCACCTAGAAATTACTAAAGTTGTTGTGTAGAATCTATGAGATTGGAGATATAGTACTACACATTCGGAGAAATATCTACACAATTTCGAAGTTAACAGGGACAGATAGGTGCGAGAACTCTCCCTCTCCCACATCTCATGCATCCAAGCTGCTAGCAAAAACACTATACAGAAGAATCCAAAAAACAAACAGGGATCTGTTAATTGACGATCAGTTTGGCTTTAGGAAAGGTAAATGCACCACATAGGCAGTTCCGACGTTGTGTTTGATAATGGAAGCAAGGCTTCAGAGCAATCAAGATACGTTCATAGAATCTGTCGATGAAGAAAACGCGTTCGACTGTGTAAAATAGCGCAATATGTTCAAAATTCAGAGAGAAAGGAAAGAATAAAAATACGAGTAATATACAGGGCCGGATGGAGAACATTTTCCCACGTAAGCAACCCATCATTATGCGTTCCCACCCCTTTTCCCTTGCACAATTTCACTTGTGTCGGTTTTCACTATTACTTGTGATATGCGCTGTATACAAATTTTGCACTTGGGCTCCGCTCTCAGTTTGGCGCCCTAAGAGTGCGCTGTTAACTGTGGTACGTACTGCATAGCAACGTTGTAACTGTGTCGCCTCTGACCCTTCCCAGCATGGTGCTCCAAGCAGTGGCTTGTGTCAAACCGTTCCTCCAAATCTACAATACGTGTATGAAGTAATGAGGAAATATAAGGAGGCCAAAAGCGTAGCGTTCCGTTTAAAAACGGTATAAGGTAAGGATGCAGTTTTCCTTCCCTAGTGTTCAACCTGTACATCGAAGAAGCAATGACAGAAATAAAATAAATGTTGAGTGTGATTAAAACTTACGGTAAAAGGAAGTCAATGATAAAATTTGCTGATGATATTGCTATGCTCACTGAATGTGAGGAAGAATGTCAGGACTGTTGGATGGAATGAACAGTCTAATAAGTATAGAATGTGGACTGACAGCAAATCGAAGAAAGAGTAAAGTAATGAGAAGCAGCAAAAACAAGAATAGTGAGAAACTTAATACCGAGATTGATGATCACGAATTAGACGCATTTAAAGAATTCCGCTGCCTTCGAAGTAAAACAACACATGAAAGTTGAAGCAAAGAGGACATAAAGAGCAAATTATCAAAGGCAAAGAGGACAATCCTGATCAAAGGAAGTCTGCTAGTCTCATACTCGGGCCTTAATCTCTGGAAGGAATTTTCTGAGAATATACGTCTGGAACACAGCAATCTATGGAAGTGAATTATGAACTGCATGAAAACCGGAAAAGGAGAAGAGAATGGCTGCTACAGATAAACGTTGCAAATAAGGTGGACAGACAAGGAATGAGGAGGTCCTTCGCGGAATCAGAAAAGAAAGGAACGTCCTGAAAATATAGGCAAGCAGAATGGGCAGCATGATAGGACATGTTTTAAAGGATCAAGGAATAACTTCCATGGTAAGAGAGACAACTGTAGAGGGCATAAACAGAAGAGAAAACAGATGTCGGAATCCATACAACAAAGAATTGAGGATGTAGACGCAAGTGCTATTCTGAGATGAGGGAGTTAGAACAGGAGAGGAATCCGTAGTGGGCCACATCCAACAAGTCAGAAGAGTGAAGATTCGAAAACAAAAAAGAGCCACTAGCGAATGTAACACCAAAGGGGAAAGATACTGGTACCAGAAGGACCCTCCCTCTCAGTAAGGTGGTTTTCGGACTATAGTCGCACTATAGTCGCACGCAGTCTGCTTGCGACGCTTAAAATCAAGTGAGTTGGTAGCGCAGTGGCTAACAACACAGTTTCGAATTTTTGTGCCCGTGTTCAGATATAATCTTATTTTCTTTTTTTTCCTTTTGTTGTTGCGGAAGATGTGGCATTAACATTTTTTATTAGAGAGTGACATACAATGGAATTATTGACAAAAGAAATAGGCACTTCAAATCGAATTAAAAATAGATTTCGTCGTCACAAATCCGATATAATTGACAGCAACAGAAAGTAAAAATCATATAAATTCCAGTAATTCAATTTTTTGCTTAGATTTTTACTTCTGTAATCAAGAGAACCAGTGCTTTCCCAAGGTGATATCTATCATACAAACGCTTCAAGGCTATCATCCGGGAGCACCACGTGCAGCATGGGAAGGCACATATGCCACAGACACATTTTTTAGTGCAAATATAATTAGCAAAAAGCTGCCTCGTTAATGTTGCTAAACACCTCGCTATCTGGCGATAATTTCGCGGCAAACCACGCATATCGAAGCATTTTCTCGAATGCATCGCTTCTACTTGTGACTTCCCCTTGCTGTACGATAAGAATAGAGCACTTCTGTAATTGTCAGCTGTAATTCTTCACCTATCGATAAAAGTAAACTATCAGGGTTGATAGAATGGCATTTACTTTGGCGGAACTGCTTTTAATGCACAGTCTTCCGACTTCATCGGCAAACAGATATAAGTAGGGAACCCTTTGTCCACCCCACGAGTCAGTAATGCACAGCAATGGCTCCATTTTTGCGTAAGGTCGCTAAACATTGTCCAAAAAATGTTGATACGTTTCTTTTGTGATTTTTTCTGATTTTGTGGCTGTTGCGTACAGGTTTATGTATTATTCCATTCATGGATTTACATCTTCTTGGACGCGAGGAAAAAATTCGCCACTATCTTTTCGGAGACAAATAAAAATTGTTGCTAACAGTTTCCTGAATGGTGTCCATACGTATTTCAGCCACATTAAAAAGGTTGCTATTCTTAATGATCTTCACACTAAAAAATGTTGAATTTCTACTCTTCGAATGTCTGTCTGATGGTTATCACCCTTGGAATGCGCTCTTTCTCCTAATGTATAAAAATAAAAATAAAAGGAAAAATTTGAAATACTAGAATTTATACATCTTCATTTTCAGTTACCTAATTATGTAACATTGTATAAGATTTAGGTTATAAAATTTTGTTTTAATAAGATTTGAAATGCTTATTTGTTTCTTCAGTAATTCCATTGTATTCCACGACAAAAAATATTGATGTCATGTACTTCCGCAACAACAAAAGGAAAAACAACATAAGACTGGATTTGAACACGGGTCACAGAAATTTGATACTGCGTTCTTAACCATTACGCTGCCAACTCGCTTGGTTTTACGCCACGCAGGCTGACTGATGGAGTGGCATGAAAACTAGAACCGTCACGTTCTCGTAAACTATTGCTTGTCGGCACCTAAACCAAACTACGTGTCGCTTTATTTCCAAGCTTCTTTCTCTCGGATAAATTTCGACTATGTCATACAGCGATCTATGGTGAGTTCCTCTTGCGAAAACTGGCATCGGAAACGCAAGTGATGTATGCGCAAGTGTACAGAATAGATTTAATGAGCATACAATTACGAATAGAACAAACTATATAGACACGAAGTGAAAACTGTTAATGGCAACGCTTTTTCTGATCCAGTATTACCTATCATAATAATGCATGACATCGAGAAAATGCAACAGATACCGTCACGAAAACGTCGACTGTCTCTGATATTGATGTTGGAAGAATTGGCAGTTGCATGGAGAGTCTTAAGGCAAAAATAGATAAAGATTTGGATTAGCGGAAGATCTTTACCCGACTTCAGCGAATAAATTGGCTTACGAGCAGAAGCGATGAAGAGATGGAAGCTGCTTAGAGATTTCGATGTCACGACTGATCGGAGGCGCTTCTTTTCAGCATCTCATCGTCATAGGAAGTAAGATCTGTTCTTACTGGTTAGTTTCTGAGTCTAAGTCACTCAAAATAATTTCACGTTTCATCGCGACCAGAAGGCTTCCCCAAAAGCGCATCACGATAATCACCCATCGGGAATTTCTACCTGATGGTCAAATCTTCAATGCTCAATTTCAATAGGTACAAGAATGAGCGTCCGTACGCCGCGATCCAGCAAAGCTTCTCAATTAAGTTCGGCGTTACTGTTCGAAGAACTACCACGTACTCTCCCGATCTAGCGCGTGAGGAATGAGCGTGAGACAAATCGTCATGTTTAGGGCTTGTTCGGGATTCTGGGATCAGTTTAGGAGGTGTTGATTTTTGTATGTACAATACATAAAATTTATGGAACTGAAAACTCACTTTGAGTTCGGGAGACGTCCAGTTTTCAACCTCTATTCTGATCATTGGTGACAAATGCCTTTGTTCCGGCTACCAAATGAAATAATACAAGATCCACCATTCCTGCATACAACACTACAGCACGTAGCACATGAAACAGGCCAGTGCCTAGTCACCATATCTGAACGTCTCACCACTTCTACTGATGCCCACCTGTAGGTGGCGGTTTCCCAGAACAGTCGTGTTTGTGCATGGACTAGACTGATTCTGTACAAGTTCTGTAAATTATGTAATACCGTAGGCTAAGATCTTCTACTGGCTGTTCCTCAGTAACTGCCTAAGATCGATCACATTACCAACAAATAATTATCGCACATGCCATAATAATACTGAGCACGTTCCTTCCCTTTTAATTTGTAATTTGCTGCAGGCCGTTTCGTAGCCGTTGGATGAGGTGAGGCCTCCCTCCACTCGCCTCCTTAATTGTGACATGAACATTCCGACAACTTGTTAAGGCCTGGAAAATTCCTACCGTGTCCGTCGTGTAACCAGTTCCCCGTTATCTAAGTACAAGTATTATATGACCTGGTCGCCACATGACCGTTCCTTCGTCACACTACCCTTTATATGTTAGCTTTGATTGACAAAACTGTTCTCACCCAGAGCAGGTAAGTGTTTCAAGCAGCTGCCTCATATTGGCTGAGTTGCGAGACTTGGTAAATTGAAAGAAATTCATATGCATTAATATACTACATAATACCCATTATGACATAGCCATTTTCCTATACATTATGCCCCATAAATTTTGCGACAGACTTGGACGGGTTATACGCGCTGTTTTGAGGACCAAACGGAGGGTCAGGACCCATGTTCGGAATCGTCATCCAAAGACGCTACAGAACATCGACGTCATACGCGCTGGCGCCTGCCGCTAGGCTACCCTTTCAGCAGCAAACATGACTTTGTACGCTGACGAACCATAGGCGGAACGTCTCGCAATGTTGCTTGTTATTCAGTTATCGCGACTGATTGTCACGATCGCCAGTGGAGACGATGGAGCTAGCTACTGCATAGACGGGCCTTGTCTCCTACGAATGTAGTGCTCTATGCTCTCGATGGACCAACATTTTTCGGCGTACAGAAGAAAAATAAACTGCGTGAGCGCACAGTGTCACGTTTGCTGGTGGAGGGTTGACTCGGCGGCAGATGCCGGTGCCTCGACGCTCTATAGCGTCGTTGGATGACGTTTCCAGACAAGGACTCCTATCCTCAATTTATTCCTTAAGTTAACCTCTACAACCCATAGAAGTTGCAACATTCGAGGAACACCTTGTATATTACACCATTTTACCTACATGCGATACTACATTTCTGAAGATAAAACATGACGATAAAGGCGGTCCAAACGTTTAGAGGTAGATCAGATTCCCTTTTATTGAAAGTAAATAATAAAAAAATAATCCTCGATAGTGAGAATCTTGCACACCATATTGTCGATCATGCTCAAGGACGATACTGGCCGCTTATAGTTTGTTATACACGTCTGTCGTGGACTTTTGTTGTGGATCCGTAAGACACGTTCTCTGCAACTCTCAAAGTGGTATTATTACAGGCCAGTAGAGTTCTGCTGAGACTCACATTATTATTACTAACCCAGATCTATGAGGGCGTGTTGAAAAGTAATACCTCCGACTTATTAATTCTGTTCTCAATATCGGTTGTATTACATGTCATGCATAATACTCCGTTGACTTTCCCCCTTCGCTGATTCAAGTTGCAACCATCTGCCAGTAGAGGGCTTCGAATTGTAAAGTGTAACATGACGAATTGTAAGAGATCGTCCACATATGGAGTGCTCTCTCCTTCAGTATGATAATACTAGACCACACATGAACCTTGGGACATCTGAAACAGTCTGACGCCTTGGGTTCGCTGTCACCTGTCATCCTCCACAAGGTTCCGACTTGGCCGCATCCCATTTTCGTCCGATTTCCAAAGTTTAATGAATACCTTAGAGGACTTCACTTTGATAGTGGTGAACCGGTGAAATCAGAGACGAAGATGTGGCTCCACCAACAAAGTCAAACATTCTACAGTGACGGTATCAAGAAACTGGTCTATCGTTGGGAGAAATGTGCTCGCCGCCAAGGTGACTGTAGAGAAATAACTATGTAGAGACGAAGAATAAATATGAAAAATGTAAATAAAGGTTGTTTTATTTTAAAATCTTTAAGAATTTTCACATTAAAAATTGAGAAGTATTACTTTGCAGCACTTTCTAACAACTGTGGCGGTAACAATTTATGCGTGATCTCTGATGCTTCGGTAACATTTGCATCCAGCTTGGGCATTCATTTTTCGAAGTAGACTTTAAGTTCATCTTGTATGGTCTTTGTAAATATCGATAATAATGGTCACGTAATAATATTTTGGTTACGAGAAAAAAAAGAAAATGTTCTATAAAATGATGAAAAATAAAAGGAAGGCTTCTGAAGTACCAGTAAAGATGGAAACAGAGGACGGTACCATTATTGAAGATCCAGGGAATATAAAAGATCTCTGGAAAGAACATTTTAAGAAGCTGTTAAACGCTGAGGAGCAGGTACATGAGGAAATAAGAAATAATGGAGAAATTGAGAGAAGTTGGGAAGCAGAATTAGGACAAATTACACGGGAAGAAATGGAAAAAGCTGTGAAGAAGATGAATGGGGGAAAGCCCCAGGACCTGATGAAGTATCAGTGGACATAAGAGCATCAGGTCCAGTAGGAATGCAGTAGCTGTATAGAGTACTATCAAGTGTGTGGAGAAATAGTAAAATACCTGACGACTGGAGAATAGGAGACATTGTTCCCATCTTCAAGAAAGGCAATAAAAGACTTTGTAGAAACTACAAAGGAATAACCCTTATCAGTCATACAGCCAAGATTTTTGAAAGAATTATACTAAATCGAATAAATGAAAAGATAGAAAAGGAGCTGAGTGAAGAACAGCATGAGTTTAGGAAAGAAAGAAGCATGATCGACCTGATATTTTCTATCCGTCAACTGATGGATAAAAGTTGGGAGTATAACAAAAGAGTGATAATGGTTTTTATAGACGTAGGAAAGGCATATGACTCAGTTGATAGGGAAAGACTCTGGGAAGAAATGAAGAAGATAGATATAGAAGATGGATACATTAATGTTATAAAGACAATGTACAAAAGACACAATTGTATAATTAGAACACCACTGGGGAACTCTGAATACTTCGAAATAAGAAAAGGACTTAAGCAAGGAAGTATTCTATCTCCTGCACTTTTTAATGTTGTGATGGAGGGAATGAATAGGGCAGTTAAAGATATAGTAAAAGAAAAAGACAAAAAGATGATTTTTGCAGATGATATGGTAATATGCAGATGATATGGTAATATGGGGTAATAAAGAGGTAGACGTACAGTTACAGCTTGACGCGTGGAAGGAAATAATGAAAAGGCATGGATTAAAAATAAATAAAAATAAGAGTGAAGTAATGGTATTTGGAAGAAAGAAAGGGATCAACGGAAATATTACCTTGAATGGAGAACCCCTCAAAGTGGTGGAAAGTTTCACTTATTTCGGGAGTGAAATATCTAGGGATGGAAGAATAACTAACGAAATTAATAGTAGGTTACAGAAGGGAGGCAAATTAAAGCAAACAATAAAACACCTGATTTGGAATAATGAAGTTTCAGAAAGAGCAAAACTCCTTATGTATAAGAATTATTGCATCCCTATTGTCACCTATGGTGGAGAAACATGGTTCAAATGGCTCTGAGCACTATGGGACTCAACTGCTGTGGTCATCAGTCCCTAGCACTTAGAACTACTTAAACCTAACTAACCTAAGGACATCACGCACATCCATGCCCGAGGCAGGATTCGAACCTGCGACCGTAGCAGTCGCACGGTTCCCGACTGCGCGCCTAGAACCGCGAGACCACCGCGGCCGGCTGGAGAAACATGGACAATGACAGAAGGGGACTGCAGCAGACTGCAAGCAGGGGAAAAGAAATTTCTCAGAGCAGTTAAGGGGAAAACAAGAATGGACAGAGTAAGGAATGTAGAGATTAGAAAGGAGCTTAAACAAGAAAGTATGAGAGAAGAAACTGAAAGAAAGAGATTAAGATGGTATGGGCATGTTAAGAGGATGCGTGGGCAGAGACTCCCCAAAATTATGGAAGAACTAAAGATGGATGGGAAAAGACCTAGAGGGCGCCCAAGAACACGGTGGAAAATTGGAGTGAGAATATCTGTAGAAAGGGGAGGTGTGACCTGGCAGCAAGTGGAGGAAGAAAAGTGGTGGAAGGACCGAGCCAAATGAAGAGGACTCATCAGCACCCAGACCCGGCAGTAACTGGAGCGGGATTCGGATATAGATATGTTGTTGTTGTTGTGGTTTTCAGTCCTGAGACTGGTTTGATGCAGCTCTCCATGCTACTCTATCCTGTGCAAGCTTCTTCATCTCCCAGTACCTACTGCAACCTACGTCCTTCTGAATCTGCTTACTGTATTCATCGCTTGGTCTCCCTCTACGATTTTTACCCTCCACGCTGCCCTCCAATACTAAATTGGTGATCCCTTGATGCCTCAGAACATGTCCTACCAACCGATCCCTTCTTCTGGTCAAGTTGTGCCACAAACTTCTCTTCTCCCAAATCCTATTCAATACTTCCTCATTAGTTATGTGATCTACCCATCTAATCTTCAGCATTCTTCTGTAGCACCACATTTCGAAAGCTTCTATTCTCCTCCTGTCCAAACTATTTATCGTCCATGTTTCACTTCCATACATGGCTACACTCCATACAAATACTTTCAGAAATGACTTCCCGACACTTAAATCTATACTCGATGTTAACAAATATCTCTTTTTCAGAAACGCTTTCCTTGCCATTGCCAGTCTACATTTTATATCCTCTCTACTTCGACCATCATCAGTTATTTTGCTCCCCAAATAGCAAAACTCCTTTACTACTTTAAGTGTCTCATTTCCTAATCTAATACCCTCAACATCACCCGACTTAATTCGACTACATTCCATTATCTTCGTTTTGATTTTGTTGATGTTCATTTTATATCCTCCTTTCAAGACACTATCCATTCCGTTCAACTGCTCTTCCAAGTCCTTTGCTGTCTCTGACAGAATTACAATGTCATCGGCGAACCTCAAAGTTTTTATTTCTTCTCCGTGGATTTTAATACCTACTCCAAATTTTTCTTTTGTTTCCTTTACTGCTTGCTCAGTATACAGATTGAATAACATCGGGGAGAGACTACAACCGTGTCTCACGCCCTTCCCAACCACTGCTTCCCTTTCATGCCCCTCAACTCTTATAACTGCCATCTGGTTTCTGTACAAATTGTAAATAGTCTTTCGCTCCCTGTATTTTACCCCTGCCACCTTCAGAATTTGAAAGAGAGTATTCCAGTCAACATTGTCAAAAGCTTTCTCTAAGTCTACAAATGCTAGAAACGTAGGTTTGCCTTTCCTTAATCTTTCTTCTAAGATAAGGCGTAGGGTCAGTATTGCCTCACGTGTTCCAACATTTCTACGGAAGCCAAACTGATCTTCCCCGAGGTCAGCTTCTACTAGTTTTTCCATTCGTCTGTTAAGAATTCGTGTTAGTATTTTGCAGCTGTGACTTATTAAACTGATAGTTCGGTAATTTTCACATCTGTCAACACCTGCTTTCTTTGGGATTGGAATTATTATATTCTTCTTGAAGTCTGAGAGTATTTGGCCTGTCTCATACATCTTGCGCACCAGATGGTAGAGTTTTGTAAGGACTGTCTCTCCCGAGGCCGTCAGTAGTTCCAATGGAATGTTGTCTACTCCGGGGGCCTTGTTTCGACTCAGATATAGATAGATAGATACATAGAAACAGTCGTGGAGAACATCGATGTATCATGATAGTCCTTAATACCATATAGGGGTATGAGTTCCTAATTGACTCTCATTTCTTTTACTAACGACACGTGGAAGCCACGGATGGCTCTGAAGTTTTAATAAATATTTAATCAATACATTTATATAAATACTGAGGGAAGAAAATTCCTTCAGCCGCGAATAATTATGTGACGAAATTCAGTGGCGACCCTATATTAACGAAATATATGAACGTGGTGCACTAAGTCCATGTCGCGATATGTAGGAGTGGCACTTTTAGCCCAAGCTGCCAAGAGTGACAAATTACGCCAAACTGTATCGCACTGCAAAATTTAAGACCGAGGTAGATAAAGTAACACAAACTGTCAACTACTCGGTGCAAATTACCGAAAGCTCCCTGATATGGTCGCTGAGGTCCCACAGCGGTGCACAAAAAGTTGGACACAACATGACGCGAGATCAACGTGACTACAGCGCCAAATGGAGCTAGCTGGCCTTGCAAAACAAAGCAGTTGAATGACTGGGAAAAGACAATGTGTCAGTGAGTGAGCAGTTACGGTGCACTGTGATGGTGTCCTTCATTACAACATGTCCCGGAGACGATATCTGGCTGGCTTCACACATCAGGAAACTGGAAAAAGAACGAAGTGTGACGAGTGTAACCCAGTAGTTTGATATTGCTCGCAGCATTGTTTCACGTACATGGAGAGCGTTCCGAACCACAGGAACTGCTGCCCCAAGGAACCGAAGTTGTCGATCACGGGCAGCTACATCAGCAGATGGCAGTTAAATTGTGCAAGAAGCGAGTAGGAACCCACGACAAAGTGGCCGCAGCTACCAACATATTAACAATACTGCAAGGCACACAATCTCACGCTCCACAGTCACACGGGGTTGCCTTTTTGCCCGCGTGCTAGTATGTAGTGTTCCGTTGATACCCACACGTCGGCGATACCGTTCGCAATGGTTACAAGAGTGTAGTGACTGGACCGACGCCCGCCTCTCGTGGTCGTGCGGTAGCGTTCTCGCTTCCCACGCCCGGGTTCCCGGGTTCGATTCCCGGCGGGGTCAGGGATTTTCTCTGCCTCGTGATGGCTGGGTGTTATGTGATGTCCTTAGGTTAGTTAGGTTTAAGTAGGTTTAAGTAGTGATGAGCTAAGATGTTATGTCCCATAGTGCTCAGACAGGAGGGCCAAACAACGCTCCAAGTACCGCGAGACCTTCCAGAACTTCCTGCAGGTCCCGCTGGACGCCGCCTTCAACACGACGTGACCGACGCCCTCCCACAACACCCACACCCCAGTAGCTGAGGACGTCGCCCACCGAGCCCTCCAAAGCCCCGACGGCAAGAGTGGTGCAGCGCGGAAAGCGTTTGTGAAAAGGTGCACAAAGTGAAGCGCGTAGTTGTAGCAGTGCCAAAGTGAGAGTGACGTGTGCCAATTATAGTCATACAGTGTCCAGTTGCAAAATAAAGTAGGCGAAAGGAAATGACCAGCTATTCAATTAGTGCCAAGGATACAAAGAAGTGTTCTAAGAAAACAACAAAATGTCGATAGTGTATTTCATATAATTAATGTGTTCTCTCACTCACACCCTCTCTCTCTCTCTCTCTCTCTCCCTCTCTCTCTCCACTCAAGGTATGTTTTTTTTTCGTTTGTCTTTACTTTTTTTAGATTTTTTTGCTTTTTGATTTGATTTTTTTTTACTGCTGTTTTTTTGTGTTTGTTTTTGTTCTATGATTTGATTCGTTGTGTTTTTAATTCCTGTCATGTGCCTAACGTAGCAGGACTCCTAGCAACTAACAATAATTGTTGTAACATTAGACATTCTTTGCACCAAACTCCGTGAAAACTGCCACGTGCACCCTCCCGCACCACATTAATAATTCCCGGCATTCACGAATTTAATAACATAGATGTTACTGGTCTATATTCCCCATTTCGCCTTTGGGAAACATATAGCAAACATACCAAAATAGGTGCATTTCAAATACCATACAGGCAAATTTGTTTTTTTTTTTTGTTCCATTTCATGTAAATTAAAAAAAATCCAAGTAATGCAAGTTTTGTAACTAAAAGACATAAAAAACACAAAAAGGAAAATCTATCTGAAGGACACTCAGTGAATAAATGTGTTGTAACTCGACCAAGAACTACCAAAAGAACAATCAGAACAGAAAACGTGAAAATAAATATCACCATTAAGTAATCAAGTACACCATTTAATGTAAAGATTTGTAATTGTTAAAAAATTGTAAATAAAAGTTTATATACGTTACAAAAAAAGAGCCATTTGAACCTTTTTTTTTTTTTTTTTTTTTTTTTTTTTTTTTTTTTTTTTTTTTTTTTTTTTTTTTTTTTTTGGCTGGACCGACGAAGATTGTGGTCACGTGCTCCTCTCGGATGAGAGCAGATTCAGTCAGGGGGGTGATTCTGGACGTTCCCTCATATGGCGAAAGACAGGAACGTGTAATGCACATAGGAACATTGTCGAAAATGATCGTTTTGGTGGTCCAGAGTGGGGAGGCGTAATGTCTCATGGGTGTACTGAACTCCATATTTTTAAATAAGGTACACTCACCGATCAGTATTAATGTGACACTGTATTCCTCCTCCGAGTGCGTTTTTTCACGGATGCCGTCGGTTTCATTTCATTTCTGTGGAGACAATGCGCGACCTCATCGAATAGCGCAGATGGAGACGCTCTGGCAAAGATAGGATATTCGACGAATGGAGTGGTATGTCCGTTCCCTCGACTTAAATCTCATCCAGCGTGTGTCGTATGCGTTGCAGCACGTTCACATGTACCAATAACCATCCACAGCTGTCAACCGCGCTGCTGGAGAAATGGAACCCCTCACCACAAGAACTCCTTACCACGCTTGTGGCCAGCATGGGAGCATGTTGCAGAGCATGCAGTGTCGTCCGTGTGGTGATGACACATCCCATTAAGAAGCATGTCCCGCCTTTTATAATGCGTAAGGGTCATCATAAATCTCGGTGATTCAGTGTAATTATTGTATTTGAACAAAAGTTTCATTACCGTTCGTCTCACTGCGTATTTCTTTCAGTTACTTTCTGTACCATACTTCAGCTGTTCCTCCGTCCTTTTCTAGAATGCTGCTGGGCGGTGTGGGATCCTTACAAGATAGGACTGACGGAGTACATCGAAAAAGTTCAAAGAAAGGCAGCACGTTTTGTATTATCGCGAAATATGGGAGGTCACAGAAATGATACAGGATTTGGGCTGGAAAACATTAAAAGAAAGACGTTTTTCATTGCGACGGAATCTGTCACGAAATTCCAATCACCAACTTTCCCTTCCGAATACGAAAATATTTTGTTGACACCGACTTACATAGGGAGAAACAATCACCACGATAAAATAAGGGAAATCAGAGCTCGTGCGGAAAGTTATACGTGCTCATTCTTTCCGCGCGCTATACGAGATTGCAATAATAGAGAATTGTGAAGGTGGTTCGGTGAACCCTCTGCCAGTCACTTGAAGGTGATTTGCAGAATATCCAAGTAGATGTAGATGAACATCGAGCTATGTTACTTGGCAGCGACACGTCTCGCGAAAGTTACTTTCATCCTTAAGTTTTACCCATTACTGTATTCAACGTAGCTTGAATGGCAATTTTAACTGAAAATGGAAACTTACATAACACAATTCTGTCTTGTGATTCATATTTACTACGATCTGTTTCGATCATTGCGCATCCTCAAGGTACTGGTCAAACGATAAAACAGAAGAAAAGAGCAATGTAACCTCAAAACAGAATACAAAATCCAATGAGATTACACAATCAACTTCAAATACTTACAAAAAAATTTACCATCACATCACATGTCACACATCTCTCCAAATATGAAGAATAACTTGATTACAGCTAGAACATGTGAAACAATGAACGTAAGTTTCCAGTACCAAAGCAGTGTGCCTCTATCAATGGGAAGTGGTACACTGGCTTGTCCGGTGTGGCCGTGTGGTTCTAGGAGCTTCAGTCTGTAAGCACGCTACCGCTACGGTCGCAGGTTCGAATCCTGCCTCGGGCATGGCTGTGTGTGATGTCCTTAGGTTAGTTAGGTTTAAGTAGTTCTAAATTCTAGGGGACTGATGACCTCAGATGTTAAGTCACATAGTGCTCAGAGCCATTTGAACACTGGCTACTCAGGTACACAAGTAATATCTAAGAAGTCAAGAAGATAAGAATCCAAAAACAATACGTGCACATAGTGACATAGAACTTTTACGTAATCGTAGTGAGTTAGTATAAAAGGACAACAGTGTAACGGCCGTGTTCAATGTACAGCTTTTATCCCCTGATCGGACTATATTTGCGAGACGAACTTACCCTTTCCATTTACATGAAATACAAGCACAACACAAAAAGCGGTGCACAATTCAAACATGACGTATAATGCATAAACTGACGCCAATTAACATAGTTACATCGCAGACTTGAAAATGTACACTGACGGAAAAAAAATTGCAACACCAAGAAGAAGCTGTCCGACGTAAACGAAAGCTGGCAAGCACGCAAATCAATTTTGCTTTAAATACACTCTGTAACGGTTGTGAGTGTTAGTTACCTTTGAGAGTGTACATGGTGACCTGATGTTAGTTAAAAATGCCTTTAAGGCGACAACGAAGCCTTTATCAACAACTTAATGAGTTTGAACGAGGTCGTACAACAGGGCTGCGAGAATCCAGGTGTTCTTTCTACGATAGCACAGAAAGACCTTGCAGGTAAGCAGCCACTGCACCTAATTACTCGCAGCGGTGGTCACGAAAAGGTGCGATTGCAAGACGACCGGGCTCCGGACGCCACGTGGCACTACCAAGAAGAAAGACGATCGTGTTTGGTATATGGCTCTGGTGCATCGTACTGCATCTGCACCAGAAATTGCAGCAGTTGGACACCACCGACCCCAAACCACCGCCATTTGCGTCTTTAGTGGTGTCAAGCGAGAGCTCATTGGAGGTCTATCTCGTTGGGAGAGACGCCCATGTGTTGGTTAGACGGAGGCTAATGAGGGCCTGTAAATAACCTGTCTACGTGCTAGACACACTATATCTTGTGAAGAAATTAGTAGTTCTGATCTATATAAGAGGTTTTTTTCTGTTTTCTTTCTTTCTTTTTTTTTCTTTGTTTCGTAGTTGTACATGAATTTCTGGTGATGTAGCATAGTATTTGTTTTATTGTATAATGTTATGTCTAACTGTTTGTTGAAAATAATAATATACAAATGATATTATTTCCCTTTTGGGACATTAGTAATTAGGCTTTCTTGTCTATTTAGAATGTAAAATATTTTTATTCTTCGTTTATCATTTATTGCATTAATTTTTTTTTTTTTTTTTTTTTTTTTTTTTTTTTTTTTTTTTTTTTTTTTTTGAATGACTTCGTAAAGCTAAATTTACACTGAGATATTGTACAAGCAGAGCGAGAGCCATCAGAATATCAATTATGAGGGTCGAACAATGTGGGTAGTGTGTGTGTTGCACTCATGTTTGTGCCGAGAAGGCAGAAAGGAGGTTAAAATTGTGTTGACTATGACGTGTCGTGCAACAATCGGTGCGAACTAAACTGATTAACGATGAGATCATTTCTACTCCTTCTTGTAATGGAATCTAAAAAGACATTTAAAGTGGACACAGAAGTTGGACTGTATGAAATCGCCAAACGAACTGTGTCGCGTAAATAAGACAATATAGCTATGGACAGATGACATTGCAGTTACGGTATTCTGGAAAGAACTGTGTTCGCTATGACTGTGCCGTGTGCATTTTAAATACTTTATAATTTCAATGCATATCCGTGCCTTTGCTGACTACCGTTTGCATGAACCGTTAACTGTGCCACAGGCGTATAGAAACTGTTTATTATGAGTGTACATGTTATCGCCAACAGTGGCGAGTTCGCGGTCGCGTTATTCGCGTGGTAAACGAACAGACTGTAATTCCACGATCTAAATAATCCTCTACTGAACTGAGTTACTTCAGCGTTGTGCACGAAAGACATAATAAATCGCTCGTGTATAGCCGAATGTTGTCAACAACTGTAACAAAATCCAGCAATTCAGTGGCCTATAATAAGCCACTGACGAAATAGTCGCCGAGTGGAAAGTAAAATTCCACATGAGGTAATTCATCTGCTGTCTCTACACACAATGGAGCTAATTTCAACATGCCGTCTGCAACGATAAGCTGCCGACTACATTGCACCTCACCGCCTGCATCGTAACAGATAAGAATAGCTGCTGTAGCTCTCGTCAAAGACCAAAACAACTATAACAATTGCAAACTTTCTGCTTGGACCTTGTTCAAAGAAAATAATCTTTAATTTGTTTCTTCTTTAAAATAACACCAGACTGGTGCAATATACGCAGATGATAGCAAACATAATAACAAGTGTCAGACTGAGCACTTTGTGTTCACTTAGAAGTAAATATCCTATTGCCACATCATCATAATCATACATGCATGAAGTTGTAAGGTACTTAATTGTGTGTGCAGAGATAAATGTTAGGCAAAACGGTCAAACTTTTGTTAGAAATCAGAGAGTATTTTTCCACACCACATCAGATTTGCGACGAGCAGGATTGACTCAGTGCTTTATGGTTGTTAGTCGAACATTTAGTGGCAGGGCTGAGTCACGATCACTACATATGTCTTGATTCATAACTCAGCAAGATAACAGAGCAGGTTAAGTCTTAATCTTGTTAGCCCGTGTGTAGTTGGAGCACTACAACCTACATCTGGAATTAGGCCTGGGGTCTGATTTCATATGGCAGCAGGAGCACTCTCGCGGTTATCCACACACCATGCCTGCAAAACCTGTACTTGCTGTATTGCCATTCATCAACAGCATTCCAGGGGGTGTTTTCCGGAAGGATAACTCTCGTCCACACACCGTTGTTGTACCCGAACATGCTCTACAAAATACTGACATGTCACCTCGGCCTGCTCAATCGCCAGATCTGTCACCGGTAGAGCACGTATGGGACAACATCGGACGACAACTCTAGCGTCGTTCACAGCATTAACCATTGCTGTATTGACCGACCAAGTCAACAGGCGTGGAACTCAATCCCATAAACTGTGATCCTGCACAACACATTCTGTACAACACAATGGATGCATGCTTGTATTCAATATTCTGGTAGTTGCACCGGTTATTAATGTACCAGCATATCTCATTTGCAACCGCTTGGCCCGCACTTACAATAACATGTGATCTTCCAACGTTAATCACTCAAATATGTTACGAAGATAAATGTACTCCCGAAATTTCATTACTCTAAATTAATTACTCATTGGTGCTGCAATGTTTTTGTGGTCAGTATATTTAAATCTAACTGGTTGGCAAGTGCAGTTAACAGGTTCATGATCCCAACTCAAGTCATTGAATGAATAGAAAGGAGTAAAGAAACTAATTGCAATCAGTCCTCAAGTCCTCCTTCATTCTTGTAATGAAGTACAAGAAGTCAAAGCCAACCGAAACGTATGAAGAATTACATTTTGTTATTAAATCTTCTAGATCGCTTATTTCATTTTCTTTATTTATTGTTACGTTTTAGCTATTGCAATCGTCTGACATTTTAAATTAAGATTATTATGGCAAATACAAATGGACGCTGGATAGTTAACTTGCTTACTGAAACAAACACAAGACGGCATAGAATGTAATAAAAGGAAAACGATAGCAGAAGTCGATACCAAGTCTGCGAAAAGTTCTTGTCCAGCGCAGCGTTGCAGATCCATAGTATAATTAAAAGCGAAGTCCAAACAGCGTAGCGTATCCAAATCTTGGGTGCGGCATGGTATGATGACAGTGAACAGCACGACGAAGAATCAGTCTAGGAAGTTGGCGTCGGCCTTGCTATAGGCCAGTGGTGGTCACCGCCGTTGACGTCGCTAATCTTGAATCGACGAGCGCATCCAGTATTACAGACTCGCACCGGAGGCGACGGTGGAGCCTCTGACGTTGGCCCATGCTCCGCTGGTAGCGAGCGTTAACTCAGTATAGACACTGTAGTGAGGACGGTGCTGTATACGCCATGCTGTATACGCATTGCACAGTTGTTGCTCCTAATAAGTCTATCTTATTAATGTTTTATAAGCATTACCTTTATAAAGTTTTAGTAGCTATGTATATCCAGTTTAAGATCTCCCATTCTTACAAGCAGCTGCGTGGCAGCGCCACCTATTGAGCTGATTCTGTATTAGGCGTCAGTACTAGCACACGACTCTGTGGTGCATTATGCTTACTACCTGAGCCCCAACTTATTCTGTTACTCGCTCCTGTGAATGGGAACGCGTTATGCAGGTCTTGGAGCCGCTCACGTCCACCTTAAAAAGGTAAGGCCTTATCATAAGGCTTCGGCAATATGATGCATTTCTGAGTGCCCGATCACTGGTGAATTCTCTAATCTGTTTTTACTATTTTATATTTCTAGTTTTTACTGAGTTTAACGAAGGCGATGTTGGCCTGATGTATTCGGCGATGCCCTTTGGCTACACTGTCTAAAGGATTGTTCTAAGAAATACCAAATTAAGGTATTTGCACTTCCAGTATTTGATCTGTTTATACATGCTTTTAGGTTATCCAAGTCTGCACAACGCGATCGTGGTTCTTAAATAAATGTATTTGTTCTCTGTTTTCTATGTAGATAAACCTGAAGATGCCTAAATAAGGTGAAACGCGTAGTTGAAAAATAAATAACTAAAAAATTGCAACCAAGACTGTTTTCAACCAATGCTGTTAAGCACTGGTTTGCTGTATGCGACAGATGGATTGGAAGAATTGTGAATTTGCCATCGGCACAGGGACTGGCGTTCCAGAAGCAGGGGACTCGAGTTGTTAATGTATGCGCCCCTTCTGGGACAGATAAAAGGCGAGACTGGTCACGATTTTATGCAGAAGAACTTACACCTCTCTTCTTGGACCGCTATAACCACACCATTGTTGGCGAAGACTTTAATAGTGTACTGTCTCAGAAAGACCAAAAACCAAATCACACTTCGTGCCCTAAAATGTGTCTCCTAGTACAACATCTACGTCTTTTTGCTACTTAGGAGGCATTACATGGTGATCGCACTGGTTTTACTTACTTCACTAATCAATCCGACCGCAAATTCGATCGCATCTACGTCTCTTCTGACCTTGTGGTGCCGATTCTAGCAACAGAGCCCACGACCTTCTCAGGCATCTGCTCAGTCACTCTCCAGCGGCAGACGGTATGGAAAAGTCGGTAGTTATGAAAACTGAATGTGGCACTCGTACAGGATCAGCAGTGTATGCAACTCATAGAGAGAACGTGGGCCTCGTGTGAACATCGATTGATGTGGTATCCATCACAGCTTCAATGGTGGCTTGAATGTGATAAAACCGGCTTTACGACGTGCGATGGTTGATTACGGTCTAGAAATATCGCTCTGGCACGGACAAACGACGGACTTCTATTATGCGCTTCTCTGAGATCTTACGCGCTCCCACCATCCCCCGATCGCCAGATGGAGATCCATCACGCCAAAACAAAGATTCTCACCGTTACACGCCAGAGGTTTGAAGACGTGGTGTGAAAGAGATGCCAGTTCATGATCGGTGAAGATTCTCCATCTATGCACGACGTTATCCCTGTAAGACGACAAAGACGATGAAAATTAGTGCACGCTCTGAATCTGCATGATGGTAGCAGGGTGACATCCCAGGCGGACATCGACCATGCATCCGTTGATCACTATCACCGACTACAGCAGGAGGTGCACCACAGAGATTTAGCTTTGGCGGCAGTCCCCCGGATCCTCATTGGCCCACTTGATGATACAGCGTCGGCATATCTTTTGGAAGAGTTCACGAGCGATGATGCTGCGGATGTCATTGCCAAGGGGGCAGTTAACAAATCACCAGGACTAGACAATTTTCCATTCGAACTCTACAGCGCCTTTAAGATCAGATGGCCCCATAGTGGAAGGAGATTACCAAGAATTGCTGTCATTGAAGTATTAGTTCCACCGATTTTCATGGAAGGTCTCGTTATTCCAGAGCTCAAGCCGGCTAGAGTCACATGGATTGAACAGTCTCTCTACGCAGTTGTGATTGCAAGATGTTAACCAGAATTTTGGAGAAGCGTGTATTGCACCAAGTTATTTCATGCGAACAAACGTCTTTGAAGGGGGAGGGGACAGTAATATCCAGACAGCCCTTAGTGAGTATCGAGATATAATAGCCCTTGCGTTGGCCTGTAGGTTACATGGTTCCCTGGTCTCCAAGAACTTTGATTGTGCTTTTGATAAAGTCAGCCGCTTTTTCCCGGCTGCCATAATGGATCGAGTGGTCTTCCCAGCTGCCCTTATCCGTGTGATCATGCGCATTCTCCATGGTGCCTCGTCGAGGATGATGATTAATGGTAAGGTGGAAGGCTGGGGCTCTCCTCTCTCCGTAATCTTCAATGCAATAGCGACAGAGCCGCTTCTGTTTGGGTTCAAACAACATTTTTCGGGCATCACGCTGAGAGGGCAAACATTCCAATGCAGCACTTATGCAGATGATTTAGTCTTTCTCGCCCGTTCTGAGAAGGAGATCCGGATGGCGCTAGGATCGATCGATCTGTATGGGAATGCGACAAGCAGCATCATGAACATGGTCAAGCCTTGTGCCATGGAAAATAGGCAGAGGGTTGCGGGAGGAAGTGTGGTCCCACTGCAGTGGACACACTTCATTGTTTAGGCATCGTATTTACTAAAGATGTCCACCATACGACGGCCTGAACTAGAAATGTCTTTTAGAAGCTCTCTGCATGGCCTGTTCCAAAGGCTCGCCTTCATTAACGCTAATGTGGCATCACCGATACCTTATTTGGCGCAGATCCTACCGATGACTCCAGTGATGACACAGCGGATCCAAGTGGCCTTTGGCTACTTTGTTAATAATGGACTTCTCTTCAAGATTCGGTATGACGCCATCACCCCGCCTCCGTCCTGCCTGCCCCCTAATGCACTCGCTCACATCGCGCCTGTGCTCTCTCACATCAAAACATTCTTTCTTGGTTATAGCTACGTGCACGCGAATCTCCCCTGCACAAGGGATCCTACGGTACGTGATTTATATGACCAGGTGATGGCAAATCATGCTCGGAATGTTGTTGAAAGACGCCACCCAAAAGTGGCTTGGCCTACGGTGTGGCGAGCGATGCACGAAAGATATTTTACCACGGAGATCCGCGTCACCTGGTACCTCGCCGTCAACGAAAAGTTTCCTACAGCACAAGGACTGCACAAAATTGCTCTAGCTGACTACCCAATGTGCATGCTATGTGCGTGCGATAGACACAGATGAACATCGGCTGGAATGTGGTAGTTCCGCGGATGTGTAGCTTCTAATTCAGAAAATGCTAGTCTTATATCTTCGAGTGCCGCCTCCCACGATGCAGCCCGGGATGCTCCTTGGCCCGCTTAAGACCTACTTTCCGCAGTCAGAGACACATCCGATTAACTGGATCAAAGGACTACCCTTTCAGGATGGTCTCAAAGAGGTGCTTAACTTTTTTTACAGGGACGACACGATCAGTTGCAATACATTTCCAGATATCGTCAGACCTTCGATAATTACTTAAGCAGTTTATTCAAGGATCCCTTTCTCCCTCCCGTAGCTGGGTAGTATCGGGTAAGAGAAGTTGTCTCTGCTGGACATTGATTTGAATCTAGAAATGGACAACTGAACAAGAATGTATTCCGAGAATACATACCTGAGTCTCCACTGTGGACAGCTGATACCAGACAGCGTTTATTCTGCGATGTTTTCGAGTGGACGTCGTTGTTATATTGCACTAACGGAAGGATAGCTCAATTTTATTGCAATCTGTTTTATATTGTTTGCTAATAAAGTGCAATGTTGTCACAAAAAATGCATAATACTGTAGTCTGATAATAGAAGAGTATCTGGTTCGAATCTCTTAACATCAAATTTTTACCTTTTTTGACTTAGAAAAACCAAAAACAAAAAAAGTGCAAGGAGCCATGACTGTAGATGCCGGCGTGACGATCTGCTCAGCGGGCAGCGCAGCGTACCTCCCGGCAAGTCCGGCGTACGGCGAATGGTAACAAACGATAGCAAATTAAAAACGGATCATCAAGACATCCTCTCCTACGCCAATCTCCTCATATCGTCAACTATTTGCTGGCTGTATTCCAATCTCTGTCTTCCCCTATAGCTTTTTACCCTCTACAGCTCCCTTTAGTAACGTGGAAGTTGTTCGCTGAACATATGTACTATTTGCCTGTCCGTCCTTCTTGTCAGTGTTTCCCAAATATTTCTTTCCTTGCGGATTCTGCGGAGAACATCCTCATTCCATCTAATTTTCGACACTCTTCAAATGATTCTTCATTCCTTACCTTATTAGTCCATATAATTTTCAACATTCTTCTATAGCAAAACATTTCGAATGCTTCGATTCTCTTCAAATGGTTCAAATGCCTCTGAGCTCTATGGGATTTAACGTCTGAGATCATCAGACCCCTATAACTTAGAACTACTAAAACCTAACTAACCTAAGGACATCTCACACATCCATGCCCGAGGCAGGATTCGAACCTGCGACCGTAGCTGCCGCGCTGTTCTAGACTGAAGCGCCTAGAACCGCTCGGCCACAGCGGCAGGAGATTCTCTTCTGTTCTGGTTTTTCCACAGTCCTTGTTTCACCACCATACAATGCTGTGCTCCAAACATACATTCTTAGAAATATACTCGTCAAAATCAGTCACATATTTGATACTAGTAGACTTCTCTTGGTAAGGGATGCCATTTTTGCCAGTGCTAGTCTGCTTTTCATGTCTTTGCTCTGTCAGCCATGGGTTATTTTACTGACAAGATAGCAGAACTCTTTAACTTTGTCTACTTCGTGCTCTTGAGTTTCTCGCTGTTCTCATTTCTGCTACTTCTCATTAGTTTTGTCGTTCTTCGATTTACTCTCATTCCATATTCTGTACTCACTAAACTGATCATTCCATTCAAAAGATGTCGTAATTACTCAGCACTTTCACAATGTCATCAGCGAATCTTATCATTGATATCCTTTCATCTTGGACTTTTATCCCGCTCTTGAACGTTTCTTTTATTTAGGTCACCGCTTCTTCGATGTACAATTGAACAGTACGGGCAAAAGACTACATCACTGTCTCAATACTCATTTTAAACCGAACACTTCGTTTCTGGTCTCCCACTCTTATTATTCCCTCTTGGCTCTTTTACATATTGTGCCTTATCCGTACCTACCTATAGCTTATCCCTATTTTTCTCAGAATTTCGAACATCCTGAAGTATTTTACACTGTTGAACGCTTTTTACAGGTCGACAAATCCTGTGAATGTGTCGTGATTTTTCTTCAGTCTTGCGTCCATTATCAACCCCAACGTCAGAATTGCCTCTCTAGTGCCTTTACCTTTCCTAAAGTCAAACTGGAAGTCTTCTAAGAGATCCTCAGTTCTTCCGTACGTTGTTCTTGTCAGCAGCTTGGATACATGGTTGTGCGGTAATGCTCGCAACTGTCGGTTCTTAGACTTTATGCATGAAGGTTCTGAGTCAGTACCGAAACCTAAGCGGCTCGCACGGTGAACTTTACCTCTTAAAAATTTTTATAAACTTTATTTATGTATTATTTTTAATATTTAAACCTGTTCGTTTTTTAAAAAAACTTTGATTTCATTTAATAGAAAGTGGTTCAAACAAAACGAGGAAACACTAATGCAATGTTTACGAAAGTCTCGAACTGGTCTCATCTACATCGACCGAATGTCGCGACGCTGAATTAATTTCAGAGAAGGAAAACCTCATTTAATAAAAGATGCATGGGTGTGAGAAAACATCACAGTCATCTGCAGGTGATTCCGGCAGTGTCTTAGGCGTGTTCGCAGTATGGAGTCCAGCAGTGTGGTTGCAGTCCCGGCACCAAGCCCTCCCAAGAAACAAAAAGTACATAAGACGTCTACGATAGTGAAAGAATTGACAGACATATTGAATCACGAACTCCTACGACGTTGTTGTCCTACAAATGGCTTTATGCAGCTCTCCAAGCTAGTCTACGATTAGTACGGTGCTACATTTCTGCAAAACTACTGCAACCTATTAGTACACCCGCTCTAACCTTTTTACTGCAGGAGTGTTTTAGGCTCCCCCTCACACAACCCTCGATTGTCAAATTAACTATTCCTTCGTGCTTCAGGATGGTCCCTATCAACCTGTTGATTCTTTTAGTCAAGAAGGATTATTAAGATTTTCTCTCCCTGATTAGATACAGTGCCTCTTCATTGGTTATCCGCCTGCTCATCTAATCTTCAGCGTTCTTCTCTAACAACGCATTCCAAACCTTCTGTTCTCTTTTTACTGGTAGTGATTGTTTATCGTCCACATTTCACTTCAGAATAATGTTGCACTTCAGTGTGTTTTCTGAACAAGTCGTATTTTATCCCTGTTAACTTAATAACTCCAAACAAAATGTATTCGAGCCAACACTGTCAAGACGCTTTGGAACGTCCCTCCTCGTCAGTGCGTCTGAAATTCTACAGCGTCTGGTGAGATCCAATCGCGGCCGCGGCCAGAGTTCGCGAACTCTTAGCGCGGTGCGGTGCGCGAGACAAACCACGCCAAGTATTTCTCTGTAGGCTATCTAAGTTTGTTGGCGGACCTGGATGATTTCTGCGCCCTGCTACACCAACGCTACAAAGCAAATAAGGATCCCCAGCCACTATTAGGGGATCACGAGACAGGGTTAAAACAAGTTTTTGTATGTCCATCCTTGTGATGGGAGGCCTGGGGGCTTCGGCCGTACACTTTATATACGAAAATGAAAAACCTGCAGTCGTCCTTATGAAGTCATTTATTGTACGGCTACCAGTTTCGGTGCTTCAGTGCACCATCTTTAGGCGTTAGTTCATGCTGAAGGGGTTAATATCATCCGTACACAAGATGCACCAGTAGCCAACATCTATAACTGGTTTACGCAGACTTTGTGTAACGGCGGTGTTGTCTCTCCAACCATCAATTATCAACAGTTGATAGTTGATGGTTGGAAAGAAAACATCGAAATTACCTTCAAGCGGAGAACAGCTGCAATCCTACGGACATTGGAAAACCAGCGCTGTCACTCATAGCAGCGCTCAGCTCTGCCAGACAGTCACTGCCCGTAAATTATCCGTTACAGCTTCTTACAGACCTACAACTCCAACAATATACTAGGTGATATTAACTGTGTTAAGCGGCAGCGCTTAGATCTCTTGTACTTTTGTATTCCACAAGCCCATCACTTGTGTTAGTACTTCGGAATCATTACAAATTTAAGTGATAATTAGGTAATTCATCAAAATACAACGGGATAATATATTTTTCCTTAAATTCTGAGGATACGTCACCGCCTCATACACACTATCTGATCAAAAGTATCCGGACATTCATAACAGCCGCTCTGAAGCTGCCGAAATCGACTGATGGTGACGTGATTCTGAAGGGGAATCACGAAATAACAACCAGAGCTAAAATTTCGCACTGAATCAAGATAAGGGATCACTCATGATTTCCAAAGTGCTACCAGTAGTTCAGCGAGCACGATGACTGTGCGTAGGGAGGTTAAAAGAATGGGGTACAATGGTCGACCAAGAACGGTGGTAGGAGTAATCCACAAAATTACAGGCCCATATCGTTAAAGTCGATATGCAGCAGGATTTTAGAACATACAGGGTGATTCAAAAAGGATACCACAACTTTAGGAATTTAAAACTCTGCAACGACAAAAGGCAGAGCTAAGCACTATCTGTCGGCGAATTAAGGGAGCTATAAAGTTTCATTTAGTTGTACATTTGTTCGCTTGAGGCGCTGTTGACTAGGCGTCAGCGTCAGCGTCAGTTGATGCTAAGATGGCGACCGCTCAACAGAAAGCTTTTTGTGTTATTGAGTACGGCAGAAGTGAATCGACGACAGTTGTTCAGCGTGCATTTCGAACGAAGTATGGTGTTAAACCTCCTGATAGGTGGTGTATTAAACGTTGGTATAAACAGTTTACAGAGAATGGGTTTTTGTGCAAAGGGAAAAGTTCTGGACGGCCGAGAACGAGTGATGAAAATGTAGCACGCATCCAGCAAGCATTTGTTCGCAGCCCAGGAAATATTGAACATCTCTGAACTTGTTTTTGAGTGAAAAAAAAACTTTTTAAATACTCTTTGTAATGATGTATAACAGAAGGTTATATTATGTTTCTTTCATTAAATACATATTTTTAAAGTTGTGGTATTTTTTTTTGAATCACCCTGTATATTGTCTTCGAACATTATGAATTACCTTGAAGAAAACGGTCTATTGACACACTGTCAGCGTATGTTTAGAAAACATCCATCCTGTGAAACACAACTAGCTCTTTATTCACATGAAGTGTTGAGTGCTATTGACGAGGGATTTCAGATCGATTCCGTATTTCTGGATTTCCGGAAGGCTTTTGACACCATACCACACAAACGGCTCGTAATGAAATTGCATGCTTATGGAATATCGTCTCAGTTATGTGACTGTATTTGTGATTTCCTGTCAGAGAGGCCACAGTTCGTAGTAATTGACGGAAAGTCATCGGGTAAAACAAGTGATTTCTGGCGTTCCCCAAGGTAGTGCTATAGGCCCTTTGCTGTTCCTTATCTATATAAACGATTTTGGAGACAATCTGAGCAGCCGTCTTAGATTGTTTGCAGATGACGCTGTCGTTTATCGACTAATAAAGTCATCAGAAGACAAAACAAACTGCAAAACGATTTAGAAAATATATCTGAATGGTGCGAAAAGCGGCAGTTGACCCTAAATAACGAAACGTGTGAGGTCATCCACGTGAGTGCTAAAAGGAACTCGTTAAACTTCGGTTACACGATAAATCAGTCTAATGTAAAAGCCGTAAATTTAACTAAATACCTAGGTATTACAATTAACAACTTAAATTGTAAGGAACACATTGAAAATGTTGGGGGGGGGGGGGGGGGGGGGAAGGCTAACCAAAGACTGCGTCTATTAACAGGACACTTAGAAAATGTAGCAGACCTACTAAGGAGACTGCCTACACCACGCTTGTCCGTCGTCTTTTAGAATACTGCTACGTGGTGTGGGATCCTTACCAGATAGGACTGACGGAGTACATCGCAAAAGTTCAAAAAAAGGCAGCACGTTTTGTATTATCGCGAAATATGAGAGACAGTATCACAGAAATGATACAGGATTTGGGCAAGAAATCGTTAAAACAAATGCCTTTTTCGTTGCAACGGTATCTTCTCATGAAATTCCAATCTCCAACTTTCTCCACCGAATGCGGAAATATTTCGTTGGCACCGACCTATATAGGGAGAAACGATTACCACGATAAAATAAGGGAAATCAGAGCTCGTACGGAAATATATAGGTGCTCATTCTTTCCGCGCGCTTTACGACATTGGAATAATAGAGAATTATTGTGAAGGTGGGTCTATGAAGCCTCTGCCAGACACTTGAATGTGACTTGCAGAGTATCCATGTAGATGTAGATCATCTTCTCGGCAACTACAGTTTCTGATTTGGAGTGCTGAATCAACGCTATGCGCTGAGGCAGTCGGAGGGAAGGGCTTGGGTTCGACGAATGCATGAAGAACGTTAGTTGCCATCATGTATAGTGCCAACAGTGAAATAGGGAGGAGATGGTGTTCTACATGGGGTGTTTTTCGTCTTAGTGTGTGGTTCCCTTTTTGTGCTTAAAGAAACACTAAATGAGGAGGTATATGAAGACTTTTTATATCATTGTGTAATGCGTACAGCAGAGGAAAAATTTGGAGACGATGATTGTTCATATCAGCCTGACAATGCAATCCTGCCATCAGGCAGCATCCGTGAGGCGATGGTTTGTGAGCCATAACATTCCTGAAATGGACGGCCAGCCCAGAGTCCCCAGTTGAACCCAGTGGAATACCTCTGAATTGAGCTAGAACGTCGACTTCACTCCAGACTCTAACGTCCAACATCACTACTTTCTTTGGCTTCGGCTCCTGACGAGATGAGCCGTGAGCGCTGGCTTCGGTGCCAGAGTAGTGCCTCCCTGGTTATCGATGGTCGTTCAGCGAAGCGCATACAGTCCGCTGTGGTAGTGTGGAGCCGGCTCGGTCGCTGAATACGCGTCCGACGAGAGTACTGTACTCGGTTCTGAGGGGCCAATTTGCACTGGTGTTCACAAACAACGGTGACCGTTTGTTCGTTTGGTGGCTAAAGGGCTGTTTAAAGCGTTAGTGCGTCCCACAGGCTGGTTGCAGCAGAAGTACGAGTACAGTTACGCTATTATATACTATTCTGCAATCGGATCGCACTGCTGAGCCTAAGTTAGGAAGCAGCTGATATTAGTACTTTGCTCATGTTGTACTGTTCGAGTTTGTTCGTCCGTTGAGAAATGTCTTAACTTCAGCTGTCTGTAATTTACTATGGTGTTCATACTTAAAGAGCTATTACGTGCTGTTGTTGTTTTACCGCAACTTAGATATTTTGTACGTTGAAGGAAGTTTCTTTTTGTCAACCATTATGTACAGATTACATAGGTGGATGATCGCTGAATTGTTTATAGTTCTAGTGCGATTAAGCAGGCTGACCATGTTGCTTCTGGTAAACCAAGGAGGTGATCTGAACTAGCTGTTGGCTTACTAAGTGTGTGGGGTACGAGTAACGCTTAAACTTTTTGCACTGCTGTTGATCCGAAAGTGTTTTATAAAGTCAACTGCTCTTCGTTGCATTATTCAAATAATTGATTCTTGCTTAAAAAGTCTGGAAGTCGCTCAGATTTTTAGTTTGTTAAGTTAGCATGAGAAGGGGCCATCATCTATTGGCTTAATTCACAGGCTGCTAAATCAAAATGTCAAAATTCAATGGCTTTGTGGCGTTTAATTCCAAGGGACAATTCTAATACTCGTAAATGCTTTTCATTGCAAATTTTCTGTATGTATGTGCGTGGGGTAACGTACATTTGTTGCGTTATTAAACAACTTATTAAGTGCTGCGATTCCTTGTCTATGTCTGTTCTACTGTTGTTTATCCCTCGGTTGTCCATGGATTCACAAGGATTGTATTAGTTTCCAGAATGAGATTTTCAGTCTGCTGCGGAGTGCGCGCTCATATGAAACTTCCTGGAAGATTAAAACTGTGTTCCTGACCGAGACTCGAACTGGGGAACTTTGCCTTGCGCGGGCAAGTGCTCTACCATCTGAGGTGCCCAAGCACGACTCACCCCCCCCCGTCCTCACAGCTTTACTTCTGCCAGTACCTCGTCTCCTACCTTCTGGCAGAAGTAAAGCTGTGAGGACGGGGCGTGAGTCGTGCTTGGGCACCTCAGATGGTAGAGCACTTGCCCGCGCAAGGCAAAGTTCCCCAGTTCGAGTCTCGGTCAGGAACACAGTTTTAATCTTCCAGGAAGTTTCATTGTATTTGTTGCTTAATTTAAGTGATTCCTCGAGTCAGCCGTTTTCAAATCATGAGTTGTAATAATTTGTTTTAATGTCAGCAATTGGAGTTGCAACGTTAATAATGTTCTTCAATGCTGGTCATCAAATCTTTAGATTTCTCAACTATCATCTGTGTTCAAGTATTTAATGTTTAGAAGAGACCAACAGTAAATCTGTTTTTAAGGTATGTTTGTAAAGTGGCTTGGCACCTTACCGCTCCCCTCCGGCTCCTACCATTTCAGAAGAATCAGGTACCATTCCTCCAGACATTCTTACACCTCACTGTATATGTCCCACACAGAGTTCAAGCCGTCATTAACGCGTTAAATGGATACACCCGATATAAATGTCCACTAATACTTGTCCAGATACTTTTGATCAGATAATGTTCTCTGTGTACTAGATGAAACAATTTTGTCATAACTGGCTCTCCTAGGGACATTAATTATTATTAGCAAATGTCACCGGTTGCAGAGTTCCAACTTGGCTCTTTCGCTGCTCTGTCAAATTCTTTTCGCAGTATCGCATCCCCGAACTAAGTTAGAAACCGTAATCACGCTGAAAAAAGAAAAAAAATCCACGAGCTTTAATCTAATTTCACACGAGAGGCTTTCTTGACTCAATCGACTACGCGTGACAAATGAATCTACTGTAGCGCCCCTGCTGTATTTTTTTTTAAAGTAGCATCATCAACTGATATTCATGTCTTTAGATATGAATGAGCAATACTGTCGTGTCAAAACCTGTAAAAACATTTAACATAGGTATGCAGTACTACTGCAATGTTTCACATGGCTCTGAGCACTATGGGACTTAACATCAGTGGTCATCAGCTCCTTAGAACTTAGAACTATTTAAACCTAACTAACCTAAGGACATTACACACATCCATGCCCGAGGCAGGATTCGAACCTGTGACCGTAGCGGTCACGCGGTTCCAGACTGAAGGCCCTAGAACCGCACGGCCACACCGGCCAGCCTATCGCAATGGTTCCATGTGTTAATGGGCCCTATGAGTTGATGGAGGCATTGAAACAGCACTGAATACCTATGTAAAATATTTCTAACGTCGTGCTGAAGTGATGAGCTCCATGAGTTGATGGAGCCATCGCTATTGTATTGAATACCTATGTTCAATTTTTTTTTATCGTTTTGACACGCAATGTTGTTCATTTATACCTAAAGGCATGAATGTCATGTGATGTTGCTACTGACAAGCAAAATCCACTGTGAAAATGATTTATGAGAGAAACCGGTTGTGAATAAATAATTTAGAAGGCAGCACTGTGTTCATTACGCATTTTTCCAGGCATATCACCGCTATTAATATTTGGCTGAAAAAATGTTCAAAGCCAAATTGGCAGTGACTGTCTTGGCAAAGTTGCTGATAATAGAAGGAATAAGAAAACTGTAGTCCAAATATTACTAAATACCTCCATTTATTTGCATTAGAAAACACAAATACATGCAGTGTTCAGTGCCTGTTTACATTATCTTTTCTGTCTTGTCCCCTTTGTACGCACAGAAAAAAAAAATCAGAAAGTATTGGCTCCTTCAATAGACCCTACGTTTTCACTGTTGAAACAATTTTCAGTAAAAACTTTTATCTATTTATTTTCTTATTTTTACAGGGTGTAGACTTTGTATGTCCGTATACTGCATCGTTAATCCTAAATAATTTTATTTCTTGTGGTAGAGCATTCCTAGGAAAAGTATTAAATCCTCATGCTACCTCCATAGTGCGTCCCGAAAACAAAGTAAACAACGAAATAAATATTAAGAAGACACAAAATCCATTATTGGTACTTATAACATCCACGAAGGCGGCGAGAACTAGTTAACTGCCGATGTAGCAGATGACGTCAGCGCCCCCGTTTTCTGGACGTGTGCACTCCGCTCCTCGTGATGGCTGGGTGTTGTGTGCTGTCCTTAGGTTAGTTAGGTTCAAGTAGTTCTAAGTTCTAGGGGACTGATGAGCATAGATGTTAAGTCCCATAGTGCTCAGAGCCATTTTTTTGTGCACTCTGCATTATGCTCAGGCTTCTACAGCTCTACATTTGGCACAGTCGATTGATAAATCATGTCACTGGTCAACTCATAATGTGGTTGGCGGCTGATTTACTTGCAGGCGTGTGACAGAGATCCATCACGAGAATAGTAGTCCCCGTCACCGAAACACGCGGCACAAGTTCATATGCATTAGTCCCTCGCGTCTCACTCCGCTTCATACCTCGTCCTGCGGAGTGTCACTTAGTGCCTGGTGAGCCATTACAAGTCGCTAGCTCCGAGTGGTTGCTTTCGCTTTGATCCCTGAATTCATTGCGCTTTGCACATAATTATGAGAAAAACTATATGAGAGCGGGACTCGAACCGGGAACCTTTGCCTTTCGCGAGCGAGTGGTCTACCAACTAAGCTACCGAACGGCTTAGTGATGCTGACTTTCCCCTGGGCTAAAAATAAAAAATAAAAATAAAAAACTATTTTACTTGAAAGTTATTTCTAACTCTAGTTCTTATTTATGGGACAACTGGAATTTTTTAAAAGCGCCCTGTCCCATTCTAGGCTAAGAATAGAGATAACTAACTAAAAGCTAACCTAACTCTGTGCGTAAAGGCTTAGAAAGCCCAAAGGTACTGACCTACCGCCGTGGCATTCTCAGCCGACAGGCGTCACTGGATGCGATTATGGAGGGGCACGTATTCAGCACACCGTTGTCAGTTTTCGTGACCCGCGCCGCTACTTCTCGATCAAGTACCTCCTCCGTTAGCCTACAAGGGCTGAGTGCACCCGCGTTCTCAACAGCGCTCGAAAGACTATAGCGTCTTCAGCGAAATAATAAGAAAAGACTTAAAGAACAGTATTTATAAAGAAGAGACAGTTAAAAATTGAATAATATACACTCCTGGAAATGGAAAAAAGAACACATTGACACCGGTGTGTCAGACCCGCCATACTTGCTCCGGACACTGCGAGAGGGCTGTACAGGCAATGATCACACGCACGGCACAGCGGACACACCAGGAACCGCGGTGTTGGCCGTCGAATGGCGCTAGCTGCGCAGCATTTGTGCACCGCCGCCGTCAGTGTCAGCCAGTTTGCCGTGGCATACGGAGCTCCATAGCTGTCTTTAACACTGGTAGCATGCCGCGACAGCGTGGACGTGAACCGTATGTGCAGTTGACGGACTTTGAGCGAGGGCGTATAGTGGGCATGCGGGAGGCCGGGTGGACGTACCGCCGAATTGCTCAACACGTGGGGCGTGAGGTCTCCACAGTACATCGATGTTGTCGCCAGTGGTCGGCGGAAGGTGCACGTGCCCGTCGACCTGGGACCGGACCGCAGCGACGCACGGATGCACGCCAGGACCGTAGGATCCTACGCAGTGCCGTAGGGGACCGCACCGCCACTTCCCAGCAATTAGGGACACTGTTGCTCCTGGGGTATCGGCGAGGACCATTCGCAACCGTCTCCATGAAGCTGGGCTACGGTCCCGCACACCGTTAGGCAATCTTCCGCTCACGCCCCAACATCGTGCAGCCCGCCTCCAGTGGTGTCGCGACAGGCGTGAATGGAGGGACGAATGGAGACGTGTCGTCTTCAGCGATGAGAATCGCTTCTGCCTTGGTGCCAATGATGGTCGTATGCGTGTTTGGCGCCATGCAGGTGAGCGCCACAATCAGGACTGCATACGACCGAGGCACACAGGGCCAACATCAGGCATCATGGTGTGGGGAGCGATCTCCTACACTGGCCGTACACCTCCGGTGATCGTCGAGGGGACACCGAATAGTGCACGGTACATCCAAACCGTCATCGAACCCATCGTTCTACCATTCCTAGACCGGCAAGGGAACTTGCTGTTCCAACAGGACAATGCACGTCCGCATGTATCCCGTGCCACCCAACGTGCTCTAGAAGGTGTAAGTCAACTACCCTGGCCAGCAAGATCTCCGGCTCTGTCCCCCATTGAGCATGTTTGGGACTGGATGAAGCGTCGTCTCACGCGGTCTGCACGTCCAGCACGAACGCTGGTCCAACTGAGGCGCCAGGTGGAAATGGCATGGCAAGCCGTTCCACAGGACTACATCCAGCATCTCTACGATCGTCTCCATGGGAGAATAGCATCCTGCATTGCTGCGAAAGGTGGATATACACTGTACTAGTGCCGACATTGTGCATGCTCTGTTGCCTGTGTCTATGTGCCTGTGGTTCTGTCAGTGTGATCATGTGATGTATCTGACCCCAGGAATGTGTCAATAAAGTTTCCCCTTCCTGGGACAATGAATTCGCGGTGTTCTTATTTCAATTTCCAGGAGTGTACATTTTTCTCAAGTATCCGTATTATAATAATTTCTCTGTGTAAGTTTCGAGGGCAAAGAAATATAACAAAATGATCTAAAGAGACAACAAGATACGCTCTTTTGTTAACTTTTTGGTCGTCTTCACTGCTCTTGTCTTGGATGCGTGTAGACGGACATCTTGCAAGTGCTAGCAAATGTAAGCATATTTGTACTAATTAAGCAGAGAATATATTGATATAATATTATTTTTCACTTTTAATTTGTAAGAGGTGATCCAGATTTCATGTCTGCCTCCTTGAATTAACTTGCATTCGAGTAATTTACAGTACAACAATCGCAGCGACCGATGGCATTACGTGGCGATATTAACTTATAAAAATTAGCGGAAGCAAAAACTCGCCCGCTATTAACATAATACACATTTTTCTCCACAGCCGTCCGACGTTGCAGAAAATACGTAGCTTTAAGATTCTTATTTTCAGTTCAAAATGGTTCAAATGGCTCTGAGCACTATGGGACTTACCTGCTGAGGTCATTAGTCCCCTAGAACGTAGAACTACTTAAACCTAACTGACGACCTAAGGACACCACAAATCCATGCACGAGGCAGGATTCGAACCTGCGACCGTAGCGCCTAGAACCGCTCGGCCACTCTGGCAGGTCTTATTTTCAGTATCACAGCCGAGAGCCAGAGCAATGACACCGACTGCAATGTAATGGTTAACGGAGGTAAGAAGAAATACTCTGGCGCGTGTGTGGGCCGCAATTGTAATTAATAACTAAAGATTTTTTGCTTTAAAGTGAACGGACTAGCCGAGGAAATTAATATGAAAAGTTAATTGCACTGTTCAGCTTATAAGTTCATGCTTTAAGATTCAGTGAGTCTAACGTTCATTACCGTAAAAAATAATTTCCACTCAAGTTGTTAAACTTGTTAAAAAAAGAGAACTACACAAAAGCATTTACTTATAAATCAAAACTGAATGAAATATCATTTTGATTAAGGCCCCCACGTAAGTCGGCAACAATCAACATTACCAATCAATTCCTGTAATTAAAGTATGACAGTCGACGGACGCGAGGAGACCCAGATAGTCGCTCACCCAAGTGCTAGCAAAGCCAGACAGCCCTTAACTTCGGTGATCTGACGGAAACCGGCGTTACCACTGCGGCAAGGCCGTTGGCAGAGATGTCTAACACTCATTTTTCGGAATTTTTACTAACATTTGAAATTATCACAACTTGGGAATGCTATAAGTAGGTGAGATTACCTGATCTACTTAAGTCTACATCTACATACATACTCCGCAATCCACCATACGGTGCGTGGCGGAAGGTACCTCGTACCACAACTAGCATCTTCTCTCCCTGTTCCACTCCCAAACAGAACGAGGGAAAAATGACTGCCTGTATGCCTCTGTACGAGCCCTAATCTCTCTTATCTTAGCTTTAAAGGTCATCTTGCTTTCGCTTTGATCCCTGAATTCATTGCCACGCGAAACATATGTAGTGCGTCAAAAGAAAACTCGACGCGGAGTAACTTCCGTGCTATCAAAAAGCGCGCTATTTCTGTATTCTTTCGGTCATGGCAACTTGCGTTTATGAACTAACAGCGAGTTGTGTAGCGTAGCTTGTCGTTCGTTTCTGTAAGTCTCGTGACGACTACTTAGATGCAAACAATTTTGGTGAGTAAAATGGACTCTGCAGTTACAAATTCTTCAGATAGGCTGTGTGATGTCGGGGAGAGGCATTCAGAAGTGTGTCAGGCACTAAGCCAGCTGCGATCCTCCATGCAGACAGAAGCAGCGTTGAGTGCGACGGCACGAATCGCTGTCCAGGTCAGCGCGCACAAGGCGACCCGTCCAACTCTCCTCCCCCTCTCCCCCCCCCCCCTCCCTCTCCGGAAGCTCCCCTCCAGAGCGCCGAGGCGGCAGCAGCTACGGCTGCGGCAGCGAAACAAAATTTGGCGGCCCTTCCGCTGGCGGTAATTGTGTGGGCGACACTTTAATTTTCTCATTTGCCGCTTAATTCGCGGGCGCGGAGCGCGACATTCGCCGGCCGGCTCCGCGGCAAATATCGCCGAAACCCAATTGGACAGCGGCGGGCGGAAGGTAATCGGCCGTACGGCGCGCAATCTGCTGCTGGCCCCGCCCCCTCCCGCGACCCCCGCCCACCGACTCCTCACCCACAGCCGCACCGCCCAGAGGGAGACCTCAGAGTCACATAAACACTCACTCAGCACCGGCGTTGCGCGCATGTACGTTAGAGATCGGAAAAGGAGCGAATATGATTCTGAAGTTGTGGGTTGCATACTTTAAAAAACAAGGTGGCACTGTTAAGCACAGATTACGGACCTCCTTCGTTCCTGCCGTAATTCAGAGAATACTGCGAGTTCGAGAACGGTGGCGTCTCCGTCTAACTGCGGACTGCGGGTGTGTGAGGCTAGTCGTGACTTCCTGTTAGTACGGAAGAAGAGCACTCTATCTTGCTTCTGTAAAGTAGTACTGACAACCCGAAATGACCGATTTTCGGGGTCAGGTGGCCTTTAAAGAAGCTTGTTTTGTGAAACTGTCTTGGTGTAAGACAAAAATTAATTGATGCCGCTATAATACTGCAAACGTGTTCCGCTGGTGAAGGGATGATGTCTGGAATAAGTTTTAAGCTGTAGTCCACGCTACAAACGAAAAACATACAGAATTCCGTCCAACACAAACACAATGATTGTATTCTTGTTTATTCTATCTCTGCCATGAGAAACAGATTGAAACTTCTTTATTAAATATTTTACTTTAACTGCTGAGTGAAACTGAATGCAAGTGAACCAACTTTCTCTTTACTTATTCTTATCATGTCAACATTGACTCACAATATTCTAGCGCAACGCTATCTGACTGCTCAACAACAGGATAACGTAACTTCAAAAGAATGGCCCTGACTAAAAAGAAATCTTAACAATAATCTAAACATTTCATTAAGCACTTACAAAAATCTTCATTACGCGAACTACTGCAATACAGCGAGCGTCAATACTGCCAGCTAAATAAAACATTCTAACTACTAAAGCCACTTACTACTAATAGGCATGTGGTTAGCAAAGGAAAGATTTTGTTGCAAACCAAATAATGTATTTTTTTTACCTTAATAATGTGACATCCAGTTCAGACACAAACATAAATCGTCATTGACATCTAGTACAAAAGTATATAATCATGAATAATACTCAATCTCCAAGTCGAACATGTACAGATCCTTAGCCTACGCTAACCCTTCAGACCTCTACCCTGCATCAATGCTAACTTCTCACATTTAACACGCATCACTGCTGGCTGTTCACCTCCAACTGCCCAAAAGTACTTCCATCACTGCTGGCGACTGACTTCTAACTGCCCACCAGTACTGGAGATTAACTTCCAACAACAAGTCCAACCAGCCACGAAGTCTCTTACAAAGAAACCGCAGTCAGAGATCCAATGCAGAGCGATATGCAACGCTGCCAACACAGAAGCAGCCCACTTACAATATGTAGTGCGTAAAAAGGAAACTGGACGCGAAGTAACGTCCTCTTATATCCGCGCGATCAAAAAGCGCGCTATTTCTGTATTCTTTCGGTCTTGGCAACTTGCGTTTATGGGCTAACAGCGAGTTATGTAGCGTAACCTATCATTCGTTTCTGTAAGTTTTTCAAAGACCGCGATTACACTTGCGAACTTGTGTATCCGTCTCCTATCTGAGCAAGTCGATTCCACTCATACCTGACAGCAGTCGCAAGTGTCAACTGAGAATCGGTGGAAACTCACGAGTAGAGTCTACGAGTACGCTGGGATGGCGAATTCGAAGATGACGGCGTAGGACTTACTGGTGAGTTTAAAGAGAGTATACGGAGCCAATTTCTGATCTCTACTGTAAAGATTACGAAAATCCTGGGTTCATTCCTCGGTAGTAGGAAGTTCTTTTTTAGCACAGATAGATACAAGAGTAAATTTAAAGAAATTGAAACAGATGTCCCTCAGAGATCGATCTTGGCGGGCCGATCCCATAGAAAAGACCGCAAAAAGACGCAACTAACTTGATTTTTAGACGTCACTGTTGTCTAATTCAGCCACCCGAATCTCAGCTACATCACATTACATGTCCAGAGCACCTAGAGAAGATAATCCTATGATGCAATACAAGGAAAATTAGTACATATTCCGATAAATGCGACTCTATCATGTTCACTGCCAGAAGGAGACCTGCCAGTTGTCAAATCTCCATTGACGGAGGGAACCTGCCCAGGTGTGACATCGTAAAACATCCGGATTTAAAATTGTATTTTAAACTGCTATGGAACTCCCGTAGCATATCCAACGTCTTTAACTCTTAAACTTTATTGAAGGGTAATGGATTGGCCACCACGGCAAAATTACTTACACTGAAGCGCCTGCCGGCCGCTGTGGGCGAGCGATTCTAGGCGCTTCAGTCCGGAACCACGCGGGTGCTACGGTCGCAGGTGCGAATCCTGCCTCTGGCATGGATTTGCGTGATGTCCTTAGGTTAGTTAGGTTTAAATAGCTCTAACTCTAGGGGACTGATGACCTAAGATATTAAATCACATAGTGCTTAGAGCCATTTGAACCATTTGTTAAGTCCCTTGCTCAGAGCCATTTGAACCATTTTTGAAGCGCCAAAGAAACTGGTTTAGCCATGCGTATTCAAATACACAAATATGAAAACAGGCAGAATACGGCGCTACGGTCGGCAACGGCTATATGTGACAACAAGTGCCTGGCGCAGTTGTTAGGTCGGTTATTGCTGCCACAATAGCAGATTATCAAGAATTAAGTCAGTCTGAACGTAGTATTACAGTCGCCGCACAAGCAACTGAGCACAGCATCTCCGAGGTAGCCATGAAGTGGGGATTTTCCTATACGTCCAGAATTGCTACAGAGTGCTCCAGGAACACTCTTCTGAGTTTAAACACTTCCGCTGGCCACCAAACTCCCCAGACATGAATATTATTGAGCATATCAGGGATGCCTTGCAACGTGCTGTTCAAAAGAGATCTCGACCCCTTCGTGCTATTACAGATTTATGGAAAACCCTGCAGGATTCATGGTGTTAATTTCCCCCAGCACTACCTCAGACATTAGCCGAGTCCATGTCACGCCGCGTTGAGGCACTTCTGCCTGCCCGCGGGCCCTACACCATATTAGGCAGGTGTACCAGTTTCTTTGTTTCTTAAGTGTATTTGGAAGATGGTAGTCCTTGCTTCTCTATTGTTCAGTTGCGAGATCTGAGGGATGGCCGCAGAAAGTCACTTGTAAAAGATTTAAACACTCCAAAATAAGGATCTTAGAATCGTCACTGATGCGCCATTGTTCGTCACAAACACAACCATCCATCAAGACTAATGACCACCATCACCTCAGCCATTCAACAAAGAACACCATCTTTTTACACATCTTAATGAAATTCTCCACTCTGACTCATCTCATCAGTTGGTTGTGATGCATTCAATGTCAACTACAAACACATCAAAAATACACTAATACTCTAAGACATTAACTTAAAAAATGCTCTGAAATATTACTCAAATAAGTAAGCATGCCGCTTCAAATCCCCATTTTTGCGAAGTCCATCGGTCCTTCAGACCACCTGGGCAGGTGCTCAAACATGATACTGGCAATGTTAACGGCAGTGGCGTTGCGCTCAACAACCTTTTAGCGATTCGTCGACGTCCTCTTGGTGCCTCCTGCATTCCTTACGTTATTTTGGTGGTAGCACTTAATAAATAATCAGGGACAATTAAATGAAACTCAATGAAGAGTTGGAAATTTTAATGTACTACAAAAGCCGGCCGGGGTGGCCGAGCGGTTCTAGGCGCTACAGTCTGGAACCGCGCGACCGCTACGGTCGCAGGTTCGAATCCTGCCTCGGGCATGGATGTGTGTGATGTCCTTAGGTTAGTTAGGTTAAAGTAGTTCTAAGTTATAGGGGACTGATGACCTCAGAAGCCCCATAGTGGTCAGAGCCATTTGAGCCATTTGTACTACAAAAAAAGTAGGACAGTATATTTACAACTGTCCTCTACGCTGCCTGTGGCGCAGGGGAAATACACCATCTCACATTCTGCTCCCTTCCACCCACTCAAGTGATACATGGAAGACAGACTGTCACTACTTTTCGTATGTGCCCAAACTTCTCTAAATTAAGCGTCGTGATTATTTAGCGAAATTTCTGTTGGAAAAAGTAGGGTAAGTTCGGATGATATCGAACAGAAGATTGTGTCGAACGAGTGCTGCTCCTAAACCGTAGCGCAAGTGGAAGTATCTAAAGAGCAACCGCAGTGCAAGCTATGGAGCAACAAGACCGCCAACACCATTTTGAGTTAAGACAACAGAGCAAAGCGGAGTGGCAACAAGTTTGTATGAAGTTTTACGGCGCTCGAACTTGACGCTGAAGCGTTTTGTTCCGTTTGAAAGTTAGTAATATTACGTTTTTAGCAGTATTTTTATTCCTCCGTAGATCTCTTTTAGAAGGATATTGGACCTGTCTTGGTATTACAGTTTAAGACCAACTAAAATAAAGTGATTGACATATATAGACATTTACAGACTTACGTGTCTATAACGATAAGGCTGGGACAGATGGTCGGGAAAGGTCCCAGCATTTGTCTGAAGTAGTTTAAGGAAAGCACGTCAAACGTAAATCAGGATAGCTGGATGAAGACTGGAGGCCCCTTCATTCCCGAATAAAAGACCAATCTGTTTAAAAATTACATCACAGCGGTTTTCCCCTAGTCTACAGTTCTGTTTTACAAATAAGTTATTTGATAATGAGGAATGCTAATGCTGTTCACTCATTTCTCACTCCCAGTCACTGCACACAATACGCACGCTATAAGCACATTGTTTCATAACATTACACACACTATCAGCCGACGTCAGGACCATTTTCTGTACCGCAACTTCCCATTTGTTAGCCTAAAAAACTGAGCCAGCATCCGTCTGTAAGGAGGGAGATGTTAAGTTCAGAAAGAGGAAAAGATGATTAGCATCTCACCTAGATTTGGGAGTAAGTTCTACCAGAAAAGAAAAAAATAAGAAAAAATATAGTTTGATGGCGTCGTGTAAGATGATAGACGTTTTGTCGTCGTAATTGTTATTAATTTACGCATCCCCGCTCTCCGAACAATCTGAATGTTAAATTACCATAGCAGTGCGTTCTGGTTGTACCGAACAAAACAGATAGCGTAAAAACTACTTTCTTTAACAGAAAAAAAGCAGAAAACGGGACGAAAATAACATGAACGAAGCTGTAGAAAATGTCAGACTTGTTGAAATGACAGTTCCAAGAAGTGCATTATGTGACAGACTTACAACTTTACGAAAACAGGAAGAGGTGGCCCTGAACATGTTTTAGAATATAACATGTTTTTTTCGGACTCATTCAGAGGTGAACAGCGAACAACATTGTACAATCAACGAAATCTTGGATTCAGTGGCACATCTGTGAGGTATTTTCACTGTATGGAGCTGAAATTTAATATACTTGTGTTAATGTTTTGCTAAAGGACCACTCCGTTATTCGCTTCAAGCGATTGAGGGAAATCACGGAAAACCTAAATCTAGATGGCCGGATGCTATCCTGCCATCCTACCGGATATGAGTTCACTGCACGACCTCGCTCGTTATATTGTGGGTAATGCTCCCACGAAGCACGTCTTTTTTTTCGACGTCTCCTACTGCAGTTTGCTGAATATCCCCGACACCCTCTCGTGTTGACTAAACCCACCGAGTGAGTGTCGCAATGAATGTACAGGAACTGTATTCGGTAGGGTGACGGTTCAAATAGCGTCTGTTCGATACGAAATCGTCACAACTCACATTTAGCAAATTCAGCGACATAAACGCACGACTGTTTCCTAGTGGTTCGCTCTGCTGCCAAGTGACGCCGCTTACTACGAGTCTAAAGACGGGAGAAATGCTTTGTCCACTGATACGTCACTTATCTGTGTGTCCGCAGCTCGTAGTCGCGCGGTAGTGTTCTCGCTTCGCACGCCCGGGTTCCCGGGTTCGATTCCCGGCGGGGTCAGGGATTTTCTCTGCCTCGTGATGACTGGGTGTTATGTGCTGTCCTTAGATTAGTTAGGTTTAAGTAGTTCTAAGTTCTAGGGGACTGATGACCATCGATGTTCGGTCCCATAGTGCTCAGAGCCATTTGAACCATTTTTGAACTTATCTGTGTATCTTTTAGTTTTCGTGCAATCTTCTTCTGAAAGCCTGCAGATTTATCAGTAACCTCGCACTTATTATCTCCATTAAAAAACAAACACCGTCCAAATAGGTCTTGAAGGCTCAACGGCAATGACCGGCCGCCGTGTCATCCTCAGCCCATAGGCGTCACCGGATGTGAATGCGGAGGGGCATGTGGTCAGCACACCGCTCTCCTCGCCCTTCTCAGCTTTCGTAACCGGTAACGCTACTTTTCAATCAGGTAGCTTCTCAGTTGGCCTCACAAGGATTGAGTGCACCCCGCTTGCCAACAGCGCTCGGCAGATACGGATGGTAACCCATCCAAGTGCTAGCCAAGCTCGACAGCGCTTAACTTCAGTGATCTGATGGGAACCGGTGTTAGCACTGCGGCAGGCCGCTGGCTAGTATCTCCATTACTGATTTAATTTAGTAATGCTCTCTATGCTCGAATTTTCATGTAGTGCTTCTTGATCTGATAGCTAATGCCTGCGACTATTAACGTACTTCCTGAAATATTTTTCTTTCTGTATGTAACTATTTGATCCAAGTACGTGTGTGAGACATTATCGTAGTGAACTGCAGTTTACTGTAACATCTTGTAATTACCGAGCAAGGATTCGTAATGGCAAGGTAAGGATGAGAGAGTGGACTCGCAGCCTGGAGGACAGTGACTCAAATATCCATCCGCCCATACAGAATTTAGCTTCTTGGAGATTTCTTTGAGTCACTTAAGTCAAATTTTATAGGTGTTCCTTTGATAGGGATCCTTCTCCAGTCCGTGCTCTGCCTCTAATGGCCGCGTCGTCGGCATTGAATGTTAATCTTCCGTTTTTGCGCAATCGTATCACAAGTTCCAAAGTGTGGCTCTGCTACCATAATGTCGCAAAGTAGAATAGTAATTAAGTGAGGAATAGTGAATCAAGCCACAGTCACTAAAACAATTTAATTTTTAAAACGTTACATTATTAGTTCCGGCGCAGTGAATCGTCGTTTTCGAAAGTAATCACAAACCCCGAAAACTGCATTAATAATTGCAAACACTATTCTTTCAAATTTTACGAAAGATACACGAAAACCAATAAACTGAATCAAAGGCAGCAGAAACGGGTCACAAAACGTCATGACAATTTTTTGTTGATCAGTTATTTCACACCTTGTACACGCTACATTAAGGTGTGAAATGACTGATAAACCAAAAATTGTCATGACGTCTTGTGACTGGTTTCTGCTGCCTGTACTTCAGTTTACTGCTTTTAGCGTATTTTTCGTAATATTTGAAAGAAGTGTGGTTGCAATTATTAATGCAGTTTCCCAGGTTTGTGATTATATTTGAAAACGGCGACTCAATGCGTCAAAACTAGCAATGTAACCTTTTAAAAATTTTATTGTTTTAGTGACTGTGGCTTGGCGACCGTGAGTGGTGTCAAACATTTTAAATTTCATTCAGTCACACTCCTTCATAGCAGTTATGTCGCAATTAAAAAAAAAAAAAAACATTTTGTTGAAACGGACTGGTAGAAAGCTAAGTGGTGCACGCCTGTCAAGTACACAGTGATGCCGTAACCAATGTCAATGTTTGGAAGAACCGAAGTACAAAGAATCAGAGGGCTCAGTGCCTCAGAGCGTGGGTGAGAGAACGTCGGGAACAGCTGATTCAGCACCTTGGCAACGGTGCAGAGCAGACAAATCACTAGTCTCTAAAGGGGCTACATGTAGTAACTACGCCTAGGGACTATGCAAGACGCCTTTCAAGCTACACACTTTGCATAAAAGAACGTTCCCAGGCTCTGAAAAAAATGGCTCTGAGCACTATGGGACTCTACTGCTGATGTCATAAGTCCCCTAGAACTTAGAACTACTTAAACCTAACTAACCTAATGATATCACACACATCCATGCCCGAGGCAGGATTCGCACCTGCGACCGTAGCGGTCGCGCGGTTCCAGACTGTAGCGCCTAGAACGGCTCGGCCACTCCGGCCGGCTCTGAAACTAAACATTATGCCACACAAGAATGCTAACAGACTTGAAAAACTGGAGTACATTCGGTCACCATTGCAGGGGCATCACATCACCGACTGCTATAAAACCCTCTCCTTAATGCCACTCATTCTCAGTGTCTGGCCACTCCACCTACATCACTGATACCGATGGAGGACCACCTCTCCTCGTTGCAAGATGACTCAATGAATAAGCCGAAGTGTTATCGTCCACTGCTATCTTGGAGTCTACTGCTAGGAATCTGGAGTCATCTGGCTGTGGAGGGAACTTCAACTCTGCGAGCTGCATTCCTGATGGCCATACTTGTGGCTGCCCGAAGATGCCGGCTGATCTGCCGTGAATGAAGAATCGATCTGCCCATCTACAGCTGTATGGGTTGTTCAGCTTGGACACAGGGTGCCTGTGTCACTACTCCTGGGCAGTCTTCTAGTCCTGTTGGGTCTCCCTCCTATACGCCGTCAGGACGACTAACAGCTGGGGCATGTAGATTTCTGGGGCCAACCCTAAGCGCAACTACACTCAACGAGAACTCTGAGGCTCCGACAGACGTCCACAGCCACGCCAGGCTGCAAAGAGGCGCCGGCCGCCACACGCCCCTGTGATGGGGCCACGGCACTTACCACTACGCCACGGGCTGCGCCAGCAGATTACTCGCAGGAATCCGATGCACTAACTCGCATATCCGTGCAATGCGAGGACAGCACTGCCGCTGCTAGTCCACATTGGAAAGAAGACACATTGACCGCATAACTCTCGAAAGAAAACGACTATTGACTGAGTGATGCATTATTAGCTCCTTGGCGCACCACAGTCCTCAAAAGAAGAATGTGTGTGAAATCTTATGGGACTTAACTGCTAAGGTCACCAGTCCCTAAGCTTACACACTACTTACCCTAAATTATCCTAAGGACAAACACACACATCCATGCCCGAGGGAGGACTCGAACCGCCGCCGGGACCAGCCGCACAGTCCATGACTGCAGCACCACAGTCCTCTCCTCAACTATCCCGCACCCAGATAGGATGGCGGATCTGGCGGGAACGTACAATACTGTTCACAACATTTAACACTGTTATAGGAAAATGAAACATAAAACGCACGCAACACAAATCCACTTACTCACCTGAAGACGAGGGCATAAACACTGGTAATCCATCATGAGTTGTTGCATAAAACATGTATAAATAACAGTTTCTTTTACTTACGTAGTAGGCCTTAGATGAACGGGGAAAGATTTTGACGATTTTTTGAATTTATTTTCGGCTAACAACTGATGAGACCGCGTAACCATTGGCAAGAACAGAAACTAGGCGCTGTGGGGAGGTCTAGTTATTACATAGAGCACGTTCAGCTGAACGATATACTTATAATTACATATTAAGATACACAATAGATCGAATTCATTACAATGTGGGGAGCCACAGTCTGGTAAACAACCAACCGAAGAAAAGAAAAGGTGAGCTAAAATTACAAATGACTATTAAGATACCCACGAATTGTGTCATCAACTTCAAATAGAGAAGTGATAAAATGATATCGATGAAGTTCATAAAATCACATTCGTAGTCGTATTTTCATTGTCTGTTTCTGGAGCTAACAACGTAATATCGCGAGACGAAATTTGGAACCTGTTTTGCGTAATATAATCCCCAGACACCTTGAACGAGGTCAGAGAAAGTTCGCAGTTTCAGATGCGATGAATGTCACACAGAGTATCATTTAAACACTTTAACGACACTTTATAAACTCTAGAAATATTTATCATAAGGAAATGCAAGATATTTTTTTCTACTTTCGGGCCTGCCGGAACATTTACTCGATACCACATATGACCTGTTCTCTCATGATCTGGTCGTATGCGAGGAAAAACGGAAGAAATAAGAGTTAAATAAATGTAAAAATTACACATAAAAATGAAAAAAGAGCAAGAAAGCATTTCGACTTCTCTACCAAAATATATTTACAAAGAAGTCACTACGAAACAGTACAAGAAAATAAGCAGTGCTATTGCAGTTCTAGGAATCTTATAAACGTTCCGTTTCTTAAAAATTAAAAATATGATAAATACGTGTGAGGTAGACTGCGAAAGTAGTTCACCTTTTCCTTAAACAAAATTCTGTGAACCAGGAAATAGATTTTATGTATATTCATGTCGCGAGATATTGCTACAGAGAGTTTTCTTTGCCCTACGGTGGTAGCGCAGTATTATCTCTGCAAGCGGGCTCCCTCCAGTGTGAAGAGTAATCAGCTGACGATCATAACAAAATTGACTGCGAAATGTTTATTATTTCAAGTAACGAGTTTTTCGATCGATAACCAATATCTTCTTTCGATAACCGACGCCTCTTAGGCAAACTCATTAAAGCGCAGAAAATGGGAGAAGGGCGTCTAATTACCTCGTAATAAGCAGCGAAATCGTATAGCCGCTAAGGCGATACTGAGACCTTAACGGCTAATGGGATTCTGTTCGCGTGTCCTCCAGCTCCCCACGATTTTGTGGCTAGCAGCAATCTTCCCCTGACAGCCTTTATCGTCACGAGAGAGGATCACTCCACGTGCCATTCTCACACCGACCAACGGCTGTGCCTTTGCAAAGATAACTTTTAAACGTTTCGAACGCTACGGAGCAGTGGGTAAAACATGTTTGTGTTACTGCTTCATTCACTACACCGACAAACTACTTACATACTGCGGCTGTCCTTGCTCTCAGGTGACAAAAGTGCTGAAACATCAAGTAACTTCTGCCACCGAGTTACCATACAAAAGCAGCACTCGTCAAAAATTATATCTTCTGCGAGAGCGACAAAACGTTATTTATCTTTAAATATCACCTTGTTCTCATTTATGTTTTTGTATTGCTTCCTAGGCATATCTAAATCATTACTGTTCAAATGGCTCTAAGCACTATGGGACTTAACATCTGAGGTCATCAGCCCCCTAGACTTAGAACTACTTAAACCTAACTAACCTAAGGACATCACAGACATCCACGCCCGAGTCAGGATTCGAACCTGCGACCCTAGCAGCAGCGCGGTTCCGGACTGAAGCACCTAGAACCGCTCGGTCACAGCGGCCGGCTGATATCATGAGCTGCGCTAATTATAATTTATCAATCTCAATGTATCCTAATGTCTTGCAGAACAAAGGTTACATTAAAAGCGTACAGAACAGAATAAGTCAAATTTTCACTGGACTTCTCCACTACGTGACTATTGTCAGATTCAGTAATATCCATGTTTAGTTCATGTTCTTTCCCTCAACACGCAATTAGTGATTTAAAATTTTTTGGTTCTTTCTCGTCAATAACGGGAAAAGAGCCTTGATGTCTTGACTTGTTGACTTTTTAACCTTGATTACATCGTTGCAAAACCGACTGTAGGCAACATCGAACTTTCTCTTTCACTGAATTGCAACTTTATATAACTGAGGCTCACAAAAAATTTGTTCTCGGATGCCCTTCAGATAAACTCGTTGCCTTGCAGGTAGTTTGAGGTAGTGATCAATACCCTCTTTCAAGTTAAGCGTAAAGCGCTAGTCTACCTTCAAATGCTGAAAGGTGCACGACGTCGGCCAGAGGAAGTAACGACCGTGTATCAGTCATCATGGGGGAGTAAGGCAGATTATTCTATTGAACACTTTCGTACTTTGCACCAGCAGATAGAGAAGATACATCGTGATACATCGTGACAAAGGGAATGAAAGAATGGAAGCAGTGCTTACTTGCAGCCATCTCCGACACATTTGGCGGGACTATTTTTCCCAACATTATGATCTTGTTTCTCGCCCATCAGCTTCCCTTTCTTCTTTTTTTAATATTAGCTGAATTTTTCGTCGGTGCTTGGCAGAATACGATAATAACTTTAAAAAAAGAAAAGCAAACTAATGTTCTGCAATATTGTATTTCTTTGGTCACGAACCGGCTTTCGGCTTCTTAGGACGTCTTCAGATGGCAACTGAATGTCGCAAACGCAGGTAAATTTAATGTGCTACTCACGCAGATATTATCTGTACAGGAGATAGAAAAATTACACAAAGTGTTCACATAGGAAAACATTAGATTTTTATGCCACTTAGAAATAATAACATTACATAGAAGGGGTTAACGAAGCATTTATTTGGATATACATTGAACAGATTTTGTGAAATAAGATGAATTTATAATTTGAATCTAGTATCTGTAATGAATATATACTTTAGTAAAGGGGAAAAAGGAAACTGAATCTGATCATTTAATGGTTAGCTGGTGTCCTGTGTCAGGTGTTTGTTGTTTTCTAGAGGCTATTTCCAGTAATGTCACCTTTTTGCTTTTCGTAAAACAACGTAAAACTTCACATTCTACATCACATGAATGGCTTTCTGTTAAAAGACGATCAGCAAAGGTTGAATCAAGCTCAGTCAGCATTTGATGATCATCTTTTAACAGAAAATAATCCATATTATGTGGAATCTGAAGTTTTACATTCTGTTGAGAAAAGTAGCATGATGACCCTACTGGAAATCAATGAACACATGATACGGAATGACAGCTTATTATTGAATGATCAGACTCAGTTTCCTTTTTCCACGTTTTTAAATTAAGTTTTCGTTACAACTACTTGATTCAAATTGTAAATTCAACTTATAGTTCGTTCCCAGAATGAAATTTTCACTCTGCAGCGGAGTGTGTGCTGATATGGAACTTCATGGCAGAGTGAAACTGTGTGCCGGACCGAGACTCGAACTCGGGACTTTTGCCTTTCGCAGGCAAGTGCACTACCAACTGAGCTACCCAAGCACGACTCACGCCCCGTCCTCACAACTTTACTTCTGCCAGTACCTCGCCTCCTAACTTCCAAACTTTACAGAAGCTCTCCTGCGAGCTTTCAGAACTAGCACCCCTGAAAGAAAGGATATTGTGGAGACATGGCTTAGCCACAGCCTGGGGGTGTTTCCAGAATGTGATTTTCACTCTGCAGCGGAGTGGGCGCTGTATGAAACTTCCTGGCAGATTAAAACTGTGTGCGGGATCGAGACTCGAACTCGGGACCATTGCCTTTCGCGAGCAAGTGCTCTACCAACTCAGCTACCCAAGCAGGACTCATCCCCCGTCCTCACAGCTTTACTTCTCCCAGTACCTCGCCTCCTACCTTCCAAACTTTACATAAGTTCTCCTGCGAACCTTGCAGGACTAGCACTCCTGAAAGAAAGGATATTGCGGAGACATGGCTTAGCCACAGCCTGGGGGATATTTCCAGAATGAGATTTTCACTCTGGCTCTCCCGTAGCACTCTCCATACAGTGACGTGGTCAACGTTACCTTGTACAGCAGCAACGTCTCTGACGCTGACATTAGCGTTATCGCCAACTGCAGGAAGAATTGCCTCGTCCATTGCAGGTGTCCTCGTCGTTCTAGGTCTTCCCCAGTCGCGAGTCATAGGCTGGAATGTTCCGTGCTCCCTAAGACGCCGATCAATTGCTTCGAACGTCTTCCTGTCGGGACACCTTCGTTCTGGAAATCTGTCTCGATACAAACGTACCGCGCCACGGCTATTGCCCCGTGCTAATCCATATTTCAAATGGGCATCTGTCAACTCCGCATTTGTAAACATTGCACTGACTGCAAAACCACGTTCGTGATGAACACTAACCTGTTGATGCTACGTACTGATGTGCTTGATGCTAGTACTGTAGAGCAATGAGTCGCATGTCAACACAAGCACCGAAGTCATCATTACCTTCCTTCAATTGGGCAAACTGGCGGCGAATCGTGGAAGTACAGTACATACTGACGAAACTAAAATGAGTTTTAACATGGAAATTAAGCGTTTCTGGACACATGTCCACATAACATCTTTTCTTTATTTGTGTGTGAGGAATGTTTCCTGAAAGTTTGGCCGTACCTTTTTGTAACACCCTGCATAGTATCAAACACAGGCCTTATTTTGAGGAAGAAATTTCTGAGATTGTACATTTGGAGAAAAGCATTGTATGGTAGTGGAACACCGACTGTGGGAAAACGAGGACAGAAGTGAATCGAATCATTTGAAACATAATGGTACACAAGAATGCGAAAATTTGGTGAATTGATAAGGAAAGGAATAAATAGGTTCTCCGCAGAATCGGCGAGGGAACGAATACAGGGAAAACGCTAACAAGAAGAAGGACAGGATCGTAGGACAGGTGTTTAGACACCAGGGAATGAATTCCATGGCACAAGAGGAAGCTGTAGCCGGTATAAACTTTAGGGGAAGAAACAAATTGGAATACATCTATCAATTGAGGACGTAGGTTTCAAGTGCTACTCTGAGATGAAGAGGTTGGCACAGGAGAGAAATTCGTGGCGGGTCGCATCAAATCAGTGAGGAAACCAGTAATTCAAAAAGAGTCCAGAACTTCCACAGAGCTACTGGCGCACAGTCACCGTTTTTGTAAAAGCCATTACCAGCATCGTGTGATGCTGCGTTGAGTACGGAGCATCTCGGACGCAAACCGAGGAACATCGGCGTACACCGCGTCATTTATTTTGCGTATTCTGCCACGTATAGAGCCATCTAGTGGTAAAATTTTCGTTACTTTTTTGTGTCCTTAACTCTTCCTCCTTCCTCCATAACACACAGTTGAAATTTGACGTCATTTTGAGCATTTATTGGTTTTTTACGGCATTTTGAAATTTGAAACTTTATTATAATTACACAGTAGTTGTAAGAAAGAATAAGTTTCAACAGTTATATGAGCTTACAGATTTCGGGTTGACATACGTTATGACTGATTAACCTCTTCACTACAAATAGTACATATATGTGTCTCACGGTAGGTTATCAGGAAACCATTGGGAATCTGTTGCATGTTATTGCTATATATCAAAGTCCCCATGGTAAGTCATTTTGGTTTGCTGTATTCTGCCTTCAAGTTTCACTGTTAAGCCTCTGCGCCATATTGTCGCATCGAATTAGTTGACGCCTGCAGGTAGGCAACCTAGCAAAGACTTTTACAAAGCGGGCTGCTATCGTCCCTTCCAATACAATTCGTGTCAATGAAATGCACGCAAGTAAAGGCTGTGCCCATAATGTGAATTAAAAATTTGAAGAGATACTCTATTCACTGATGTATGTCTATTTTCAGTACGTCTTGCAGATCTTGCACATTCGATTTACGAAATCCCGAGAGTAATTGTGAATAACCCTGTGTGTCCCAACCCTCCCTGCATTGGAAAACGAAACGGTGGGAAATACTATTTTGTATTGGTACTTATGACTACGGATAACCATACATTGAATTCTTTCACTTGAAAAACTATTAGTAGTGAAATGGTTAAATCATTTTCAGTGATATCTAGAAATTTGTTTCCTTAGTGGCCACTATGAAGGCAATTATGACAATGGTGATGTTTACTCGCATCTTTCTCCACATTCGGCACCAGTAACCTCGAGCACGTGAGTGCTGGGACTAACCTACGATTCATGACTAACGTAGTAGGAGCGCAAGGGCAGCTGCTCCTGAGGCTACAACCAGTGACCAACAGTCTCCGTGCGTTGGCCAGTACTTCGTAGCACGCGCAACCGCCCTCAATGCTCACCCTGTATCGATGACTGGCCCAACCTCAACTGAATCGCAGTGCAATCTTCTACCGCACCAACGTCAAGCTAGCTGTTGCCAGATTGGACCAAGTAGAGTATGAGTGCGAGAGAAGCTATGCAGGGTCTTCCGAAACTATTCGTTCAAATTAATACGTGAGGTAGAGAACGTGAAAATAAATATATTAAACTACGGTCATATGCTCTCTGACGACACTTTCTGAAGCTAGAGACGCTTTACACGGAAGGTAGTTTAGCACGCTAATAACAGCAGAGGCATTCACAGTAATTGTTCGGATGTGCGACATTGGCCTGTATACACGAGTACATCGTCCGACCACTGACTGTAGTGTCCGCTGTAAGACTCCTGGCATGTCCGCAATGGTAGCAACAGCGATGGCAGTTCTAGAGACGAGGTTTTCTTCCTTTTCCACAACTGTTTCATACGCCAGCTGCTTCATATGCCCCCTGAGGAAGAAATCCAGTGGCATGAGATCAGGTGACCTGAGTGCCGAGACCACAGAGCGATCTCGGTTGATCCATCGACCTCCGAAAGTGACTCTCAGATAATTCCCCACACCAATGCTGAAATTGGCTGGCGCTCCATCGTGCTGGAAGTACATCCTTTGTCTAACATTTAGAAATACATCCTCAAGTATATCTGGTATGACATGGTCCACCGTTTTGAATATTATAACACATTCCCAGTCAGCGACACCGAGACAACAGTTTAGGTCAGCACCTCTAATAAAAGTTTTCTAGCCTTCCAAGTTGACTTTAGGGACAGTATGTTCATAATTGAAATATATACGTTCTCTCCCTTCTGTATTCTCTACCTCCTGTATTTGAACGAATAGTTCCGGAGCACCCTGTATAAGAACGTTGTCTTCAACCCGAGCAACGCTTTGCTCTTGGAAAAACTGGAAATGTCTCTACGTATTATGCAGAGAATCCAGTCTCTGGAGCTCCATGACCTTGAGAAATTAACTGAGCTATAGGAAGTTCTTCAGACCAGTTATCATTTCTTTCGTAAAAGCACCTAGACTAACCTACGACTGGAAATTTATTTTACCAGACGACCACGGAAATGAAGTGGCCAGATGCGATGGAAATATTCACTGACGAGTCAAAAATAATTGAGCAATGATACGTGGATAGCACCAGTTAAGCCAGATCTACAGGGTGAACTCCCGCTTACAGAAAAGCAGTGGCCATCCTGCAACTTGTTTTGTCTGTAGAGCTCGCACAAAATAACGTGGTTCTGCTGCGAAAACGCATTCTTTGCAATTGTAATTCTCTGAAGGAGAGTTTTTTCATCCTGCTTACAAGGAGGAACTGGCAATTGTGTGTTACAAACAGGTGTTCGAATTTGGAAACAAATTCACTATTTCGGCTTTTAGCTTCACACTCGATAGTTGAGACAATTGCAAACTAGCCTTGTGTTTGCTATCGTGGAACCCTTAACTGATATGCAAATTAGGAGGCAGAATCAGGATGTTATGCAAATCACACTCAAGTGGATTTGTACTGAATCTGCACAAGATGTGTAATGCGATCTTATAATGGCCGTGATATAAACACTATGTGCGGTGGCTAGCATCTCATATAATTTATTCATTAAGTTCATTGATCAAAGTTCCCCTCCAGAAATGATGATGGGAAAAGATTCTGATGAGTGTGACTGTTTAACAGATAAGTGCCGTCCTAAAAGTTTAGAATTACATCATTTTTTTAAAACCGAACACAAATTGATCATGAATTTGTACAAGGAACAATAATGTATACTAACGTAAACCAAACATGTAAATAGTCCTCAATTTGATAGAAGTGCTTGCAACAACCTATTACAAACGACACTGCATGAAATCTAATGTGCTTCTCTACTACGAGAAGGGGAGCAAAGAGAATTTATAATGCTAAGAGAATCTTCCGTCGGTTCTTGGTAGAACAACATTATAATAAATGAAAAGTACCAATTTGCTTTTGTTCTACAATAGATGCTACGGTGTCACAATGTCACCTAAGGAGGCAAGGTGGGCCTACGGAATCAACCACTGAAAAACCTCAATTCGATGTTTGGGTGGCTGGAAAATCAACTGAAACCCTACAGGCCGGAGCTGCGTATATAACCGACAGCACGGTGCAAGACGCCGTGCTGATGACGGCTGCTACTCATGGTGGGCCGCTGCATGGAGAGAGGCTCCGCCTTGGAAACCGGTGGAAGTGCGAGCCCGGAAAAACTAAGTGTTTGCCTAGGTGGTCGAACAAGTGAGAAAGCGAATGAAATTACTTTGCGGTAAGGGCGGAAAACTACGCCACTGACTCCTGACGCGGCCATGAACCAACTCCCAAATTCTCTTCCACCCCGCGCCCAGCGAGCGACAGCTCCACTTGTGCTAGAACTCAACCAATCGGCGCCGATAAACAAAGCTTTCGCCTATTATGTCCTTACAGCAGATACGTATATAGTCTCACTACCGTACTCCGGTAACATAGGCACTAATACCATTCCTTCTCGCCAGTTCCCGACGATTACTGCAAACGTGTGTTTGCTGACGTAACCGTCGAGCAGTCTTCCATAGCCTCCGCCAGGACTTCGGGCGGTAAGCTTTATGGCGACGGGCGGCAATGGAACATGATAATTAGGTTGCTGCGTGTGGCGCCGTTCTGTCGGCTATCCTGCGGAACTCGGCGACCATTTCTCCGAAACTTTTGTATGTCCATTCTTTTAGCAGCAGGTCTCTCGGACGACGGTCGTTTACTATCGTGACAAAAAATAAAAACACCTGCAGCCGTTGCTCCAATTTGGCGCTTTCCTGCCAGAAACACGAGGCTTTCGCGACGGAACTGCTATTGTAAAATGGCCGTCGCTCTTGCCATGAGACCCGACATCAAAAGAGAAAGCCGCCAGCCAGGAGTCGGGACTCAGACCGCAACTACCAGTGACCAGATGTCCTCTCACCTCCTGCTACTATGAGCACTTGGTCTCCTCACAGCCCAAAAATTCCCGCTCGTCTCCTTCATGAAATGAGCAGAATAACAAAGTGCATGCATTCTATTCCAGATCACGCATATGCCAGTACATAGCATCCGATCACCTGCTTTGCATGACAGTGAAATGCAGTAGTGAAATAACATTAATCTGCATATATGTAAATATAGATCTTAAAAATGTAAGATAGGCTGATCTGATGGCCCTTAACAAGTGTATGAAGAGGCCAGAGGGCTTACTATCTTGCAAAGTTGTTATGAAAATCTACTAACAAGTCGTGTGTGCCTTCAAAACCCTCAGAGCCATAGACGATGGTGAGATTGTTTGGTAGGCGATAAACTGTATTCGCAGTTATTATTTATTTTATAGCATAACTAAGACAATATGTTTTAATGGCCAGACTCTAATTTTATCCGTTATTTCTACATCTATATCATCTACATCTACATATTCATCTACAGAATGTTTCCGCAATCGGAGGAGAAAATTGGTGATTGAAATTTCGTGAGAACATCCCGTCGCAACGAAAAACGCCTTTGTTTTAATGACTACCACTCCAATTCACGTATGATGTCTATTGAACTATCTCCCATATTTAACGATAATACAAAACGAGCTCCCTTCTTTCAACTTTGTCGATGTCATCCGTCAGTCCCACCTGATACGGATCCCACATTGCACAGCAATACTCTAAAATAGGGCGGACAAGCGTGGTGTATGCAGTCTCTTTAGTACACCTGGTGCACGTTCTAAGTATTCTGCCAATGAATCGCAGCCTTTGGTTTGCTCTACCCACAACATTATCTATGTAATCGTTCCAGTTTAGGTTATTTGTAATTGTAATCCCTAAGTATTTAGTTGAATTTACAGCCTTAAGATTTGTGTGACTTATCGAGTAATTGAAATTTAGCTGATTCCTTTTAGTAGTCATGTGAATAACTACTCACTTTTCCTTATCATGGTCAGTTTCCACTTTTCGCACCATACACATATCTTATCTAAATTATTTTGCAATTCGTTTTGATCATCTGATGGTTTACGAGACGGTAAATGACAGCATCATCTGCAAATAATCTATTAGGGCTACTCAGATTGTCTCCTATGTCGTGAATATAGAGCAGGAACAATTTCGAAAATCAAATAATGTTTTCCGTTAGCAATGACTCTGAGGACATACCAACATGTAAGCTTTAGGTCGCTTCAGCATAAAATTAATGTTCTGCGTTGAATCTGAGATACACTGGGAGCAGTGCGTTATTATGAGCACCTGCAAGAAACTTATAGTCTTTTGTCATAATAAGTGGAAGGGGTTGGGGGGCATGAGAAACACGAACCCTTCAATGAACTTGTGCTATCACTCTGTTTATCTTGCCCAACACATATCGCGAAATCTTCGCTCCGTCCCACGCCCTTGAGAAATCAGTATACCAATGAAAAGGTACCGACAAAAGGTCTTAACTCTGACATAAGTTACTGAGAGTTTGCATATATTTGAACACACGGTCAAGAGGTATTAAACGCTTCTGAAACAGTTACGGTCTCTCGCAGCAGACGTCCGCTGACACTCGTAAGACCCGTAGTGTCGCATACTGAGCTGCTCGCCGCAGGGCCCGTGTATCTCTGTGGCTGTGAGGGCGCCTGCCTGCGTGCTAGGACGGTTCACTGAGCGGAGGCTCAGAGAGGCTGAGAGAGTAGCTGTCGTAGTGTTGTACTTGGTATGAGGTTAAACAAACATTTACCCAAGCGGTTGTTGACAGTGGTGCAGGTTTGTACTACCCGATCATCCCGCATACATCCAAAAAATGGTTCAAATGGCTCTGAGCACTATGGGACTCAACATCTTAGGTCATAAGTCCCCTAGAACTTAGAACTACTTAAACCTAACTAACCTAAGGACATCACACACACCCATGCCCGAGGCAGGATTCGAACCTGCGACCGTAGCAGTCGCACGGTTCCCGACTGCGCGCCTAGAACCGCGAGACCACCGCGGCCGGCGCATACATCCACAAGACTTATAGAAACGTCGACCGCAGTACACGAGAGATAAAGGATAGAGTGAGTGAAAGAAAACGCGTGAAACGTACTTCATACAGTATGCGGATATATTCTGTTTAAAGTCGTATAAATGTTCCCATAAACTGGTACAAGAATAATTATTAGAATCGTCCACAACAGAACGTCTGTCTTCGATATTCTAGTAAATTTTATGTAATCTTCACATTATATCGGTTTCTCTGTCTTGTAAAAACTGAAAACACCGATAAATAATCCATCTCCACAGGGAATCTGCCGAGGAAACTTCGGACTGCAGGCCCACTTGCATTCTACCAACATTGTCTAAGACATTAGAATATATAGTAAACGATCAGCTTACCAGTTCTTAACATCAAATAACCTTCTCGAATAATATCAATCTGATATCCGGAAAAACCGTAGCACGAAGACTGCTCTTATAAAAGTGACTGATGAGCTGAAACAAATTATGGACAAACAAGATGCGACTATTGTGTGCCTTTTTTATTTCAGTAAATCTTTCTATACTGTGGACTTTGATATTCTCTTTGCTAAAATCAAATGTTGAAACTTTTCTTCAAGTGCTGTATCATAGTTTTACTCATACCTTATGTACCGCCAACAGTGTGTAATGTAAGAATCAGTATTGGGCCCATTACTTTTCTCTTTATATGTTAATTATTTGTCTACTATTATCTCCCATTGCAAACCCCATATATACGCTGATGATCTTCAGTTATACCTAAGCGCAAGCCCAACATATGTGCGCACAGCCACTCAGAACGTTAATGCTGACCTACTTACCTTATCAGAATGGACGCAAAATATAGGTTTGAAACTTAACCCTTCTAAAACGCAAGCAATCTTAGTCACTCACAAAAGACTTATTACTCCTCATTTCAAAGAATCTCTTCCACCCTTAACCCTAAACAGCACAGAAATCACCTTTTCTTCTTGCGCAAAGAATTTGGGGATAATTTTGGACAATCGTCTAGACTGGACTGAACACACAACTGCAGTCTGTAAGACGATGTCACCATCAATTCATTCATTAGAAAAATTTAAAAGAGTATTTCCTCTCAAGCTTAAAAATTACAGACTAATATCCATAACTTCTGTTTGCTGCAGAATCCTTCAACATATTCTCAGTTCGAATATGATAAACTTTCTTGAGGATAAGAAGCCTATGTCCACGAATCAGCATGGTTTTAACAAGCATCGCTCGTGCGAAACTCAGATTGCCTTTTCTCACATTATATACTGAGAACCATGGACGAAGGGCAACAGGCAGAATCCATATTTCTAGATTTCCGGAAAGCATTTGACACGTGCCCCATTGCAGGCCATAAGCGAAGGTACGAGCATATGGAATAGTTTCACAGATATGTTAGTGGCTCGAAGACTTCCTAAATAATAGAGCCCAGTATATTTTTCTCGATGGCGAGTGATCATCAGAGACAAGGGTACTGTCAGGAGTGCCCCAGGGAAATGTGATAGGACCGCTGTTGTTCTCTGATCATGCCGTGGTGTACGGTAAGGCGTCGACGTTGAGTGACTGAAGGGAGACACAAGTCGACTTAGACAAAATTTCCAGTTAGTGTGATGAACAGCAGCTAGCCCTAAATGTGGAAGAATGTAAGTTAATGCAAATGAGTAGGGAGAACAAACCTGTATGTTCGGATACAGTATTACCAGTGTCCGGCTTGACACAGTCAAGTCGTTTAAGTATCTGAGCGTAACATTGCAAACCAATATGAGGTGGAACGAGAATGTGGGAACTGGGGTAGGAGAGGCGAATGGTCGACTTCTGTTTATCGGGTGAATTTTAGGAAAGTGTTGTTCACCTGTAAAGGAGACCGCATGTAGGACGCTGGTCCTTGAGTACTGTTCGACTGTTTGGGATGCGTGCGAGGGCGGATAGAAGGATATTCAGAGGCGGAAGGCTACATTTGTTGGTTCGAACAACACGTAAGTGTTACGGATGTGCTTCGGCAATTCAAGTAGGAATCGCTGGAGGGAAGATGACGTTCTTTTCGAGAAACACTATTGAGAAAATTTAGAGAAGCTGACTGACGAACGATTCTGCTGCCGCCGACATGCATCACGCACGAAAAATTATGGCTCATACGGAGGCGTACAGACAGTCATTTTTCTGTCGCTCTATTTGCGGGTGGAACAGGAGGGGAAATGACAGTAGTGATACAGGGTACCCTCCGTCACACACCGTACGGTGGCTTGCGCAGTATCTGTGTAGATGTAGATATAGAAAAAGAAACTCGTAGAGCCACTAGTACTCCCCATCCTTGACTATGACTATCCTACTTGTATTCTTCAAAAACTTTCTTCGTATGAGAGCTCACATCAGCTGGAACTGACGATAAACGATTATGTGCGAACCATTTGTGATGTACGCTATTTCGACCATATCGCTCCTACCTATGTACAGTTATCATGGATGCGAACCAATAAGAGTTGAGATTATCACACCCTGTGTTTGCTATATCGTCTTCTCCCTGTTTATCTTCAACCCTTACACTACTATCTGAACAATGCAGCAGAAGTACTCGTTTTCAACAAACTAAAATCCCCTTTGTACCATTATACAACACTGCCATGTTCCCTCAATCATTTTCGGTATCAGGAATCCGACTTGGGAACAATCTTCGTCAGAATATTGAAGAAATTAAAATCCTTTGAAACTTCAAAAAGACAGTTAATGGCCTGCCTTATATCATAATAACTATATCCTCTTGTGGCACACTCTAATCAACGTTCCCTCTTGCACCGCTTTTCCCTCTCTATTGAAAGTCTTTTCTTCCCAGCAGCCATTGTCACTTTCATTCCAATCCTCTCCTCTTTCATTTTCCCTTCCACTTCTTCTAACATCAAACAAGGCTTCCAAAGTGCTAAACTACTCAATATCAATGCCTCCATTACTTTCTTATTCTTTTTAGTTCTACTATTATTATCATTATTCCAAATTATTACCTTCTGTTAATAATGCAAATTATTATTATTGAGTTTGTTATGTAATAATTAATTAATATAATTCTTAATTCCTCCATTATTTTATCATCATTATTAGTGTTACTATTATTATGCCATTTATTATTCATATTAATAATGCAAATTACTATTGTGATTGTTACGTAATATTTTTGGATGCGTTGTTCCTGGTCATATGTAAGAGAGGGTGTTAAGGTCCTAATGTCAGGCTAAAAAAGAAATAAATAAACAGATAAATAAATAGAGCACATAGCAATGACACTTATGACACACTGTTACATGATCGCTGACGCATTGCTTGTGTGCTGCCTAAATTTTATGTGGTTTAACCGTTTACAGTCACTTGTCAATAACATGCTCTCACGTTCTCCTTTACATTTAATTTTACAATAACAAGGAAAACGGAATAGCATAGTGCGTGACCACAGGGTCACATTCCATATTTGTGGATTAGGATTCTAGACTGCCTACCGTTTTAAGAACTTTCTCTCCTTATCGAAATAAACGTTTTCACGGAATAACCTGCATTACAGTGATATAAATAGTTTCATTCGTCTGATGTGAAAGAATGTCACTCTTTGACGAAATTTGATTTTTTATTTCATTACCTGTAAATGTTGACTGTAAATTATGTATTAATAAATTACCTATAACAATTCATCTAAACTGCATTGTTCTCTAAGATAAACCTATTTTTAGTTTGTACGTTCTGCGCTACATGTTTACGAGTAGAACAAACCACTAAAACACAAATCTTATAGAAACGCTGTTATTTTTTGAAAATGGTATAATGTACAAGAGACAAAATGTCATTAAAACCGTGAAGCAGACACAAACAAGAGTACAGATTTCGGAGAGAACGACGATCCAGTCTTCACCCAGTCATCCACATTTAGGTATTCCGTGATATCCCTAAATCTCTCCAGGGAAATGCCGAGATGGTTCCTTTGAAAGGACAAGGGCGATTTCATTCGCCTTCCTTGAAAGACTCTTAGTATCTGTTCCGTCTCTAGTGACCTCGTTGTCGACGGGACATAACACTTAACTTCCTTACTGTTTTTCGGAAATCCGAGGTATGATGTTTTCATCATAGCTAGCTAATATTTTACTGTCGTTAGAACTTACTGTATACGGAAAATATGAACGACAATTTTCACAGTAAATGATTGTCATGCTAAATGCGAAAATAGAGGTCTCAATCAATGGTAAACATTCGTCCGAAATTTCATCCAAATCCGTGACTCATAATAGCCGGCCATTCCTTATTAAACATTGAGTGTTAAACCGTTCCTTTTACAGTTACCAAACAACCACGTTTTTCAATGTACGCTACTTCTTGCTAATACAATGATTTGGGGTTCAATCTCATAAAAATTGGTTTATGAAGCTCCTGCCTCATGTTCATTTAATGTTTGAATTTTAAGCTAATGGAATGGTTAGCCTGATTTCTCACTTGATTTTAAAGTAACATATCATTAGTCTTTTTCTCGCGATACCTATTTTCGCCAATGTTGCAGTAAATCTATTGAATTAGATTCTTGTGTGTAAAGTATAAAATATGAAAAACAGGACCAATTACTTTCATTAACTATTACAACGAACAAAATCAGCAATACTGATTAACAAAGCCAACATAAAAATACAAATGTAAACATAATGTCAGCTTCACCATTTAAATTCTAGTCCCCACAATGAAATTTCTTCGTCATATCAAGTTCCGTGTAACTGTTAAGCAAGTGAAAAATCAAGCGCCGATTACGAGCAACTCAGAATATAATAGAAGTCCCGGATCACAATGGACACGATGTAGACGTTTGGGTGGCCAAGAAATATACTATATATAAAGATACAAATTTTTATATTGCTTTGCTACCAAAAAAAGTTTCTGTGCAGTCAACGAACATAACAACACCGTAATATCCACGACGGTAAAGATTAGATCCCTTTTGATGATAGGCCAGGTAATTATTTTGTACCAGGTTCTCTCCATAAGAAGAATACTACGATTCATTTCTTATTAACCAACTGAAAGCAGAAGCAGTAAATACTAATGCCATGGAACATATGAGAAAATTGGTTCTACATTATATAATATCTGATATAATATTTTTTATAATGTTAACAAAATCGATGTTTCCATTGGTACTAAACATCACCTGCGACACAACACAAGGTGTTTTTATTTGGGCTGACTCACAGAAATAAAATTTGCAGTGATTTCTGTGCAAGGTAACATTGTTGCATGTACCTCAGTGTAAAACATGTAGAGATATGGAAGGCTCCAGACTCCCAAATATAGCTTACTATTCCAGAGCATTTGAAAGAAGAGGCTTAGGACGATAAGGTGACAATATCTTCTAAACGCAAGTACGGGACAGATCACAGATTTTGATACTGAAAAAATATCTTCATTAAATGTAATAAATACGAAATATCAGTTTAACTTGTTGTTGTTGTTGTTGTCTTCAGTCCTGAGACTGGTTTGATGCAGCTCTCCATGCAACTCTATTCTGTGCAAGCTGCTTCATCTCCCAGTACCTACTGCAACCTACATCCTTCTGAATCTGCTTAGTGTACTCATCTCTCGGTCTCCCTCTAAGATTTTTACCCTCCACGCTGCCCTCCAATGCTAAATTTGTGATCCCTTGATGCCTCAAAACATGTCCTACCAACCGATCCCTTCTTCTAGTCAAGTTGTGCTACAAACTTCTCTTCTCCCCAATCCTATTCAATACCTCCTCATTAGTTACGTGATCTATCCACCTTATCTTCAGTATTCTTCTGTAGCACCACATTTCGAAAGCTTCTATTCTCTTCTTGTCCAAACTAGTTATCGTCCATGTTTCACTTCCATACATGGCTACACTCCAAACAAATACTTTCAGAAACGACTTCCTGATACATAAATCTATATTCGATGTTAACAAATTTCTCTTCTTCAGAAACGCTTTCCTTGCCATTGCCAGTCTACATTTTATATCCTCTCTACTTCGACCATCATCAGTTATTTTACTTCCTAAATAGCAAAACTCCTTTACTACTTTAAGTGTCTCATTTCCTAATCTAATTCCCTCAGCATCACCCGATTTAATTTGACTACATTCCATTATCCTCGTTTTGCTTTTGTTAATGTTCATCTTATATCCTCCTTTCAAGACACTGTCCATTCCGTTCAACTACTCTTCCAAGTCCTTTGCCGTCTCTGACAGCATTACAATGTCATCGGCGAACCTCAAAGTTTTTACTTCGTCTCCATGAATTTTAATACCTACTCCAAATTTTTCTTTTGTTTCCTTTACTGCTTGCTCAATATACAGATTGAATAACATCGGGGAGAGGCAACAACCCTGTCTCACTCCTTTCCCAACCACTGCTTCCCTTTCATGCCCCTCGACTCTTATTACTGCCATCTGGTTTCTGTACAAATTATAAATAGCCTTTCGCTCCCTGTATTTTACCCCTGCCACCTTTAGAATTTGAAAAAGAGTATTCCAGTCAACATTGTCAAAAGCTTTCTCTAAGTCTACAAATGCTAGAAACGTAGGTTTGCTTTTCTTAATCTTTCTTCTAAGATAAGTCGTAAGGTCAGTATTGCCTCACGTGTTCCAACATTTCGACGGAATCCAAACTGATCCTCCCCGAGGTCTGCATCTACCAGTTTTTCCATTCGTCTGTAAAGAATTCGCGTTAGTATTTTGCAGCCGTGGCTTATTAAACTGATAGTTCGGTAATTTTCACATCTGTCAGCACCTGCTTTCTTTGGGATTGGAATTATTATATTCTTCTTGAAGTCTGAGGGTATTTCGCCTGTCTCATACATCTTGCTCACCAGCTGGTAGAGTTTTGTCATGACTGGCTCTCCCAAGGCCGTCAGTAGTTCTAATGGAATGTTGTCTACTCCGGGGGCCTTGTTTCGACTCAGGTCTTTCAGTGCTCTGTCAAACTCTTCACGCAGTATTGTATCTCCCATTTCGTCTTCATCTACATCCTCTTCTATTTCCATAATATTGTCCTCAAGTACATCGCCCTTGTATAAACCTTCTATATACTCCTTCCACCTTTCTGCCTTCCCTTCTTTGCTTAGAACTGGGCTGCCATCTGAGCTCTTGATATTCATACACGTGGTTCTCTTCTCTCCAAAGGTCTCTTTAATTTTCCTGTAGGCAGTATCTATCTTACCCCTAGTGAGATAAGCTTCTACATCCTTACATTTGTCCTCTAGCCATCCGTGTTTAGCCATTTTGCACTTCCTGTCGATCTCATTTTTGAGACGTTTGTATTCCTTTTTGCCTGCTTCATTTACTGCATTTTTATATTTTCTCCTTTCATCAATTAAATTCAATATTTCTTCTGTTACCCAAGGATTTCTAGCAGCCCTCGTCTTTGTACCTACTTTATCCTCTGCTGCCTTCACTACTATATCCCTCAGAGCTACCCATTCTTCTTCTACTGTATTTCTTTCCCCTATTCCTGTCAATTGTTCCCTTATGCTCTCTCTGAAACTCTGTACAACCTCTGGTTCTTTCAGTTTATCCAGGTCCCATCTCCTTAATTTCCCACATTTTTGCAGTTTCTTCAGTTTTAATCTACAGGTCATAACCAATAGATTGTGGTCAGAGTCCACATCTGCCCCTGGAAATGTCTTACAACTTAAAACCTGGTTCCTAAATCTCTGTCTTACCATTATATAATCTATCTGATACCTTTTAGTATCTCCAGGGTTCTTCCACGTATACAACCTTCTTTCATGATTCTTAAACCAAGTGTTAGCTATGATTAAGTTGTGCTCTGTGCAAAATTCTACTAGGCGGCTTCCTCTTTCATTTCTTAGCCCCAATCCATATTCACCTACTATGTTTCCTTCTCATAAAATGTAAATTAATTTGTACTTTATTAGTACCTTATTTGAACTCATTCATGTCGGGAGGTATGGTTATTGATGAAGAAAAACAACAAAACCTAACCAATGCGGAACACTACGTTGCAATTATATAATTTCGAGCATACAGACGGCGTATAGTGTTAGAAACAACATTTGAGCCTGATACGCAACAATGTAAGTAAGTACCCGTTCGTTGCAACACAGTCTCTTTATAAAACAATTTCCCCAATTTAACTAAAAACAATGACAAAATACACCGCTTAAGATGAAATGAACATCTAATTCAGAATAAATTGTTTATTTATTGTTAGATCTGGCCAGAAAGTAGATGACAGGCACAACTGTGGAATCGGTACAGACAACTGCCTAAATCCCAGTGAACTGGACAACAAAACTTAAGCATTGCATAATTACAATGTTCTTCCCCCAGTCTGGCAGCAACATCCGAGGCGGGAATGTAACGATAAGAAATATCGAGAAGTATTGTAATATTATTTACACAAACTTCCCTAAGACGAAATGATGACAGTCTAAGTTATAATCAAGTAAATAATCCCTCAGCAGTTTTCTGGTTACTGGTCTGGTTACTCGGGTCCTCTCTTCTATCAGGTATTTTTTCCTTGGTGGTGCTCTAGATACTGGCGAAGAAATGGCGGCTCCGGAAGGGCGGTGCGCCTCGGCAATGGAGAGCCGTGAGGCGAGCTTCTTTCTGCGGCGCAGATACTGGCGCAAGTATAATAGACGCCCCGCTATCACCAGCTTCGTTCATTTCCTGCGCCACCGTGTCGCCGTCAGATAAGTCGCGCCCTATCGCCACAATGCCACCACATTTCAACACTTTTTATCTCCTCTTGAAGGGAAAAGAAAACGCGGCAGAATGGGGCCCTGAGTGTACCATTATGTTAGTGTGTAAATCCTATTATCCGCGGCGGTCCAATTTTGGCGCCTTTATCTGCGCCGGCACAATAACGCATAAGTTGCAGCGGGCCATAAAGGGGCGGCGCTGCGAGCGCTGCGAGTGGCGATAGCGGCTCCGCGGTGCGCCCCGCTGCCGCTGGATGGCAGCACCGCCGATCGTCCTAATTGCCGTCTCTGCGGGCGCGCACACCGCCGCGGACTCATTACCGAGGCAAATGCACGCCGCCAACGGCGTCTCGCCCACTCTCAACGGCGCATCGGATCTCGCAGGAATTGTTCCGTTTGTGCTAATGTCTCGTGAACGTATAAGACCTGTGAAAGTTTAAACTTGACGAAAGAATCCTTAAATAGAATAAAAGCATCTACCATCACTCTACTACAATCCCGTATGTTTTCCTCTCAGGCGTCACCAGTACTAAAGTATTGAGGGGTACAATTAGTAGATAAGCTATAGCTCATAATGGGGTCTAAGACGGAAAATACTCTTTAAAAAAGCTGAAAAATTAGGACCTAAAACCACTTATTGGAGCATTTGGATGCCTCAGACCGTATATTCCAATAGACTTAAAACTCGCAAAGTGTGTCAAAGTATTCTTCGATTTAAACGTATTTTGCGATTACTGGACATAGGAAGGTTGTATAGTATTGACATTTTAATGGATCGACAGTGTATGAGCATTATGAATTATGTCCTAAACGAAATGGCAATAGCCCTAAGTTCTTTCCATATACCAAAGTGTTCATGCAGAATTTCGGCTGAGTGAATCGGTGAAAAAGATCTCTACATCTTTAAATATTGCATTAGTTTGATTGACAAAACCAGTTTAAGAAAGTGAAAAAAATCTGACAGAAAACGCAATCTATTTTGTAGTTTAAAGTACAAACATATGCTATTACAATATGAAAACGCTGCAGACCTATTGTTCTACAATACGACTCCAAAAATTAACACTGTGTAGTTTTCTTTTACTGAGTATTATGCGGTTGCAGCTGTGACGGGTAAATTGATAGTTTATTACAAAACTTTTTGTAGTTCAGAATCAAGGAAAATTAATATGTTTGCCGGCCGCTGTAGCCGAGCGATTCTAGGCGCTTCAGTCCGGAACCGCGCCGGTGATACGGTCGCAGGTTTGAATCCTACCTCGGCCATGGACGTGAGTGATGTGTTTGGGTTAGTTAGGTTTAGGTAGTCCTAAGTATAGGGGGCTGATGACCTCAGATATTAAGTCCAATAGTGCTTAAAGCCATTTGAACCATACAGGATATTACAAAAAGGTACGGCCAAACTTACAGGAAACATTCCTCACACACAAATAAAGAAAAGATGTTATGTGGACATGTGCCAGAAACGATTAATTTTCATGTTAGAGCTCATTTTAGTTTCGTCAGTATGTACTGTACTTCCTCGATTCACGGCCATTTGGCCCAATTGAAGGAAGGTAATGATGACTTCGGAGCTTGTGTTGACATGCGTCTCATTGCTCTACAGTACTAGCATCAAGCACATCAGTATGTAGCATCAACAGGTTAGTGTTCATCACGAACGTGGTTTTGCAGTCAATGCAATGTTTACAAATGCGGAGTTGACAGATGCCCATTTGAAATATGGATTAGCACGGGGCAATAGCCGTGGCGCGGTACGTTTGTATCGAGACAGATTTCCAGAACGAAGGTGCCCCGACAGGAAGACGTTCGAAGCAATTGATCGGCGTCTTAGGGAGCACGGAACATTCCAGCCTATGACTCGCGACTGGGGAAGACCTAGAACGACGAGGACACCTGCAATGGACGAGGCAATTCTTCGTGCAGTTGACGATAACCCTAATGTCAGAGTCAGAGACGTTGCTGCTGTACAAGGTAACGTTGACCACGTCACTGTATGGAGAGTGCTACGGGAGAACCAGTTGTTTACGTACCATGTACAGTGTGTGCAGGCACTATCAGCATCTGATTGGCCTCCACGGGTACACTTCTGCGAATGGTTCATCCAACAATGTGTCAAAACTCATTTCAGTGCAAATGTTCTCTTTACGGATGAGGCTTCGTTCCAAGTTGATCAAATTGTCAATTTTCACAATCAACATGTGTGGGCTGACAAGAATCCGCACGCAATTGTGCAATCACGTCATCAACACAGATTTTCTGTGAACGTTTGGGCAGGCATTGTTGGTGATGTCTTGACTGGGCCCCATGTTCTTCGACCTAAGCTCAATGGAGCACGTTATCATGATACGGGATACTCTACCCGTGCTACTACAACATGTGCCTTGACTACTCAACATGTAGTTCATGCACGATGGAGCTCCTGCACATTTCAGTCCAAGTGTTCGTACGCTTCTCAACAACTGATTCGGTGACCGATGGATTGGTAGAGGCGGACCAATTCCATGGCCTCCACGCTCTTCTGACCTCAACCCTCTTGACTTTAATTTATGGGGGCGTTTGAAAGATCTTGTCTACGCAACCCCGGTACCAAATGTAGAGATTCTTCGTGCTCGTATTGTGGACAGCTGTGATACAATACGCCATTCTCCAGGGCTGCATCAGCGCATCAGGGATTCCATGCGACGCAGGGTGAATGCATGTATCCTCGCTAACGGAGGACATTTTGAACATTTCCTGTAACAAAGTGTTTGAAGTCACGCTGGTACGTTCTGTTGCTGTTTGTTTCCATTCCATGATTAATGTGATTTGAAGAGAAGTAATAAAATGAGCTCCAACATGGAAAGTAAGCGTTTCTGGACATATGTCCACATAACATATTTTCTTTCTTTGTGTGTGAGGAAAGTTTCCTGAAACTTTGGTCGTACCTTTTTGTAACACCCTGTATAATAAGCTATATGATATACTTAGATCGGTTAAAAAAATCAGTTGATAAATGTCTATAAACCAGGTGTTTGGCAACATTGTAGCAGTATAACTGAGTAAATTGGAATACATTTTGTAATAAATATTTACTCACCATCTTTCCTTTTCCTCTTAAAAAAAAAATATTAATGAACTGCCTTGACCTATCTTCATAGCAGTTCTTCTTGACACATACACCGGACTGTAAGTGATTGTCGCGTGGCGCTCAGCTGTTTGACTTCTGCCTCCCGGCCACCCCTGCTACAGGTTTAACAGCAAAACCACAATCTAACATAACAGTCGTGAGGCTCCGTCTCGTTTTTGTTACCCAAAGCGATAGAAGCGTCCCAAGCGGACAGCAAGCGACACTTCTGAATACGTTATCGGATGTGTGAGGTACTTACGTTTGTATTGATCTGTAACATACCTTTTACAATAGGGAGCGCATTTTATGCGATAAAAATCAACAATAACTAAAAAAATTGCATCACATTTTTCATTATTAAGTTTCTTAAGGGCCCTGGGAAGTACGGAGCGGCACATTACAGGATAGTTTATTTACGATTGTAACGTACAAGCATGTACTGAATAATGCCGTTTTCCTTTAATAACGAAAAATTCCTAGTAAATACCAGAATACCTGACACTTTGCAGAAAAACTTCGTATATGTACTCAGCAAAGAGGAGTTCTGTTCGCTTACACTTTCGGTAAAAACAGGAAATGTGGAAAGTAGGAAACCAATATGGAATGTAATACCTACATTACTTAATGTACCAAATAAGCTACTACAACTGTAGCTTAACAGAAAACGTGAAAATAAATAATCAAAAGCAATTAAACGTTTCCCAACAGAGATGCAACCACTTGCACAATTATTGCTAAATCCAAACCACTAACAGCAAAAAGTTTCAACACATTCGCTTTTGATACAAGAGTAAGTACATCCATATTCGCATATTAGAAAGTGGAATGAAGTTTAAGAATAAGCGAATCGATAAACTCCATCAAATTTTTATAAGTATCACGGAAAGTGCCTAGGATTATAACATCACACAATAACAGAAATATATGCTTGTAATGCATGAAATATGTGTTTATATTCTCTTGCTTTCGACGGAATAAGCTACAAATATGCACTTATAAGAAAGAATTTTTTCATTAATAATTTGTAGCTTAGGGAACCAGCGTATTCGGCTGTTTTTACGTGTATTTGACGATAATTCATGTCGCTTGGTAAATTACTAACGAATGGAATGCAAAAATGTAACAACTATTTAGAAAATAACTAAAAACATAGATTATCCTTTCGACGCATGTGATTCTCTGCTGTTTCACCGCTTTGAGTGGTAGTATCGATCCAGCTCCAAACGGTAACAATTTCCGCAGCACAGATTTTGGTGACTGTATCTACTATACTGTGGTAAAACCAAGTAGATTCGAGCATATCTCCCAGTTTCTTCATCACTCTTAGTCGTACCAACATTATTCATTAAAACTTGGAATACCACCTTTTTAGCGAAGAGTATGAGCGGATTTGATTTACTGCTACGTTAGTATATCTTGAAAACAATTCAATCTTATCGCACAAGAATTTTTGTATATGTAATTAGTTAAGCCTGAATGTATTCGTCTATCAGTGTCATTTTTTGTCAACGAAGACTCAAAAAAGAGATATTTCTTTTTTTAAAAAATGGGGGGACTCGTTCCCCCTGTCATCCCTGAAGGTGATGCCCATAGTTTTCTTCATCTGGATGTCGCTGCTAATTACATTGTTCTAAAGCCTGTCGCTGTCTAACTTTAGTCAAGCATGGAACCTTTCTGAACTCAATTCACTCTTCGAAAAGTCGTTTTGTGCCCTGCTGTTCTAGTAGTCACTTCAACTGCTGCAGTGTACTGTAGCACTGTAGCTTTTGTAACATCCCAATAACGGACACCAATCACAAATCCAAATTTTTACCTTGATCACTTATTTTGTTGAGGAAATGACATGCACAATTCAGTAACTAGAAAACTTACGTTAATCAGTTTAGTGTAATATACTGTATTAATAATTCTGAATGTAAATTCTACAGAGGCTGTTCGAATTGCTCAGTCAAAATGTTAAACATTGTTCGTTACCATGCATCATTTCGTTATGAGGCTAATCTCTGATGAAATCGCATTTCCTTAAATCTTTTTTCTTCAATCGACGATTCCTCGTTCGTCATAAAAATTTTAAAGAAAAATTCTGACGCCTGTAACTATAACTTTCACCTTGTTCATTTCTCATTGAAAGAGTTTTTGCTGACGCGTGCTGTCCATGGAGAGGATTACTAGATTAAATAGACAAAATTACTGAACATTGCTTGGCGAAAGGATTGGCTGAGCCTAGGACTGAGGGTGAACACAATAAAATGTTTAATAAACATTAACAATTCTACTGTGGCTAGTTGCAGCTTTCACCAATTTTTTTATCTTTAATTTTTTGGAATAAGTGGTGGCAAGTTGCCATCTTGCATAATTCTGCTTTGCGATATCGAGACTCAATTCCTTTCTAGCGTCTGACCATCAATGACTCGTCTAACTGTAGACTCTTATCACATAGGCATTGCTCCATGGAACAGCTGTTATACTTTTCATAATTTAGTGATACGAAGAGAATTGTGAAAATACGGAACTACTTATATTTTAGTACCGAACAAGGGGCTGAAACGCCGAAAATTTATGTAAAAAAAAAAATGTGGCAATCCACGACATGGATATTTTTTCCTCACAATTTTAAATAATTGCCAATAACTTGCTTGGACACTGAATTTGATGTCACCCGTATTCATACAAGAAATAACTAGGTTGGAATGTCGACAGTTGACTATTGACATTTGTTATTTATGCGTAACTGCCGCTGGTTGGAGCTGCAGTTTAGTAGTGGATCTTGGAAATAAAACATTGTTCATTGTTGTCGTAACTTTTCAAACTACGGGGCGTTGTTTAAAATGTGTAGACTGCATTATTTAAGTTGCTTTGACAACTGAAATAGGTTACAGCATAGATAAGGTAGATTCAAACTTACATGCATTGCCTAATCACATATACGGAATGTGATGTATCGTACCATGATTGCTACAAACATGTCATATGACAAATTCGTACTTCCACACATGGAGCAGTAACAGATGGGTTAAACAAAAGACATAAATGAGCGGAAAATATTATGTAATGGATAATTTTTTAACCCTTGAATACGGAAAATCCCTCAAATATGTGACAACTGGCACTATTACAATGAGATTGTTCTAACATTGAAACGAGCAGATGACAAAAATGGTTCCAAACTTTGGTTTTTCTAAAACGAAGTTAGAATATCGTCCCAATGTAGATACTATTTACATTTCTTATTTTGTATAGACAGCTGCTTTGTAGATTGCAACAACTCCATCTTCAGGTGACTGACAGTCCAAATAGTCGTGCATTTCTGTAGACTCCACTTATAACGTTTATCTATTATCACTTGCCCAGGAGGGCTACACCAGCAAGATAATGTATGTACAAAGTTAACAGAGAACAATTCACTCGTAAGCGCTACGTACTTACATACGTGAATTGTAGTGTGTGCGGCGACTGACACCCTTTAGCACTAAGCCATTGGCACAGGAAGAAACTCTAACACGTGATACTCTGCTAAGTATCCTCTGCTAGGCACTTCACAGTGGTTTGCGGAGTATGGATCTAGATGTAGATATAAGTGGGAAGCAAAAACTGCAGACTGTATGCCCTGATGTGGACATTTTCGAACTTCGAAAACAGTAGCGTAAATTTTCACTGTATCTAGAAAAGTAGGGTTGACATTCTCTTTTAACCAGAACGCTATAATAAATCCGAAACTCAAACACATATTAATGTATACAATGGAATAGTAACTGAAACTTTCTCCTACAGAAAACGCTAATAACAAACCTGAGGAACAGTTCGGCCCAGTTGAGAACATCGTATAGCATCCAGGTCACCAAAAGTGGGATGGAATTTCCATAAAAAGCTATTAATACCTAAGTTTTTGCCAGTTAATTTACTTTCCCAGTTAATAGTGAACTTTCTTAAACGTATTCTTACCGTTATCTGAACTTTATTTAGGTCTGGTCTAGTTAGCAGACTTTTCAGCAACGACCTGATTTTTGCATCAGTGCAACAAATATCAGTAGTGTTTTTGTTCTGATCTCCATTACTCGCGCGATAATTTCTGACACGGTCACCCAGGCATATGACAGGTGTCCTCCACAGCATAAACGGCGTATTTGGACACTCTGAACGGTGTATATGAATGATTTCGGGAGTCACGTTTAAATCTAAATATAATACACTTTATACTCAAATACTGTAAGGTATACACTAGGTGATAAATACTTTAGGCAGTTGTTTGTAAATAGCTCCAGTACCTCTTTGATAACAGTCAACTTGTCATTCTCTCTGCAAAAACCTCCAATAAGTGCAAACTGGACTGATATTCACTCATACATATGTAGTATGATTCAAGTGAGTTGCCTTTTTAATTGTTCCACAACTTTCATAAACTCTCCCTAGAATGTCTTAGGGATCCACACAGATATTACAAACAAATGAAAGCTCTGATAGCTGTAACATCTGCTCCTTTAACATTCCTTTACCTCGAAAAGTTGCCACGAACTTCATTGATGTAAATATTAGTACACGTTTCAATTATAGGTATTATATTTCCGTCTAAAAATAAGTTTGTAATATCTATTTCTGTCTTTGTTACTCGAACTACACTTTTGGGCCCGGGTAAATGCTTAATAGCCGTATAAGATCTTCTTCTAATATTTGTAGGATAGTTACTTTTCCTCCGCTTAGCTATTCCGTCTCTTCGTAAAACAAATACGTCCTCTTGAATTACTTCTTCCAGTGCTTCATATTTATCATTTTCTGACACTTCTTGTTCTCTCCCTAAATCATGACCATTTTCATATACACAGTCCTCGTACTCTGAGTCATCAACATCATTGTCAGGATCTTCATCACTTAGTTCATGGAACCACATCATTCCACAACCCAAAAATTTATAAAAAGTTTATGTTTTTTAGCTAAGTATTCTAAGCAGGATACAACAATGTTTCATAAACAATGCAAACCTGCTCAAGTGAAAACCGATAATGGTTAGCGCTAACAGATGGAGAGTTAACGGAAGGAACGGGGCGGTCGAAACTCACTTCAGCACAGTCAGACAAAATAGAGCGGAGAAATTATGTGGATGACGAGTGTCATCCCCACGAACAAGGAGGATTAGTGATTTCCAAGACATGCATAAATAAATGCTTTTCGTAACTTATTATTTATTGTAGTCGTAATTGCGATTTAATACGGATGTCAAACGGTTTCGTCCGTTATGGTTCACCTTCACATCATTTCAAATTAGTTACATAACTCGCCAACTTCTTTAACGTTGAGGCAGTCAGACAGGGTAACGAAATTGAAGTGTTACACTGTAACTGTGCTCCAAAGGTTTGAAGATGGCCAACAACAGTCGATACCGGTAATCACCAACATTAAATAGCAACTGTTACTGAAATAAGCAGTGTCATAATTTTCCAACAGTTCCCGTATCATGTTGAGTTGTTGGGCGTTCCGCCGGATATCAGCGTCGTACTTGCACCGCAGAACACCCGGCAACTCAAGACTTCATTAGATCTTCGGAAAAGCCTGAAGAGTTACAGTTCCTGTATCGCTACAAGCATTATGTCCGCCCTTATTAAAATATTTTCCTACTAATCGTTTATTGACAGTTAGTGTTCTTGGCTCTTGCTCTTACATAACATTTTTTCTACTAATCATTTGTTGACCATTAGTGTTTTGGCTCTTGCTCTTGCAGAACTTTTTCCTACTAATCATTTATTGACAATTAGTGTTCTCCGCTATTGCTCTTGTACAACACTACAGATTAAAAAAAGCATTACTTTCTTTCATTATGAAAACAGTTATTAATGCAACTATTGTAACATCATTTTTGAACAATTAGAAATGAAGCGCACAAATGTAACGTAATGCGTACAGTTAAAGACAGATAATTGTATGATTACACGATTGCAAAACAATAACGGAAAACAGTTCCTACCATGATAATATCTACGAGTATACACACGGAGCGATTTACAGTGGAACGGCCAACTAATAACGGTTAAGTCAAATGCCGGAATGCTACTCATTCGGAAGACTCCATAGGAAACGAAATCCATCAAAAAAGGAGGTAGCCAATAAAACCCTCTTTCGATCGCTAGTTCAATATTGCTCGCCAGTGTGAGATCCGTGGGAGATAGGACTGATAGAGGTAGAGATTCATTTAGTAAGCACGAGAGCATCAAGGAGAGGCTCAACCAACACTAGTGGCAGACGCTACAAGAGCTGTGTTCTGCAGCCGGCCGCTGTGGCCGAGCTGTTTTAGGCGCTTCAGTCTGGAACCGCGCGACCACTACGGTCGCAGGTTCGTATCCTGCCTCGAGAATGGATGTGTGTGATGTCCTTAGATTAGCTAGGTTTAAGTAGTTCTAAGTTCTAGGGGACTGATGACCTCAGAAGTTAAGTCTCATAGCGCTCAGAGCCATTTGAACCATTTTGTATTCTGCATCGCAGTGTGGGCTACTGTTGAAGTGGCGAGAGCGTACGTTCCTGGAAGAGTCAACTAACATGCTACTTCCTCCTACGTATATTTCGTGAAAATGTCATGAAGATAAAATTACAGCAATTGTAGACTGGTAGCTTTTGTAAGTGGAGTAATTCAGCTCCGTGAACCAGTTCCGCACATCATCAAGGAGCTATTGGTCTGAAGATGGTCACTTTTGACTGAAATCGGTTACTAGAATCAATAAAAAACAGATTATTGCGATCTGAATTGACTGTTTTTGTTATTCTTAAATTAGAGAGATTCCAGGCCGCATGGAGGCTTACCGGCAATCGTTCTTCCCACGAGCCATACCCCACTCGAACAGGAAAAGTGAAATTGGTACTACAAGGTACTAATGCAACACGTATTTTTCTCGGCCTATTTCGGTTGAAAGAATGCGGAATTCGCTGTGGGACATCGTGGAATATTCCCATTTCAGTTCACACAGTTTCGTGAAGTTCCGATAGGTGGCGATACTATACGTAACCTTCAGGATGGTGTGTAACGGATGTGCATTCCAAACAAGTCACTCTGGCGGAAAATCAGAACATCGCAGATATTCGTGGGCACTTGCAGAATGTCGACGGAGACTTGGCAGTGAACAAAAGCTCGGTGAATAGTTGGGCGAGATGATTTGTGTGTCATCGTTGCGACAAAGTCGGGCAATCCTGCCCGATCTACCGCTCGCTGGGCGGTCTCTCACAGCTATGAAACGTGCAGTATTGGAAGGTGTGAATATTGATAATAGAGTACGTTGAAAAAAAGATTTTTGTGGGCAAAAGAGAGGGGAATAATATGATGTATTGGTATTCTGAATAAAGACAATCTGCTTTCAGAAAATAAGTGTTGTAGTACTTACTGAACGCCCCTCGTAGAACTTCTATCCGCCACTCACGATAAGGTGCTTTGCGGACTAAAGATGTAAATGTGGGTGTAGACATGTTGTGAAAGCACCATCAGTGGGCCTAGGTCACCTACAGCAAAAGTGAAACGTCCCCTTAGAAAAATTATAAATAACTGTGCTGGTAAACTACGTTATTTGATACAGAGACAGATGAGTAAAACTGAACGTACTCAGACACTCCTCTCTTTACTTATTCCGATCATCAATAAACTGACACACAATATTTTTAGCGCAACGCAATCTGACTTTCAATAATCCCTACAAAAGAATGGCCCTAACTAACAATAACCTATACATTTCCTGAGTCACTCACCTCACAAAAATCTTCATTACTCGAACTGCTGCAATACAGCAAGCGCCAATACTGCCAGCTAAATAAAAGATTCTAACTACGGAAGGCACTAACTACTGATAGGCACAGTTAGCAAATGAAAGTTTATGATAGAAAACAAACAACGTATTTACCTTCTCTGGCATCTCTGTCCTCACATCCACCATTGCTGGCGGCTCACCTCCAACTGCGCAACGCTATGCGCTGTTCACATCCAACTGCCCAATACTACACAAGCGAATATTCCAACAATGAATCCAACCAGCCACAGACTGCACACAGCACAGTCAGTGATCTTCATACAGAGCGCTAAGTGGCGTTACCAACATAAAAACCTAAACAGCCTATATACAAAAGGGATTAGAAAGGAAACTGACAGTAGGGGAATAATTTGGAATACTGTGAAGATTAATTGAAGTTTAGAAGAAAGGAAGTATAAACCCGTGTTAGCTCATTTAATATTAAATCAGGAATATGGATTAGTTATTTGATGATTTCCAGGGCTTCCAACAGGTTTAGTTTTTGGCCTTTGTTTGCTAGATGCAGGATATTGGGTTCTAACTGCTAGCTGTAGACCTCACTGTATTCTCAGCAAATGTGGAATCATATTTCTGTAACCTACAACTGCATTCATGTTCAGCCACCTGGTTGTTATGTCTCTGCCTGATTGACCATAATCGGGACCAGTAATTTTATATGGCCCATTGTCGGCTAGTAATTCGGTCTTAACTTTGCCATTGAAAATACTCTGGTCTGTTGTACTGTGGTGTTCCTCACATGGTAGAAAATCATAGAGTTGCCGGACTTTAGTGTTTTGGCTATACTCCGTGATACGTGTCCTATGTATGGGATTATGCACCACTTCCAGCAAACAGAGGAAGGAAAGGCTAAATTCCTTTAAAGTAAAATGACTACCTTGTAAACCCAAAACTGGTTAACAATATAAATTAATACTATATAACATACAAAATACTGTGCTATTCATTTATAATTATGAAGGTTTTACCAAGAAGAGACGGAAGAATTAGTTAACACGAAACAGTCCAATGTCAAACTTTGTCCAAATATGAATCATAGTTTAATACAAGCTGGTGACAATTTAGGGATCTAAATAAGCACATCCTATTTGTCGAGAGCCTTGAAATATTAAGCACCACATCATCTTGTTGTCCTCTAATGTAATCTCCGACTCAGTTTTATATTTTACTACTGCCATGAAGACGAAGTGTTAATGGCTAAATAAGCTCCCATTTCTGAAAGATTCGTAGTAATAAATGTAATAAATTAATTAATTTTTAATTTTTACGTTGTAAAAGATTTATACGTTTCGCGGGGGGTTTTAGTGTACAGGCAGTTTATATCAGCGGTATATTTTGGTTACTGGAAGGAATATACGATTTTATTTGCACTTCACAAATGAGATCCGGTAGAAACACGCGCAGCTTAAATTTTTCGATGCATTTGTAAAACAAATGAACGTAACACGTTAAGACTGACTAGGAGCAACCTGAAAATGAGAAAATTCTTAAAAAATGACATAGGCTAATGTGAAATAACAGAACTGTGGATGTAATAGCAAAACCGATACCTAAATTTGTCACCGAAAAAGATAGAAAGAAGTAGCGAAGAAGTATGAGTACTGTAAAAAGTGTTACATAGAAGTACTAAATTGTGATTAATTTATCCCAACTAATAAAAAGAAGGGAGATTGCGGCAAAAATAAACTGGTTCTTACGAGGAAATAAAATAGAAATGCTATGAAAATGACCGTACTGAAGCTACTGAACTATGAATAGAGAGAATGTGTGAGACACATGCATATTGAAGCGAAAAGCTGAGTTCAGTAAAACTCGTCAACGTAGAAACATACCTAACGACACGTTGTCAGATTGAATAAGATGCAGTTGAATGGTGCCGACAACAATAATGCTACAACGAAATCCTAAAATATCAAAAATGTGGTTGAGACTAAGTTCACTGAAAGCAAAACAGAAGAAGAAAATTTACGCTGATATCTATGGAACAGAGAGAAAGATGCTTCTTCACTTAAAGACATGGAGGTAAAAATAAGAGGACATGACACTACAAACTTACGTTGTATGTTGCTAACGTTCATGTTTGCAAGAAGTTATCTATGTTTCTTTGCTAGCTCATAATTGAGTGCAATGAGGAAGAAGTAAGCAAGGCGTGCTAGCATGACTTGCGAATGTCAGACTGAAATATTCTTGAAATGTCGAAGGCGTAATTGTAGTTTATAGATCTTCTTGCTTTGAGAACTTACCTATAAAGTGTCATTTAGTGTGTGGCCAATAATAGCAAAAAGCGATGCATGCATCTTAGAAAGCATGTTCCAGCAATTTTGCAATTCAATATACGTCACCAGTAGGCAGTTCTGGTGCAATTAATGAGCATTTCAGCTAATACCCCCTATATTAGTTAGCGCAGATGACCGCACGGTGAATGTAGGAATGGTCTCAATAACCTAGAGCATGTGAAATGAATATTTTGCTGTAACAAGTATGTAATTCATTGATTTAGACATGATTTAATTAATGGAATATAATTTCACACTTTGTTTTCACACTAAATTACTGTATCTTTGTACAGTAGCCTATTTGCTTCATTTCCCAGAATTTTTCTTGTCAGAAACTCTCTGTGTCAGTTTTTCAGAATTAGCCTTCTTGATTTTGCTTTTTAATTTCATTTTGAGGTTTTCAGAGTACATAAGCCTACACCAAGCTTTTTGATATATCGATAATAATACTATAATGTCCTACCGCAACTATCACTATTATTTATTCATCAATACAGCAAACAGTAGATCACAATTGATACAATGTACTTGTCAGATACAATAATGAAAATTCAAGATCCATTTTCTGTTTAGAGCTGTTTCAATCTTATTTTATGTTTCATCTTACAATGCAGTAGCTTCATCTTACTGGCTTTACAACAGTACTTGCCAGTCAACCACACTTTGTAGTTCGCAGCTCGTTGTCGTGCGGTAGCGTTCTCGCTTCCCGCGCCCGGGTTCCCGGGTTCTATTCCCGGCGGGGTCAGGGATTTTCTGTGCCTCGTGATGACTAGGTGTTGTGTGACGTCCTTAGGTTAGTTAGGTTTACGCAGTTCTAAGTTCTAGGGAACTGATGACCATGGATGTTAACTCCCATAGTGCTCAGACCCATTTGAACCATTTGAACCACACTTTGTAAACGAAGTTCTAATTGTTACCTTGTTTACTAATTGGGCAAAGAGCGATATAAAATTACTCCATACTATGCATCCAAACTAGGCTGGAAAAGGAGTTTTTCTCTGTAATTGGAGCAGAAGCATTTATGTGTTACTGTTACCAATATTGTGCACAAAGTTCTTATTAAGTGTAATGAAGGATCAGAAGTGTAGGAAAAGATTCGTCAAAAAGATTTGTGCTTTGAGTCACATCGCAGGTGACGATTTTTAGCGCTTACAATTGAGATCTTTTCAGAATGTTCCATTTATACAGGGTGATTTTTTCCACCGTGTACAAACTGTAGGGATTGATCGATGAGAGGATACGGAACAAAAAAAGGTCTAATGAACTTGTGTCCGGAAATGCATGGTTTCCATGCTAGAGACCATTTACGTAACTATACTTTGTTACAGAGACTGAGGTCTAATACGCGCTATACCATCCAGCCACAGTTGTAGTATTAATGTTTTTGTTTTTTCCAAGAGGGTGGTACTGTTCTTCACTGTTGTGCCCTAGCGCCCTCTCCTGCCATAGTAATTGGTAATGGGTGTCCGATTCACTTCTCTTGCTGACTCGCCTAGTGGTGGATGTGATACAGCATTGCACACAATGGTTCCGTATTCGAATCGAGAGCTTGCCGACATGGTGTTTACTTGCGGAAAAACAAATGGCAACGGGCGCGAGCAGCCAGTTTGTGCCAGTAGACTCATTCTCGCCAACAACAACAAAGCATTCAATGTTTGCAACAGTGTTTTGTCGTTTGTCTGAACAGGGTCATTTCAGCAAACAGGAAATCGTGAAGGACGTATCCGAAATGTTCGGACAGCAGACTTGGGGGAAAATCTGATTAACCCTGTGGAAGGCGACCGCTGTGTCAGTGCCAGGCAGTTGATCCGCCAGCACGGGGTAAGCCAGACGACTGTGTGGAACATTCTCCATGACAATTTTTACTAACCTTATCACTTACCAGCGTGTGCAGGCTTTCCACGTCGGTAGCAGTTTTGTCACTTGTTTCTTCACCAGCCAACAACGATTCCAGGATTTGTGTCATCCATCCTACAGATATTCACAGAGGAGGTCACCTTTACGCGGAGTGTTATCATCGGCTTTCAAAAGTCATCTGTGGGATATCATGTAGGGCCCCCATGGTATGGTGACAACGAATCATCAGCATCGGTGCAGCCGCAATATGTGGGCCGGAATAACTGGCAAACTTTTTTGCGACGTCTTCCTTCATGCCGCCTAACAGGCCGAAACCATCGGCGTTTCTTGCGGGTGACTTCGCCTCCCCTGCTAGAAGAAGTGCCATTGATGTATCAAAGGGTTATGTGGCTGCTGAATGCTCCAGCTCGCGGGTCGATGGATCGGACAAGGTGGTCCAGTTGCATGACCAGCTCGTTCACCTGATCTCAAACCGTGCGATTTCTGGTTATGGGGCTGTCTCAAAAATATCGCGTATGTAGAGCCGATACCAGATGAGCTGACTCTGGAACAGCGCAATCATGCTTCCTTTAACACTGTTCGGATGCAGCCTGCTCGATATGATCGTGTGAGGAAGAACGTGCTACGGCACGTACACGCATGCATTGAGGCACATGGAAAACATTTTAAGTACACACTGTAACTGTGGCTGCATGGTACAGCGGGTACAGCGCATATTAGACAGTAGTCTCGTAACAAAGTAAGATTGAACAAATGGTCTCTAGCATGGAAACCATGCATTTCCGGACACAAGTTCATTAGACGTTTTTTGTTCCATATTCTCTCATCGATCAATCCCTAGAGTTTGTACACGATGGAAAAAGTCACCCTGTAGAAAGAATAGATTAATGAAGAAATTTAATCAAATGGCCTCCTATGATACAGTGTAAATCATGTGATGCGAACAAGACCAAAGAAAACTCCGGATGAAGGAGTATATTATGATCGTTCCTACGTCTTCAAGGTGTGTGTGAATAGAGATGGACAAATACAGGATATTCAGGTATGTCAACCAGCATTCTTGACATTGCATTACCAAGAGTTGTCTCGTTACAGTTAGAAAGGCGTTGGCTTCTACAGGGAAAGGACAATTGGAGACAAGAGGAAAATATAACATTACATTAAATAAACTTAACGGAGAAATTGTATCTAAGATGCATCAACATACAGAGTCAATGAGAGGCCACAAATCACTTTGTGATATTCATGACAGCAAACGGTTGTATTTACCACAAGAACTTAATATTCGAAAGTTACATCTGTTATAAACACAGAAAAATCCTCCAAATCCAGTATCATGCAAACGACATAGACCGATCTTCGTGACTAATTAGAACATAAGTTTTGGGAATCTCAGAGCTGACACATGTCCAGTGTGTGACAAAGTTAGAGCTGACTGTTTTAAACTTGATTTACAGATAAACAACGGGATAGGTGGCACTCAGATACAAACTCTGAGTAAACAGAAACAATGTCTAACGACTTAAAATGAAATACGTAAGATTAAAGCGCACAAATTTTGCGAGATTAAACATTCCCAACGTTTCAGGTCCAGAAAATCTGTGATTAAGAAAGCTGTCTATATTGATTACAGAAGAATTTTCCGCTTCTTAATGTTTCAACCAATGAAGCGTATTACCGCAGTCAGCTATCATGTTATTCATTCAGCATTCATGTGCTTTCTTCTGGGAAGTCAAGATTTTATACATATGATGAAACACTTCCCAACAAAAGACCTGGTGAAATGTAATCCTTTTATACTTTACACTACGGTCAGGATGAGTAGTACACCCATAATCAATGCAAGCTGGCATTTTTGACCAACAGTTTTCACGATTCACAAAAAATCAAAACATATGAAGGTAATGTTTTGGGGCAACTAAAATGGTGCACGTTGGCTTGCAGTTCTTGACGTCATGCCAACTCCCCTTATTTTTACCTTCATGGTTAAGACCATGGTTAAAAAATAATTTACACCATTCGCTCAGTATTAGTAACATAGGTTAACAAAATAAAATATTTTTCATTACAAAGAATGAAATTACACAGTCGTAGACCATTCTTTGCGCTATTTAAGTAAATTTATTTGGTTTTCAGCCATCAAGACAGTTTTTCGATCATTAAATACTGAAAACTGCATTTTTTATGATAATTTTACATGCTGACAAAGGAGTTTCTCAGCTCTCCCAACAGCATTCTGCGTTCAAGTTAATAAATAAGCATAGCGACCACAGTAGGGCGTATCACATTCAAAACAGTCACTTCCGTTCGCGGATTGACTTGGAAACTAAAGCTGCTTATCAGATGATTGCCGTTTATTCAGTTTTGTTCGGCTGCTAGACAACATATCCAGCAGCGAAACGTTGTTAAGGTTTGTCCGCGGCTTTAATTGTGATGAAAGCTTTCGCCTATTCCTTGCCTCAAGCTAGAAATGTTACTTCGGAAAAAGTCAAAACATGAATTCAAGAAAATAAGTTATAGACACAATTGGCAGTACATATATCTGTATGCAGACAGAAGCTCTCAGTGCCTTCTTCCTAAACAAGAAACTTCCTTTTTACCTTTTCTACAAGAAAATACGTACAGACGTACTGGATGTACACTCCTGGAAATGGAAAAAAGAACACATTGACACCGGTGTGTCAGACCCACCATACTTGCTCCGGACACTGCGAGAGGGCTGTGCAAGCAATGATCACACGCACGGCACAGCGGACACACCAGGAACCGCGTTGTTGGCCGTCGAATGGCGCTAGCTGCGCAGCATTTGTGCACCGCCGCCGTCAGTGTCAGCCAGTTTGCCGTGGCATACGGAGCTCCATCGCAGTCTTTAACACTGTTAGCATGCCGCGACAGCGTGGACGTGAACCGTATGTGCAGTTGACGGACTTTGAGCGAGGGCGTATAGTGGGCATGCGGGAGGCCGGGTAGACGTACCGCCGAATTGCTCAACACGTGGGGCGTGAGGTCTCCACAGTACATCGATGTTGTCGCCAGTGGTCGGCGGAAGGTGCACGTGCCCGTCGACCTGGGACCGGACCGCAGCGACGCACGGATGCACGCCAAGACCGTAGGATCCTACACAGTGCCGTAGGGGACCGCACCGCCACTTACCAGCAAATTAGGGACACTGTTGCTCCTGGGGTATCGGCGAGGACCATTCGCAACCGTCTCCATGAAGCTGGGCTACGGTCCCGCACACCGTTAGGCCGTCTTCCGCTCACGCCCCAACATCGTGCAGCCCGCCTCCAGTGGTGTCGCGACAGGCGTGAATGGAGGGACGAATGGAGACGTGTCGTCTTCAGCGATGAGAGTCGCTTCTGCCTTGGTGCCAATGATGGTCGTATGCGTGTTTGGCGCCGTGCAGGTGAGCGCCGCAATCAGGACTGCATACGACCGAGGCACACAGGGCCAACACCCGGCATCATGGTGTGGGGAGCGATCTCCTACACTGGCCGTACACCTCTGGTGATCGTCGAGGGGACACTGAATAGTGCACGGTACATTCAAACCGTCATCGAACCCATCGTTCTACCATTCCTAGACCGGCAAGGGAACTTGCTGTTCCAACAGGACAATGCACGTCCGCATGTATCCCGTGCCACCCAACGTGCTCTAGAAAGTGTAAGTCAACTACCCTGGCCAGCAAGATCTTCGGATCTGTCTCCCATTGAGCATGTTTGGGACTGGATGAAGCGTCGTCTCACGCGGTCTGCACGTCCAGCACGAACGCTGGTCCAACTGAGGCGCCAGGTGGAAATGGCATGGCAAGCCGTTCCACAGGACTACATCCAGCATCTCAACGATCGTCTCCATGGGAGAATAGCAGCCTGCATTGCTGCGAAAGGTGGATATACACTGTACTAGTGCCGACATTGTGCATGCTCTGTTGCCTGTGTCTATGTGCCTGTGGTTCTGTCAGTGTGATCATGTGATGTATCTGACCCCAGGAATGTGTCAATAAAGTTTCCCCTTCCTGGGACAATGAATTCGCGGTGTTCTTATTTCAATTTCCAGGAGTGTATTTGCAAGCCCTCACTCCATTCTTACTCAGGTGTTCTTCGAATTTTCCTCTTAGAAGTACTTTCCTGACGTATGTGAAACGTCCCCTTAGAAAAATTATACATGACTGTGCTTAAACTGAGACACAATATTTTTTAGCGCAACGCAATCTGAGTTTCAATAATCCCTACAAGAGAATGGCCCTGAGTAAATTAAACTATACGTTTCACAAATCACTTATCTCACAAAAATCTTCGTTACTCGAACTACTGCAATACAGCGAGCGCCACTACTGCCACCTAAATAAAAGATTCAGACTACTGAAGGCACTAACTACTGATAGGCATAGTTAGCAAAAGAAAGATTTTGATAGAGAACAAACAATGTATTTACCTTAATAGTGTTCAAAAGTCATTATATATATCAGTCGATGATATCCAATATTACAAATTTACTCTTTCTGATGGACACAAATCCAGATCTTCCGCTCTCAAAATTCCACCATCTCTGTCCCCACATCCACCACTGCTGGCGGCTCACCTCCAACTGCACAACGCTATGCGCTGTTAACAGCCAACTGCCCAACACTACAAGAGCAATTCCAACAATGCCACCCAGCCACAGACTGCACACAGCATAGGCAGTGATTTTCAGAGTGAACGCTACATGGCGGTGGCGTTACCAATATAGGAACCTAAACAGCCTACTTACATAGCCCCCATGCTCCCCACAAAAAATTTTACAAATAGTTTTGGGCAATGGCCAATACATATTTGTTAAAATTTTTCATAATTACAATAACAAAGATATCAAATGCACACATTTATTGATACAATGTTGGTCAAAAGCTAAAATTTTCTCACAATCCATAAAGACAGTCCTGATCATCCATCACAGTAAAATTGCAGTTTTTTTTTCTCAAAGCTTGAGCAGTAAAAGAAAATGCACACGGAAGTAGTGGATTTCCATGCAGTCTTGAAGAAGTAGTGTTGTCCTTCCACCGGAAAGACAGTGCTGACTCTTGACATGCAGACAGGTAATGGGCCACAACAGAGCAAACCCACAGCAGAGTCAGTCGAAGTTGAAGAAGATTTGTAAGTAGGTCGTCATAGAGCAGACCACTGTAGTCTTGTCAGAGATTACGGTATTGGTGGGCCACAGAGTTGCAGTCCTTGTAGAAATAATGGTATTGGTGGGCCATCAAAGATGCAGACCCACTGTAGTCCTTGTAAAAATAATTGTATTGGTGGGCCATCAAAGATGCAGACCCACTGTAGTCATTGTAGAGACGGCCGGAAGCCATCTGTTGCAACTGTGCAGGAGCAGAATCACCATTGAAGAGTCTTGTGGAGAACATAGCAAGTCCATAAATCACCACTTATGCACTCACAAAGTTTTTGGAATTGTCCTTAGAACCAGCAATGCTGTGAACCAGTCCCTTGCTGAATTATTAACACACGTGCAAGCACTAACAGTCCCCTTTTTTCACATATTGTGCATATACTATGACCAACAGAAATATGTGCAGTGAAATGAATGCTTACAAGTTGCTTAATTTGAAGAACTGGTGTCAATTACAATTTTATAATATGAGAATACAATAACAAAGGTACAAAATACATCATTAAAGAACATAACAATACAGATCACAATTGTAGTAATATGGGCTTTACAAAAGAATCGAAATAACATATATATCAGTGTTACAGGAGTTATGACATAAGTACATATATAAAAGATCAGAATAACATTTGAAAAATCAACTTCACACACGAGGAAAAAAAAAAAAACAGAACAGATAAATAATGTCTAAACATCTTTACAAAGTAAATAACATAGTATTAGAAAAATTCTACACCATAACACTCACCAGCTAAACACATAAAGACAGGAAAAACACAAATACACAAGGGTACACAAACACATAGCAGAATAACACAAGAGGAAAGGGCAGGGTTTGTTTTCAGTGTAACATTTGGTACTGCAGTCCAACCCAAAACTTCATTCCATAGATCTTTCGTCTTATTTCAACATTTGTTTCCACCAAAAAAATCCAATCCAAGCATGCTTTCTGTATTTATATGTTCACACATTTCTTACCTCATTATTTATTTTCCATTATCTTACCCCATCATTTATTTCCAAGAAAGTCCTACCTAAACCTGTTGTCCCTAAACCCTACTTTTTGTTCATATCCTCTTTCAAAATACTTTTTTGGCCAAACAATTTTCTTATAGCTTCTCAATCCATTTCTTCCAATTCATCACAGCTCGTTCTCTCATATAGCCTACCCCATCTTAAGCTAACTTAAATCTACTGAGCTCAGATGCTAAACTAAGGGACAAGGCAATGCAGCAGCACAAAACAATTAACACAAACAGCAATGACAAAAAAAATGGAAATTGGCAAAGCAAGCAACAGTATATCTAAATTAGCAAAGCAAATGCAACATTACAACTAATATAAGGCAATGTGCAGCAAATAAGAAAAATAAATCAGTAGTAAAACTGGCTTAATACAAAGTGAAATTCAGTAGCACTATGCCTGGAAAACAGCAGCAGCAAATGTAATAACTTATATCTAACATGACAAACCCACAAGCAGAAAAAATAGTACAATAAGGACAACAATGCAGATAAGGGAAATGTATATTCACATCTTAATGTCTATGTAATTAAAGTGGTGCACCACAAAAACTTATTCTACAAAAAATTACCAAGTACTTGAAAAGAAAATTATATATGCAGTTACTGTTATTAGTCCCTTCTTGTTGTTCTTTCCTTGCTCCTTTTTCGAAGAATGTGGATCATAAAATTATTATTTAATAGATGTGTTGACAGAAAGTGTTCCCATTGGCAAATGCATTCAATTTTATTTCATATAACCAATGCTGCAACACAGCTGGAAACCAGATATCAAATGAAATAAGCAACTATGTACAGCAAAGCTTAAAAACATCATTCAATAGCCATGTGGCATTTCATAAGTCAGTAGAAATTCTCTCAAGTCTCGTAGAAACACACTTGTCATAATCAGGTGTGCAGATGTAAGAATATTTCCCGTCAATTCATAAGCATATCAGCAAGTAGCACAAAGTACGTGTTCCACAGTATAATCATATGTTTCCAAGTAATAGTGTGTCATATTTGCGATGCTTTTTACAAAGGAATGTCAACACCAAGGTTAATGGCCTCTTTTTTCTCCGCCTAATGGCTTTTTCTCCAGGCGGCTGGCATAGCTGGCCACTCACTACGCATTACGTCAAGGTCACTTGGCTTTCTTACCGCAATATTCACAACAGCAGTTTCCATACAGCGACAGTCTCATAAAAAAATTTCACAGGTCGAGAATTTGCGTTACAAATGTGTAGTATCAAAATCCTGTAATATAACAGTGTCCAAAAAATTTTTGGTGGCATTGTGATACATTCACGCATATACACACATTTCATAACTCTTACAGTACGATTCTTGGTTTCCAACATCCTTTTTCACAAACCAGAGTCCCTAACTATTATTCATTATTCATATACATATAAACACGTAATTACATTCCTCATATAGCATCAGCTTATTGATCATAAACAGCATAATACACACAGTCTTCGTAATAATAACATCATAAAACCTCAGCCAAATCTCAAAATCGTCGTAGCTTCCTCCAATAATTTCAAAACCAAAAAAAAAAAAAAACTCTCTGCTCATTTCAGTAGTGTCATCTACCTCAAACGTACTTTAAAAATCATGATCCCATACCAAATACATCATTCAAAACTCTCATAGTATCACAATGGTTCCAAAAAATATAAGAACGTTCACAAAGTACATACAAAATACAATTTCATAAGTGTGGAGTTATCCAACTGTGTAATTACGTAAACATCTGTCGCTGATGTAGTTAAAAAAATGTTTGTTTCTCTGTTAAATAATCAGATAGCTGTGTAATTCTGTTTTAGAGGAATATGGTACCGATATGTAAAGTTGTATAAGCAAATACCATATTAGCTAGGGCTCCTTGTGCTTGCCATACACATGGTACACAAAGTAGGAGTGTACCCCAATGAGGATTAATGTAATTATAGCCGCAGGTGTTACAGATTACAGCAATGGAATGAAATGTATCATGGAAAACCTTTGCATCATTGTAATTCAAAAATCTTTAAAAATAAATGTTTTGAGCACAAAATTAATCACTCAATTGCGTGCCCTGTAGCGCTAAATGTGCGTCTTGCTGTAAGATAATTCTGTGGAACTGTCGTAGTTATCGTCCTCTGTAAGCAAAGTTCTGCTGAAGTCAGTGTACTCACCTTCTCATAAACAAAAGTGAAATGCTTTGGGTATAGATATCTTAGTTATTACGCTTATTGCCGTGATGAAGAAAGTACTGTGCTGTAACGTATTGTTGTGCTACAGAAAAGGCTGCCTCATTGTAGCTATACCACAAAAGTTACTACTAAAACATGTTTTACTTTCCAGAAGAATTCAGAAAAACTGTGCAGATATAAAACAGACACAGCGCAAAAGTAATAATATAAATTGTGTCACTCATTAGTAGGGTCATGATATAACCGTGTAGCTGTCAAATAAACTAACCACAGTGTCATCTGGTATCTCTCAGAAAGTACTTTCAATCCAAAATGTATTTTCAATTAAACGAAAATGTTGCATTACAATCTCATTAGCAGTACCAGTACATGTTCTAAGTATGTGAGCCTTCTGGTCGTTACGTGATAGTGCAACTAACAAGCAAGAATGTACAAATAACAACACTTTGTCGTCTGTTCACTATAACACTGCATTCGTAATTTCTGTTTAAATAAGTTCTCTTGGTTCTTGACTGGATATTTAACTTCAAATATTGCTGCATGTTAACAGTTTCTCACTGTGGCAAATTGTACTAGTAGCGTGAAGTGAAAAATTTTATAGCAAAGGCTAAGTTAAAAAGCAGATTATCTTTCAGTAAACGGTTTTACATGTGAAATGTGGTGCAATCCTTTACTCTTCCTAGTACGCAGAGTTTCAGCTTCAACGCAATTATCATGTTGTATATATATACTTCGGTAAGGAACGCTAAAATTTTTCTCAACGTTAGCGTCTATGTTATTTTTCGCTGATCCAGCCGGCGCACGTGGCTGGCCACGGTGCGAGTCATTGTCTCTTTGTTGGCGTGCGTCCTTATTGGGATTAGGAGACCTAACTTCTACAAATCCACCTTGTCAAGAGGGCCCAGCCCTGTTTCAGTTCCGCCAGTTCTGATGAAATTCAGGTCTGTCATTATGATTATATCGTCTATCGTCATGTCGTTAGTTCCTATAGTTTCTTTTTTGTCGGTCATGTGGTGGAGAGTTTCTCCCGGAATCGTAACTGCACGGTGGACCGTTGCGTCTGAAGTTATTCTGTCTCCCTTGATAATAATAGCTCTGGTTGTCATATTGTCTGTTTCTATGATTGTCTCTGTCATATTCATTACTACGGAAATGTCATCTTTCTCTGTAACTATTAATCTGCCAACGGTTGTCATACGGATGCTGTCTGTTTTGTTCACGATTTGCGTTGTAAGAATAGCCTTGTCGTGTCCAGCTATTATTTCTTTCCTCGTGGAACTGTGATGGATGTGACCTGTAATTGTTGTGTTCATGTTTTCGCGTCCCGCGGTTGACAGTGTCGACTTGCAATTCTTGTAAGACTCCCTGAAAAACTTCAATGTCGTCTTTGCAACGTCCTGCCAAAATAATATGTCGTAAATGTTCAGGCAATTTGATTAAGCAAATGCGGATGAGTTCTGAGGGGCTGTATGGGTTTGAAAGATACTGACTCTTATGTAACATGTCTTCGAAATATTTAACAAGACTAGAAAATTCCGATTGTTTGAAATGTTTCATCATTATGATGCTATGTTTTACTCGGTCTTGTATAGCTTGAGACCAACATGCTCAGAGTAAGGCATGATAAAATTATCCTTCACTGTGACTGACAATCGTGAATGACCGATCGCATTCTTACAGCTGGTTCATTCTCTAAATAGCAACACGTAAATTCTAATCTGTGCTCTAATGACCAGTTGGGAGGAAAACAATGAGAGAATTGATGAAGCCACGCATGTGGATGAATGTCGTTGCCAGAATTCTTAAATGTTTTGAATTTACGTGCAGTAATAAACAGCTTATAGTCAGAATCATCATGTCGGCAAGTCGCATATCGGTCATTGTTACTTCGTTTCGGCGGTTCCATCTCAATATTCGGTGTACCTTGCCAATTTCTTTCATAGTGCTTCGTGTTACTATTTTGTGGCTGTTCCGTATTTCTTTGTCCCTCTTCCTGTATTGGAGCGCCAGTGTCCTCTGAAATATGTAATTCTTGTGTTACCTGCGTCAACTGATCTTGTACTTCCGGGATTTCTCTTTTGTACTGTGTATTAATTTGATTTTGACTTTGTTTGAATTTTCTAATTTTTTCATACTCTTCTGTGTCAGTGAAGGCTACGGGTCTTGTGTCATTCAGATCATCATCTACCTTTGTAAATAAGTTAGTGAACTGATCTGAAAGTTCGGCTACTTTATCCGATAATTAAATTATTTCCTCTGTGTGTTTTTGTGAACCAAGTTCAGAGTGTCCATTTGTGTTGAAATCGTATCTACTGTGTCCTTTAAGTTTTCCTGAGTTTTTGCAAGTTGCGTAACCGAATCGGTAGATGCAACTGAGTCAGTTTTATCTTGCAAGGTATCGTGATTTTCATGAACAATAGTTTGCATTTCTTTTATGGCTGCTTCGTGATTCTGTAATGCATTTTCATGACGCGAAAAAATAGGTTGAACATGCTCACAAATTTGCGTTTTTACATCATTACAGACTTTTTGACATTTCGATTCGATTTTAAGTAACTCAGTAGTTAAATCTTCACGTGTTTGTTCAAGCGTTTGTTCCAGTGAGTCTAACTTTTGAAGCTGTTGCTGTATTTGTCTCTGATTTTGTTCCATCGTGTCTAGCTTTTGAAGATTTTGTCCCATTTGTTTCTGATTTTGTTCAAGCGTTGTGTATAACTTTTGTAGCCTTTGTCCCATTTGTTGCATAAACTGTAATAACAGTGCACTGGGGTCTGAAACATGTTCCTCAGTGCTATTCGGCAGTGCGTTTGAAAAGGCAATATTCGCATTTTGAAAAGCAGAAAATGTGTCTTGACTTATTTGAGAAAACGGTGAGGACGCAAAACCTGAATCTACGGTATTTCCAAGATCGTGTCCTGTCATTTCGGATTCCTGAAGCGAGCTGTTGCCGACCGAACGATCGATAAGGCTTCCCTGTTCACCAATTGTTTCACTGTCTACACCATTATTTGCAGCCCGCTCCATTTCCCTACGTACAATTACCAAATTACTACATTGAACATTAGTTAATTTATTACACGGTGGCGCTAACACACTGCTTTCGTCTTCACTGTCATTTCTTAGTTTATTTTGGAGCCTAGTATTACGTTTTTCACACGCCATTATTGTCACAATATTTCAGACGATAACACAGAAAAGCACAATTTGAAGACCAAAATAAGAAAAAAACATTAGCATAGCAATGAAAATAATATCTAGTTAATTGCAAGTGCAGCTGCGGAATACTTGGTGCAAATCTGCATCCATGCCACAACTGTTTTACTGTACGACAATGAAAAACTACAACTACAAAGAAGATTCTCTCTACAATTACGCGCTAGCAATAAACAGTAGCTACACTAATTACACAAACTACAAGTAAAAATCAGAAGATTCCAGTGAGGTATCCTCGGCTAAGGGTCTACATATGAAACGTCCCATTAGAAAAATTTATACGTGACTGTGCTTAAACTGACACACACTTTTTTAGCGCAACGCAATCTGACTTTCAAAAATCCCTACAAAAGAATGGCCCTGACTAACATTAACCTATACGTTTCAAAAAACACTTACCTCACAAAAATCTTCGTTACTCAAACTGCTGCAATACAGTGAGCGCCACTACTGCCAACTATATAAAAGATTCAAACTACTGAAGTCACTAACTACTGATAGGTATAGTTAGCAAAAGAAAGATTTTGATAGAGAACAAACAATGTATTTACCTTAATAGTGTTCAAAAGTCATTATATATATCAGTCCATGATATCCAATATTACAAATTTACTCTTTCTAATGGACACACGTCCAGATAGTCCGCTCTCAAAATTCCACCATCTCTTTCCCCACATCCACCACTGCTGGCGGCTCACTTCCAACTGCGCAACGCTATGCGCTGTTAACAGCCAACTGCTCAACACTACAATAGCAAATTTCAACAGTGCCAGCTACCCACAGAATGCACACAGCACAGCCAGTGATTTTCGTACAGAGCGCTACGTGGCGGTGGCGTTACCAATATAAGAACCTAAACAGCCTACTTACATATGGTCACGCTAAAACAACTCCTTGGAACTTGGCAGTTGCAGTTGCAGAACATGAAGTCGTCTTTCCAGTGTTTTTATGAATCTTTAACCAAGGTATGTTTTACACAGAGCAAGGAAGCAGCACTTTATATATGATAACCAGAGGTCTGTGTATGACAATCGATACTTCAAGGCAGGCAAATTCCCATCAGCATGCCAGTATTTTTCATATTTACGTTCTATATTTTCCTATGCTGTTATCGTCTGAGATAATACCGCGGGAGTTAAATTTTAAACTTCAGAAACGAGCACTGAGATTAATACATGGTATTTCTAAAAGAATGTACAGCAGGGATTTCTTCAAGTTTTAGGATATTTACACTCACAGGTCAATACCCTATACTCACTCTCTGATGATGTTTGTAGTCAATAATAGGGAATTCTTTTGGACAAATTGTGACATTCACAACCATAACACAAGAGAGCTTTTTGCAACTCTCACAAATATACATAAGAGAGTTTCTGTGACGCGAATAAAAGTATACACCAAGGTCCCCATTAATATAAAAAGGAGACTAGTAATATTCAGGTATTCGAAAGTAAACTAAAACATTCCTCATAGATCAAACTTTTTATGAATTCTAAGAGTTCTAGTACATTCTTTAGTAAAAAAAATTGAGAAACCACTCAGACTGAAAATACACTTAAAACCAAAAAGTTCGCTGTTATTACTTATATCATGAAGACACAAAAAGGTTATATTTCAATTTAATTCTTGAAGATCAGTATGTAAATGTATTTATTTCATTATGTCATTAAGATAGAAGTATGTATCGGTACCTTTATGTATGCCATGTTATATATAAATGATGCATAAAATTATCAGGTAACCAGCGTCCATGTAATATTATACTCTTTGGTATGACTTGTCTTATATTACAAGTACACTATTTGTACAACGTATAATCAACAGAACAAAGCAAGACTCCTGACTTGACTTTGGATACCATAGCGTAGAAGAAGTGTCTTCGAACTCTGCTTCGAAGATTCGATGAATAGTCTCCATTGCGATGGATACAGAGCTACTTTAGAGCCTCGATAAAGCCATTTACGTGTAGTCAAAGGCCTTTGCGCTAACGGAAAAAAGCATTTTCCTAAAACAGCTATTCTTGATCTGTAGCAGGCAGTTTTTATGCCATATTCCAGAACATGTATGGCTCTGAGCTTGAAACCTAGAAGTGATAGACGAACTCATAATTTTTTTGTCTGATGTATAGGAGGGGAACATCCAGTGACTGAGCGTTTCCTTCGAACCAGACGGCGTACGTAGATAATCAAATGATAAGGCGTCTGCTTGCGAAAAGCAGGAAATTAAAATTAAAATTCCAATTATGTCACAAATTTTCAATGTAACTCCAAAGATAAGATACATTTATACAAGAGAAAAATGTTAGCTTCCTCAACTAATGCACCAAAAGGAAGATCACGACCCTGCTTAACCACTAAAATTCGAGAATAATTCCGAAAAGGAACAGGATACGAAAAAATTGAAACCAAATCTGATACCATGCCAGTGGTGTGTAGCTTTCCTGGTGAAATTTCGTTGTTGACCAGGGCTATGATAATTAGGGAATGGGACTCTTAACAAAATAAAGCTTGTGGTGAACGAAAACTTCGAGCAATGCTACACAAAATTATCGAATTAAAACACAAAAATAAACAGAAAAACACAGAAATACGAGATTAAGTTAAGGGGCAAGCCGTAACAGAGTCGCAGTATAATGTGGGATGTTCCAGAATGACATATTCAGTATGATTTTGCAATTCTTAGCTACACATGATATACATTGGTGTTGAGAAATTAACGTCTGAAATATCTTTCGAATGATGTGTCGATGGTTAGTCACATAACTCGATGAAACTTTGACCACACATAGAAAAAACTGCTACAGCACAGAGCAGAGACATCAGAAAAAAATACGCAATGAGGCGAAGAGAAACGACACTCTTACACAAAAACCATAATTACCCTGACGTCACTGCCATGCACGATGGCCTCATGGAGGTAACAAAAGGCCGGACATGGTTCTTTATGGGACGAATGATCGAACACGGACGGCAGTACATGTTCTGAAAAGCGCTCCCGTGCTGGCCCCAGTGTTGCTAAGGAGTTCTCGTGGTAGGGCTTTCCATTCCTCCACCACCGCGGTTGCCAAGTGCTCGACCGTCGCTAGCGCTGCCATACGTCTCCCCAGCGCCTTAAACGTGAGGCCCATGTGATTTAAGACGAGGGAACGGGCAGGCCAGTTGATTCACCAAATATCCTCTCGTCCCAAAAGCTCCTCCACCTGCACTGTTTGATGCGGTCGTGGATTGTCGTCCTTAAACATGAAATCAGCACTAGATGCACCCCTGAAAGGACATACATGGGAAAGGAGCACAGTGTCACAATAATGTTGACCAGTGAGCGAACTGTCCCCTAAGGTTTGGAGGCCAGTACGCCCATGCAACATTATGCTTCTATACATCATAAAATTAAGACGTAGTGTACCAACACGATCACGTTCGACAGTGCTAAAGTATCCTCGTATGGTGGGAGGTAGGAACACGTAATGCACCTGGAAACAGTGTCGGACATGATCGTTTTCGTGGTTCAGGTGTACGGTATGGGTAGGTAAAATGTTGCATGGACGTACAGACCACCAAATCTTTGAACACGGTACACACAGCGATCAACCATCGAGCACATGTGGGATGGATTCTGGAGACCTATTGCAGCACGTCCACATTAACCAACCACCATCCAGCAGCTGCAGACGCGCGGACTCCATGGGCCTGAGAGGACCTGAGGTCCCTCAAAAATTCGTTTGGGGGGTGGAGGGGGTGGGGGGCGGGGAGAAGGCAGAGCCCCCTAATAATTTAAGAAAATTATTAGTTATATTGTAATTTGTAAAATCACGGAAGTAAGCAGGTTAACTGAAAACGAATGGTGTGAATCATGATAGTCTTGCGGTGCTGGGGGCAGACTTAGAATCCGTTGCGGTGCGCGAACCTTTGGGGAAAGTCTGGCGCCAGCGGGCCAGCGCTGCAGCCGCGGCGACATTCAAAAGGATTGGAGCCGAAGCGCCCGCAACCCTCCGTCTCGCGTCGCCTTGATGCTTGGAGACATTACGTCCAGCGGACTTTCCTCAGTTGAGTGATTTCAGTTGCTTTTCTATTCCTTGGACACTTATTTCGATGTCAGCCATTTTTTTTTTCATTTGTGCGAGGATTTAGAGAAGGAAGTGCAATGCGGTCTTCCTTCGTGAAACAGCTTTCGAAAAAGGTGTTTAGTATTTCAGCTTTACGCTTGTCATCATCTGTTTCAATGCCATCATCATCCCGGAGTGTCTGGATATGCTGTTTCGAGCCACTTACTGATTTAACGTAAGACCAGAACTTCCTAGGATTTTCTGTCAAATCGGTACATAGAATTTTACTTTCGAATTCACTGAACGCTTCACGCATAGCCCTCCTTACGCTAACTTTGACATCGTTTAGCTTCTGTTTGCCTGAGAGGTTTTGGCTGCGTTTAAACTTGCAGTGAAGCTCTCTTTGCTTTCTCAGTAGTTTCCTAACTTTGTTGTTGTACCACGGTGGGTTTTTCCCGTCCATCACAGTTTTACTCGGCACGTATCTGTCTAAAACGCATTTTACGATTGCCTTGAACTTTTTCCATAAACACTCAACATTGTCAGTGTCGGAACAGAAATTTTCATTTTGATCTGTTAGGTAGTCTGAAATCTGCCTTCTGTTACTCCTGCTAAACGGATAAACCTTCCTCCCTTTTTTTTATATTCCAATTTACTACTATATTCAGGGATATACTGCAATGGGCTTATGATCACTGATTCCTTGTTCTGCGCTTACAGAGTCGAAAAGTTCAGGTTTGTTTGTTATCAGTAGGTCCAAGATGTTATCTCCACGAGTCGGTTCTCTGTTTAATTGCTCGAGGTAATTTTCAGATAGTGCACTCAGTATAAAGTCACTCGATGTCTGTCCCTACCACCCACACCTACATCTGAGTGTCCCAGTCTATATCTGGTAAATTTAAATCTCCACCTAAGACTATAACATGCTGAGAAAATTTATGTGAAATATATTCCAGATTTTCTCTCAGTTGTTCTGCCACTAATGCTGCTGAGTTGGGAGGTCAGTAAAAGGAACCAGTTATTAACCTTGTTCGTTTGTTGAGTGTAACCTCCACCCATAATAATTCACAGGAACTACCCACTTCTACTTCACTACAGGATAAACTACTACTAACAGCGACAAAAACGCCGCCACCGGTTGCATGCAACCTATCCTTGCTAAACACCATCTGTGCCTTTGTAAAAATTTCGGCAGAATTTATCTCTTTCTGTACCTATAACGATTTCAGCTACGGTGCTTTCTATCAGCGCTTGAAGTTCCGGTACTTTACCAACGCAGCTTCGATAGTTTACAATTACAATACCGATTGCTGTTTGGTCCCCGCATGTCCTGACTTTGCCCTGCACCCTTTGAGGCTGTTGCCCTTTCTATTCTTTCCTGAGGCCATCTAACCTAAAAAAAACCGCCGATTGCACGTCACACAACCCGTGTAGCCGCCTGCTGTGTGTAGGGGACTCCTGACCTATCCAGCGGAACCCGAAACCCCACCACCCTATCGCGCAAGTCCAGGAATCTGCAGCCCACACGGTCGCAGAACCGTCTCAGCCTCTGATTCAGACCCTCCACTCGGCTCTGTACCAAAGGCCCGCAGTCAGTCCAGTCGCCGATGCTGCACATGGTGAGCTCTGCTTTCATCCTGCTAGCGAGACTGGCAGTCTTCACCAAATCAGACAGCCGCCGGAAGCCAGAGAGGATTTTCTCCGATCCATAGCGACACACATAATTGGTGGCGACATGAGCGACCACCTGCAGATGGGTGCACCCTGTACCCTTCATGGCATCTGGAAGGACAATATCCAGATCTGGAATGTCTCCCCCCGATATGCACACGGAGGGCACATTGGTTTTCTTCCCCTCTCTTGCTGCCATATCCCTAAGGGGCCCCATTACTCGCCTGACATTGGAGCTCCCAACTACCAGTAAGCCCACCCTCTGCGACTGGCCGGATCTTGCAGAATGATTGGCAACCTCTGGAACAGGACAAGCAGCCATGTCCAGCTGAATATCAGTATCAGCCAGAGACAGAGCCTGAAACCGGTTCATCAGAAAAACTGCAGAGGCCTTCAGTTCAGCCTTCCAGAATGTCTGTTGCCCCCTACCACACCTCGAGACGACCTCCCACTCTACCATGGGTGAGGGGTCAGCCTCAATGTGGGCAGTATCCCGGGCAGCTACATCTGTATTCTGATCGGGGGATGCTTGGGGCGAGCTGGCCGTCCCCGACAAACCCCCATCCGGACTCACACAGTGATGCCCATTGCCAACAGCCTCAAGTTGTGAGACCGAAGCCATCACTGCCTGAAGCTGGGAGAGAAGGGATGCCAACTCAGCCCACATCCAAACACAGCAGTCGCAGTCCCTATACACGCTAAATACTGTTGTGCAAAGCGAATCTGAACTAATCTACAGAGATCACAAACAATTCGACACAAAATTTAAATAGTTATTAAAATACAAGATTGCCTAGTAAATGCAGTAATGCTGCTACTGCTGACACACTGCTCGGCGGCAGAAGGAGACTACGCTATTTTACAAAAATGGTTCAAATGGCTCTGAGCACTATGGGACTCAACTGCTGTGGTCATCAGTCCCCTAGAACTTAGAACTACTTAAACCTAACTAACCTAAGGACATCACACACATGACCTCTTGGCCACAAACAATCCAGAGCTGATAGAGAGCATCATGACTGATACAGGGATTAGTGATCACAAGGTCATTGTAGCTAGGCTCAATACCATTTCTTCCAAATCCATCAGAAACAAACGCAAAATAATTTTATTAAAAAAAGCGGATAAAGTACCACTAGAAGCCTTCCTAAAAGACAATTTCCATTCCTTCCGAACTGACTATGCGAATGTAGACGAGATGTGGCTCAAATTCAAAGATATAGTAGCAACAGCAATTGAGATATTCATACCTCATAAATTGGTAAGAGATGGAACGGATCCCCCGTGGTACACAAAAAAGGTCCGAACGCTGTTGCAGAGGCAACGGAAAAAGCATGCGAAGTTCAGAAGAACGCGAAATCCTGAAGATGGGCTAAAATTTACAGACGCGCGAAATTTGGCACGTACTTCGATGCGAGATGCCTTTAATAGGTTCCACAACGAAACATTGTCTCGAAATTTGGTAGAAAATCCGAAGAAATTCTGGTCGTATGTAAAGTACACAAGCGGCAAGACGCAGTCAATACCTTCGCTGCGCAGTGCCGATGGTACTGTTATCGACGACTGCGCCGCTAAAGCGGAGTTATTGAACGCAGTTTTCCGAAATTCCTTCACCAGGGAAGACGAATGGAATATTCCAGAATTTGAAACACGAACATCTGCTAGCATGAGTTTCTTAGAAGTAGATACCTTAGGGGTTGCGAAGCAACTCAAATCGCTTGATACGGGCAAGTCTTCAGGTCCAGATTGTATACCGATTAGGTTCCTTTCAGATTACGCTGATACTATAGCTCCCTACTTAGCACTCATATACAACCGCTCGCTCACCGATAGATCTGTACCTACAGATTGGAAAATTGCGCAGGTCGCACCAGTGTTCAAGAAGGGTAGTAGGAGTAATCCATTTAACTACAGACCTATATCATTGACGTCGGTTTGCAGTAGGGTTTTGGAGCATATACTGTATTCAAACATTATGAATCACCTCGAAGGGAACGATCTATTGACACGTAATCAGCATGGCTTCAGAAAACATCGATCTTGTGCAACGCAGCTAGCTCTTTATTCGCACGAAGTAATGGCCGCTATCGACAGGGGATCTCAAGTTGATTCCGTATTTCTAGATTTCCGGAAAGCTTTTGACACCGTTCCTCACAAGCGACTTCTAATCAAGCTGCGGAGCTATGGGGTATCGTCTCAGTTGTGCGACTGGATTCGTGATTTCCTGTCAGGAAGGTCGCAGTTCGTAGTAATAGACGGCAAATCATCGAGTAAAACTGAAGTGATATCAGGTGTTCCCCAGGGAAGCGTCCTGGGACCTCTACTGTTCCTGATCTATATAAATGACCTGGGTGACAATCTGAGCAGTTCTCTTAGGTTGTTCGCAGATGATGCTGTAATTTACCGTCTAGTAAGGTCATCCGAAGACCAGTATCAGCTGCAAAGCGATTTAGAAAAGATTGCTGTATGGTGTGTCAGGTGGCAGTTGACGCTAAATAACGAAAAGTGTGAGATGATCCACATGAGTTCCAAAAGAAATCCGTTGGAATTCGATTACTCGATAAATAGTACAATTCTCAAGGCTGTCAATTCAACTAAGTACCTGGGTGTTAAAATTACAAACAACTTCAGTTGGAAGGACCACATAGATAATATTGTCGGGAAGGCGAGCCAAAGGTTGCGTTTCATTGGCAGGACACTTAGAAGATGCAACAAGTCCACTAAAGAGACAGCTTACACTACACTCGTTCGTCCTCTGTTAGAATATTGCTGCGCGGTGTGGGATCCTTACCAGGTGGGATTGACGGAGGACATCGAGAGGGTGCAAAGAAGGGCAGCTCGTTTTGTATTATCGCGTTATAGGGGAGAGAGTGTGGCAGATATGATACACGAGTTGGGATGGAAGTCATTACAGCATAGACGTTTTTCGTCGCGGCGAGACCTTTTTACGAAATTTCAGTCACCAACTTTCTCTTCCGAATGCGAAAATATTTTGTTGAGCCCAACCTACATAGGTAGGAATGATCATCAAAATAAAATAAGAGAAATCAGAGCTCGAACAGAAAGGTTTAGGTGTTCGTTTTTCCCGCTCGCTGTTCGGGAGTGGAATAGTAGAGAGATAGTATGATTGTGGTTCGATGAACCCTCTGCCAAGCACTTAAATGTGAATTGCAGAGTAGTCATGTAGATGTAGATGTAGATGTAGACATCCATGCCCGAGGCAGGATTCGAACCTGCGACCGTAGCAGTCGCACGGTTCCGGACTGAGCGCCTAGAACCGCGAGACCACCGCGGCCGGCGCGAGATTTTACACTATTCAAGTACTAAAACGCGATGCTACAACTCTTGCATTGTGAATTAAGTCTGCAATGGATAAATTTATTACCAAAAGTCGCACTTGGAAGTTGATGATACTGTAAGTCAACCTCCAACAACTATCGTGCAGTCAATTGCTTCGTCGTCTACAGGCGAGAATTGCTCAGAGCCAAAACCTGGACAATCCGATAAGGGAAGATCATTTCAGAAGTCTTGGTTGATCAAATATACATGGCTAGAATATGAAGAATCTACCGAAAACCTGCAAAGACACAGATGTTAAAAATCTATTACAATTTTCTTAAAAAAAAAGGAAGATGCATCTCCTTCCGTAGGGTCTTCTAACTGGAAAAAGGTTTTGGAAAAATTCCGTGTTCATGAAAATATGCTTACACATAAAGAATGTGTTCTGAAAACAAATTCTATAACCAACCAAAGTGTTGCCTCCCTACTGAATGAACAGTTAGTGATATGAAGAAAGGCCGTTCAGCTCTTGAGACAATTTTTACTACCGTGCAATTTCTATGCCGACAAGGACTAGCAATTAGAGGGCACGAAGATGTAAACTCAATTTTTTTTCAATTGTTTGAACTCTGAAAGAATGACATACCTGACTTTAAAGATTGGTTAGGGCATTCGGGGTATAAGTGGACGCCCACTATATTCAAAGCGATATCATTGATCTACTAGGAAAGTCTGTGTTGAGAAAGGTATTGACTTCAGTCAAGAAGACTGAACATTTTTCTATTACGGTTGACGAATCAAGTAATTCCTCGATTCGTGAACAAGTGTCGTTTTGTATTCGTACTGTCGATGATTCCTTAATCATCAATGAAGACATTATTGGCTTATTACGAGATCCCCAACACTGAATCACATACTCTGTTTAGTATTTTAAAAGATGTTTTTGCTCGTCTTGATTTGTCAATGTATAACTTAAGAGGACAGTGCTATGATGGTGCCTCGAATATAAGAGGTAAGTTCCAAGGACTAAAAAAGTCAGTTTTGGGTATACAACCAAACGCACATTATATGCACTGCACTGCTCACAGTCTAGACTTGGCATTTGTATACAGTCTCCGCCATCTTACGTATATGAGGGATATTATGGCGTTAGCCAAGGACTTAATAAACACCGTAAGGGAATCCAACAAAAGGATGGGACTTTTCAGAAGGATGCGCTGTGAGAGCGCCAACTACCAAGCTGGTCTACGATCCCAGTGCCCGACTGGATGGACTAAGTGAGCTTACAGTTATTTAAGAGAAATCAACGAGGGTTGCCCAGAAAGTAATGCACCACATTTTTTTTCTCAGTAAGAAATATTGTTGTTGTTGTTGTTGTGGTCTTCACTCCAGAGACTGGTTTGATGCAACTCTCCATGCTACTCTATCCTGTGCAACCTTCTTCATCTCCCAGTACCTACTGCAACCAACATCCTTCTGAATCTGCTTGGTGTATTCATCTCTTGGTCTCCCTCTACGATTTTTACCCTCCACGCTGCCCTCCAAGACTGAATTGGTGATCCCTTAATGCCTCAGAACATGTCCTACCAACCGATCCCTTCTTCTAGTCAAGTTGTGCCACAAGCTTCTCTTCTCCCCAATCCTATTCAACACCTCCTCATTAGATATGTGATCTAGCCATCTAATCTTCAGCATTCTTCTGTAGCACCACATTTCGAAAGCTTCTATTCTCTTCTTGTCCAAACTATTTATCGTCCATGTTTCACTTCCATACATAGCTACACTCCATACAAATACTTTCAGAAAGGACTTCCTGACACTTAAATCTATACTCGATGTTAACAAATTTCTCTTCTTCAGATACGCTTTCCTTGCCTATGCCAGTCTACATTTTATATCCTATCTACTTCGACCATCATCAGTTATTTTGCTCCCCAAATAGCAAAACTCCTTTACTACTTTAAGCGTCTCTTTCTTAATCTAACACCCTCAACATCAACCGACTTAATTTGACTACATTCCATTATCCTCGTTTTGCTTTTCTTGATGTTCATCTTATATCCTCCGTTCAAGACACTATCCATTCCGTTCAACTGCTCTTCCAAGTCCTTTGCCATCTCTGACAGAATTACAATGTCATCGGCGAACCTCAAAGTTTTTATTTCTTCTCAATGGATTTTAATACCTACTCCGAACTTTTCTTTTGTTTCCTTCACTGCTTGCTCAATATACAGATTGAATAACATTGGGGAGAGGCTACAAACCTGTCTCACTCCCTTCCCAACCACTGCTTCCCTTTCATGCCCGTCAACTCTTATAACTGCCATTTGGTTTCTATACAAATTGTAAATAGCCTTCAGCACCCTATATTTTACCCCTGCCACCTTCAGAATTTGAAAGAGAGTATTCCAGTCCATAATGTCAAAAGCTTTTTCTAAGTCTACAAACGCTAGAAACGTAGGTTTGCCTTTCCTTAATCTAGCTTCTAAGATAAGCCGTAGGGTCGGTATTGCCTCACGTGTTCCAATTTTCCTACAGAATTCAAACTGATCTTCCCCAAGGTCGGCTTCTACAAGTTTTTCCATTCGTCTGTAAAGAGTTCGTGTTAGTATTTTGCAGCCGTGACTTATTAAACTGATAGTTTGGTAATTGTCACATCTGTCAACACCCGCTTTCTTTGGAATTGGAATTACACTCCTGGAAATGGAAAAAAGAACACATTGACACCGGTGTGTCAGACCCACCATACTTGCTCCGGACACTGTGAGAGGGCTGTACAAGCAATTATCACACGCAAGGCACAGCGGACACACCAGGAACCGCGGTGTTGGCCGTCGAATGGCGCTAGCTGCGCAGCATTTGTGCACCGCCGCCATCAGTGTCAGCCAGTTTGCCGTGGCATACGAAGCTCCATCGCAGTCTTTAACACTGGTAGCATGCCGCGACAGCGTGGACGTGAACCGTATGTGCAGTTGACGGATTTTGAGCGAGGGCGTATAGTGGGCATGCGGGAGGCCGGGTAGACGTACCGCCGAATTGCTCAACACGTGGAGCCTGAGGTCTCCACAGTACATCGATGTTGTCGCCAGTGGTCGGCGGAAGGTGCACGTGCCCGTCGACCTGGGACCGGACCGCAGCGACGCACGGATACACACCAAGACCGTAGGATCCTACGCAGTGCCGTAGGGGACCGCACCGCCACTTACCAGCAAATTAGGGACACTGTTGCTCCTGGGGTATCGGCGAGGACCATTCGCAACCGTCTCCATGAAGCTGGGCTACGGTCCCGCACACCGTTAGGCCGTCTTCCGCTCACGCCCCAACATCGTGCAGCCCGCCTCCAGTGGTGTCGCGACAGGCGTGAATGGAGGGACGAATGGAGACGTGTCGTCTTCAGCGATGAGAGTCGCTTCTGCCTTGGTGCCAATGATGGTCGTATGCGTGTTTGGCGCCGTGCAGGTGAGCGCCACAATCAGGACTGCATACGACCGAGGCACACAGAGCCAACACCCGGCATCATGGTGTGGTGAGCGATCTCCTACACTGGCCGTACACCTCTGGTGATCGTCGAGGGGACACTGAATAGTGCACAGTACATCCAAACCGTCATCGAACCCATCGTTCTACCATTCCTAGACCGGCAAGGGAACTTGCTGTTCCAACAGGACAATGCACGTCCGCATGTATCCCGTGCCACCCAACGTGCTCTAGAAGGTGTAAGTCAACTACCCTGGCCAGCAAGATCTCCGGATCTGTCCCCCATTGAGCATGTTTGGGACTGGATGAAGCGTCGTCTCACGCGGTCTGCACGTCCAGCACGAACGCTGGTCCAACTGAGGCGCCAGGTGGAAATGGCATGGCAAGCCGTTCCACAAGACTACATCCAGCGTCTCTACGATCGTCTCCATGGGAGAATAGTATCCTGCATTGCTGCAAAAGGTGGATATACACTGTACTAGTGCCGACATTGCGCATGCTCTGTTGCCTGTGTCTATGTGCCTGTGGTTCTGTCAGTGTGATCATGTGATGTATCTGACCCCAGGAATGTGTCAATAAAGTTTCCCCTTCCTGGGACAATGAATTCACGGTGTTCTTATTTCAATTTCCAGGAGTGTATTATATTCTTCTTGAAGTCTGAGGGAATTTCGCCTGTCTCATACATCTTGCTCACCAGATGATAGAGTTTTGTCAGGACTGGCTCTCCCACGGCCGTTATTAGTTCTATTGGAATGTTGTCTACTCCCGGGGCCTTGTTGCGACTTAGGTCTTTCACTGCTCTGTCAAACTCTTCACGCAGTATCATATCTCCCATTTCATCTTCCATTTCCATAAATATTGTCCTCAAGTACATCGCCCTTGTATAGACCCTCTATATACTCCTTCCACCTTTCTGCTTTCCCTTCTTTGCTTAGAACTGGGTTTCCATCTGAGCTCTTGATATTCATACAAATGGTTCTCTTTTCTCCAAAGGTCTCTTTAATTTTCCTGTAGGCAGTATCTATCTTACCCCTAGTGATATAAGCCTCTACATCCTTACATTTATCCTCTAGCCATCCCTAATTAGCCATTTTGCACTTCCTGTTGATCTCCTTTTTGAGACGTTTGTATTCCTTTTTGCCTGCTTCATTTACTGCATTTTTATATTTTCTCCTTTCATCAATTAAATTCAATATTTCTTCTGTTACCCAAGTATCTACTAGCCCTCGTCTTTTTACCTACTTGATCCTCGGCTGCCTTTACTACTTCATCCCCCAAAGCTACCCATCCTTCTTCTAATGTATTTCTTTCCCCCTTCCTGCCATTTGTTCCCTTAAGCTCTTCCTGAAACTCTCTACAACCTCTGGTTCTTTCAGTTTATCCAGGTCCCACCTCCTTAAATTCCCACCTTTTTGCAGTTTCTTTAGTTTCAATTTACAGTTCATAACCAATAGATTGTGGTCAGTGTCCACATCTGCCCCTGAAATGTCTTACAATTTAAAACCTGGTTCCTAAATTTCTGCCTTACCATTATATAATCTATCTGAAATCTGCCAGTATCTCCAGGCTTCTTCCATGTATACAACCTTCTTTTATGATTCTTGAACTAAGTGTTAGCAATGATCAAGTTGTGCTCTGTGCAAAATTCTACCAGGCGGCTTCCTCTTTCATTTCTTTCATGCTACAAACGCGAAACGTTACGTATGTATTATTTGAAGTCTCCTGAGTGAGCACGACAAGTTTCCGTCACTTTTGACAGATAGCGCAGATGCAAGACAGTTTGAAAATGGCGTCTGTGGGCGATGTATGTTACAATTTCCCACAGCAGAGAAAGGAACTGTGGGGAATATTCACCAACGCTGGTGCAGTGTCTATGGAGCATCTGCTGTCGACAGAAGTAAGGTTAGTCGCTGGGCACGGAGGGAGAGGTCATCAGAAGGCAGTTCGGCGGAGCTCCACGATTTGTAGCGGTCTGGGAGACCACCCACGGCTGTCACACATGACAGGCCTGACCCAGCCCCCTCGGACTTCCACTTGTTTGGGCCATTAAAGGACGCCATTTGTGGAAGACATTTTGAGGACGAAGAGGAGGCGATTCACACAGTGAAGCACTGGCTCCGCCACCAGAACAAGGATTGGTCTCGACAGGGCATACACACCCTTGTTTCGTGCTGGAGGAATGCCATAGAACGGCATGGAAATTACGAGGAAAAATAGGGTGTATAAATAAAACACCATTCTTTCGTGTGTGTAATTCTCCTTATTTTCAATAAAGATATGTTGAAGAAAAAAATTCGGTGCATTACTTTCTAGAAACCCTCGTAAATGCATTATTGAGCAACTTTCAGTGAATAAGAAACAGTTAGTAGTTTGTGGAGATTTCAAAGTAAATTTATTAAAAGATACGGACAGGAGAAATGATGCAGAATTATTATTTGGGTGTTTAAATCTAATTTCAGTAGTCTGTTTTCCTGTTCGTATGCAGCAGAATAGTAGGGTACTGATTGATAACATTTTTATAGACAGTGCTTAGGCTGAAACAGTTAATGTGTACTCAATTGCTAAAGGACTGTCTGATCACGATGCACAATTTATGGAAATAAAGAGTATGGCACCTTACAACCCAGAGGCAGATTCATACAAAACAGTGGAGCTTATTGATGAGAACAGGATACAACGTTTTAAGAGTAAGCTAAAAGAGGTGATACGGGGTTAGGTATATGTAGAAAGAGATGCTGTCAGACTCGACTTATTCCATAGTAAATTTGTGTCAATATTTGAAAGTACCATTTCTAAAAATTATGCAAAAGAACCATTAGAAAACAAAACAAAAAACCTTGGACAACTAAGGAAATTAAAATCTCATGTAAGAGGAAGAGAGAAATTTATGTAAAGGCTAGAGTAAGTCAAGATCTGATTTTACTTGCACACCACAAAAAATACTCGAGTATTTTAAGAAAGATAATGAAAATGTCCAGAAGTGTGCATGGCAGAAATTAATAATGCAGATAAGATTAAAACTATATGGGACATTGTCAAATGGGATACAGGACAGAACAGCCAGTCATTGTACATGAATCCATATCAATTGAACTAAATGGCAGTGTTGTGACTGGTAATTAACGAGTTGCAAGTATTTTTAACAATAACTTTCCAAACACAGCTGCAAATATACGATTAAATGGTTCAGATAAAGAAGCAAGAGGATATATTTAAAACGTCATTCCACAAAAGTTTAAGCAGCTAAAATTACCTCAACATCCTTCACTGAAATTAATACAATTATAAAATTCTAAATAAAAAAGCTTTTATGGGGTTGAAGGTATTTCAAACAGGACTCTGAAAAGTTGTTATAGCTTAATAACTAATGTCGTAAATAGATATCGGTAGCGGGTAGCGATCCATTGCCCCCGTGCCAGCGTCAGCTGCTACATTGACCACTGTAGTGGCGGCTTCAGGATGGGCTGCCCTGGCTTAGATATCAACGGTGGTCCGCTATTGGATTCCATTAGGTGACATGTCCCCTGTGGTGGTTGAGCCGTGGTGCTGACAGACTGACAGAAGTGATTTTAGTACAAATGATTTGAGCATATATACTGTTCCGAGCTGCGCGTGTTTGGTGTGCGCTACGCCTTTTGGTATGTACATTATGCACTTTGGCAGCCACCAGTGTGGAGTGGTTTGTGGTGTCTTGCTGCTTGAGTACTGCTGCATTTACTATTTCCACATAGTGCCAGGCTGGTCCGCCTCGCAACACTGCGATGGCTATGTTACATTTCGCAAAGCACAGCGTACCTGTGGCTGGCGCTGCTGCAGTTAAACCAATAGTGCATTTATGAACAACTATGGTTGGTGCGCTACAATACAAGCGCGGATATCCTGTATTTCCCATTCGTATCCTGATTCGTTCCATATTCATTGCGGAAATGTATATTCAATGATTAATAAAGATTTTTGTACAAGTATATATTTATTCACTTTAGCCACCTTACCGGTGTAGTCAGTTTCTTTAGAATTCAACAATGATTTCGATTTCCTCGCCTAGGTAATCTACAAAGTGTCTACAGGAGCATTTTTCTTAATCCTCCTAACGTCACTCCAGGAAAACTTCCGTAAACACACAATGCTAGCTCTAAAATTTGATTCTTATACACACTAGATCTCATGGATTGTTTTTTTATGTCGATCCTTCTGATTGGAGGTTTTTGCAGTTATAACGTTAGTGCTGATTTTAGTTATCTTAAATACGGCTTTATGCTCACCGATTCTTCAGAAAATGTAGCTCCATGACTATCTAACAACGCTGATACTCGTTTACACTTTCTCCTAGAAGAATTCTATCCAGTTACGTCTGTAAAAGCTACGTATATACGCTATAGATCCAGGATGGAAATAATGTTCGAGGAACTGACTTTATCCAGTTGTAAATAGTTAGCCCAGATGCACTATTTTCTGTATGTCTGTTTGGTGGTTCTTGTCAGGAGCCCACAGACTCTGTCCCAAACTTAAGACCCGAATCTGAACCTCCAAACACCATTTGAAGAGTAGCATGCGTGGGTCCACCTCGGACGCATTTCCATATGTAATGTGGGTGGATTCACTCCGGACGCCATTCCGGATGCAGTATGGGTGGAACCACCACTAGACACTGTAACGGACGTAACGCAGGTGGATCCATTTCTGGATATTATCCGGGACATACCTTGGGCGTTGAGGTACTGGGTGCACCAGATTTTTCATACGTCGAGGAACAAATCCAGTACTGTTCTGCCTCAAAGAATCCGAAGCAAAGTGGAATTAGTACTAAGGCAGAAGCAGATGCTGGGTGAGAGAAGTGTGATTCATCCATAAAAGACGTGGTTTACAAAACACAACATTATGTGACTCCTAGGTTCGCATTACCTTGGTTTACTTCATTCGAATATGTAACACAAAAACTCGGGAAATCCTCTGGGTAAAGACGAGTTGTAGGATGTTACGAGATATTGCTGTTACCTATAATAAGAAGGCGGCGAATTGCAAGAGGACCGATGGATGACCTGTTATTGATGCAGAAGCTGGCAGTTGACTCGCACGTAAATAAATATAACTACAGAACAAAATCAGGACTAGAAATCCACTATTGTACAATTACACTATCGCTGGAAACATTAACTACCGCAAAATGCCTGGGGGTAAGAACCAAGGGTGACCTAATGTAGTATGCATAAAGCACATTCATATGTCGAGCTAAGATTCATTTGCAGGTACCTTGAAGTAATGGAATTCATCATCCACAAGAGACAGGGTTAAAAAACACCTGTTCAACAGATCTTTATTTACGCTCATTTGCTAGTCGGCCTCAGATTCTTACTAAGTTGGATTAACGGACGTGCAACGAGGTTTTTTCAAGGAATCGTGTACTCGGCGCAAGACACTAAATGAACTTTGGTGGAAGACCGTACAAGAGAGGCGTGGTGCATTAAGAAGTGGTTTAATATTGCAAAACACAGAGTTGGTAAGTTGTGTACAATATATTACTCCGGCCCACATACGTCTCAGATAATGACCACAATGCGGAATTACAGTTATTGCAAAGGTTAGTGACAGTCATTCTTTCCTCTTGAAAAGAGCAGGGATACGTGTTAACACAGTCTCTGAAACACACTATATGGTGGCATGTGGGCGTTATGCATTGAAATTCTTGATACAGTCCCCGTATAGACACTAGGATCATCGCGGAAAGTTGTTGCATTTTTTCCATTGAATCCTGCTCAAGCCCGTGCAAAACATATGTAGCCTGATTATAAATGTCTGGTAGCTACGATACTGCTAGCACATTTAAGGATCTACCTATGAGGAATATAGTGCCTTATCTGAGGTCTCTGACTTAGGAGGTAGTATCAAAGATAATGTTAAGTGTGAATGAATTTTTATAACGTCATGCAGAAGTGACAGTAGCCCGCCAGTTTCGTAGTTGTGGATGAGTACACTGTTTGTCGACTGACAGATTGGGAAGTAGCAACTAGGGAAAGAGGGTAGGGCTGACGGCAATAACCATGCAGTGTGTGACACAGACTTAATCAGGACCCTACTGAAGGAATTGCATCTAGTTTCCTGCAAGAAATGGATGAAGTGTGTGCAACTGTCCGCATCTCTCGTGTTCTGTCCGGCTTTGCTCCACAGCGCATATTATTTGACGGACGCAGTAACAGTCAGACTGACATGTTATTTTGTACATTCCAGGTGATCTAAGCTCGAGATCGGCCTTCAAATCCTCGTTAGCTATCGTATTTTCAATGGGCGCCTGAATACTGATGAAATGCTGTGTCTCTTCAGGAGCCAGCTAATCTTAAGCGACACTGTGCCACAGAACGGCAAAAACGCAAGCTTCTTGTTCTCTTCTTCAGTGGTGTTTCTCCTGTGTCCCTCCAGAAATAGCCTATGATACGTGGCGGTGATTGCACACGTTTTCCCTGAAGAATTCTCGGAGCTGACTTAGTTCTGGTCGGAGATTTTCAGCGTTTGAGACGACTTCAGTACGGTGTACGAGGGTATTCAGAATATCAGGTTTGTACCGAATAGTGGTGGCTAAGAGTGTACAAATACCGATGCGTATGATAGGTTACCTGTACACACTGTGGCTGAAGTGACCATTGGTTTTCCTCACAACGAAGACGTCAAGGAAGGGCAAGGCACCATCTGTCTCCACTCCCATCGTAAACCTAATGTGTAATGAATGCTGCTCACGTGTTCTTAGAATTCTCCCAGTTTTTCACGTCATTGGGCCCAGATGATAAAAGTATCGTCGACATAACGATAAATGCAACTTGGCTATCTGGAGCCGCGTTCAAAGTGATGTCGTCACATTTCTCCATAAAAAGGTTGGCTATGGATGGAGCTAACAGACTTCCCGTCGCCAAGCCGTTCAACTACTCGAAATACTGGCCGCCATATAAGAAATACGATACGGTCAGCCTGGGCTTAAAGAATCCCACAATCTACAGCTACATCTACATCTACATATATACTCCGCTAGCCACGAAGTGGTGTGTGGCGGAGGGTACAATTCGCGCCAAAGTCATATTCCCCCCGCCTCCCCCCCCCCCCCCCCCCACCCCCTCTGTTCCACTCGCGGATCGTTGAGGGAAAAATTGTACTATCGAGTAACTTGGACAGAAGATCTATGCAGTCTTTGATAGGAACACTCGTAAAAAGGGAGACCACATCCAAACTGACAATTATATCACCTTGCCCAAGACGTCAATTTTTATTTCGGTTGAAGAAGAGAACAATAAATTTGCTTATTTGCCTTTCTGTATCACAGTGTCGGGAAACATTCACCGGCTCCTGAAGAGAGACAAGATCTCATCAGTGTTCAGTCCCCAGTAAAAATATGATAGCTCTTGAGGCATATGAGTTGCAATCTACGACCTGCAACGCCTGGAGTGTACGAAATACCGTGTCAGTGTGGCTGCTACAACATCGGCCAAATAGTAAACTCTTTGGAGCAACGCCACACGGAACGTGAGAGACGCTTACGCCTACACTATCCTGAAAAATCAGCCGTGACAGAATACGCTTTAGAAAATCGACTCTGAATTCTAATAGGCGAAGCATCTATCAATATGAGGACGAACGGATTCTGGGACAGCGTCATAAGAGACGTAGTAAAAATAAAAATATCTGAAAACAGTATCAACTGGAACGGCGGTTTGGAGCTCAGGTCGGCAAGGGATCCGGCCATTCCGGAGTTGAAGAGGACCGACGTATCCAGGACGAAAACGTTGCCACATTTGGCGAGGAAGAGAGCACCAGTGACGTCACAGCTAGTAGCACGGCTATATAACAGCGCGGCCACGGCGACGCGGCAGCGATTTCCCACTTGACAATGGCCGAGGAGAGCTCCGCCAAAAACTCGTGGAATTTTAACCACCTGACACGGTTGTAAGCCGGAGAAAATTATATTAATTCATATCGCCGCGAGCTCATGCATTCATACAGTATACCAATGGGCTGTTAAGATGCTGGAATGGCTGACGTCAGTGTTACGCACCTTTGTGGGTACCAAATGCATTTTAGCCAACTGCAATAGAATGTGCTCCGCTAAGGTAAAGTGCTAGAATCACTCTGCTGCTCAAAATTGCGAGTAGTAAGTACTCTATAACATCTGTTTGTTCAATACATATTGTGCATTGAGTGTGTTGAGAAAAAATGAATTATTAAGAAATTTCTCAAATATCTGATCAAGGCCATCATTATCCGTTTAATCGTGATGAACTGTACGGAAAAATCTCATAAAAGCTTGACTGGAGGGCTGGACGGCGGCATGGCGTCTCGCTTAAATGCACCTGGTTGACAAGTGGTTTTTGGGAGGGGGGAGTGGCCGAGCGGTTCTAGGCGCTACAGTCAGGAACCGCGCGTCGCCACGGTCGCAGGTGCGAATCCTTCCTCGGGCATGGATGTGTGTGATGTCCTTAGGTTAGTTAGGTTTAAGTAGTTCTAAGTTCTAGGGGACTGATGACCTCAGAAGTTAAGTCCCATATGCTCAGAGCCATTTTTGAGTGGTGATGGCTTGTGTTGTTTATACGGTCTTTTGGTATGATGTTGAGTGGAGGAACCTTCGCGGGAGAAGTGCTGTCACATTTTTTGCTTGCTTTAAATAAAGGTGTAGTTTTTGGCCTCTTTCACATTCCAATGGTAGCACCAAGAGTTGGGGAAATTAGTACTATTTAGCAATGTACTGTATGTGAACATAATTACCTGTAGAAACGTACCTACCGGAATTTTCCGCCGTTATTTATGAGTACGCAATAATTTCATGTTTTCAGACTCCTCTGTAGCATCCTTATATGGATGCCAATGTTGTTACCCCAATGGTAATGCAAGGAGAAGTTCCTTACAGTGACACGTAGACTTGGCACATAGTATGAGCGTATTTGTTCCACTATGATAGTTGGGCTGTCTGCCTATTTAGTTTTTAAATAAAGTACCGTGGCAGTAATTGTTCCTTATTTAAAAGATGTGTATTTTTACATGTTTGTTCCTTAAAAGTGGGTATTTGGAATAATGGGGGAAAACTGGTAAAATTGTAACAAACCGCCACGAGACTGCGAACAGCAATAGAAGACGATGAAATGTTGCACGAAATGCCATTGGTCACAATACTCTGCTGCAAATAGCGAAAACTAAGTCGCAGACATCACATCAACTGTACTAATGTCAAAATATTCAGTCTGATCTAACATTTATACATGGCCCAATTGATGTAGAGGGTGGGAGGGGACGTAGTCTGTTCAATTTGTGTGATTACCCTCCTTAGACACGTCTATTCTTCTTCTAGTGTACTGCCTACTGCGGTGTAATTATTGCAGTATCTACATATTTTTAGGAGTAGTTTCCCATTCTGAGGGTAAGAGAGTGTCTTGAATCTCATAATAAGCTACCCAGTAATGTGGTAGGAGTCCTGATAACACACACAAGACAAAATTCGGCTCTTTTGTCAGAGCATGAAACACAATCAAGTAAGATGTGGTACACTGACAGTGGTACTGGTGGGTCCTCGCGCCAAGGGAGGTGCCAGTGTGTCAGAGGACAATGCCCTACTATCACCAGTAGTAAACCTACTACTTTCTATCTGTGTGAATGGAACTACAGTACTGGCCATTAAAATTGCTACACCACGAAGATGACATGCTACAGACGCGAAATTTAACCGACAGGAAAATGATGCTGTGATATGCAAATTATTAGCTTTTCAGAGCATTCACACAAGGTTGGGGCCGGTGGCGACATCTACAACGTGCTGACATGAGGAAAGTTTCCAACCGATTTCTCATACACAAACAGCAGTTGACCGCCGTTGCCTGGTGAAACGTTGTTGTGATGCCTCGTGTAAGGAGGAGAAATGCGTACCATAACGTTTCCGACTTTGATAAAGGTCGGATTGTGGCTTATCGCGATTGAGGTTTGTCGTATCGCGACATTGCTGCTCGCGTTGGTCGAGATCCAATGACTGTTAGCAGATTATGGAATCGGTGGGTACAGGAAGGTAATGCGGAACGCCGTGCTGGATCCCAACTTCCTCGTATCACTAGCAGTCGAGATGACAGGCATCTTACCGGCATGGCTGTAACGGATCGTGCAGCCACCTCTCGATCCCTGATTCAGCAGATGGGGACGTTTGCACGACAACAACCATCTGCACGAACGGTTCGACGACATTTACAGCAGCATCGACTATCAGCTCGGACACCATGGCTGCAGTTACCCCTGACGCTACATCACAGACAGTAGAGCCTGCGATGGTGTACTCAACGACGAACCTGGGTGCACGAATGGCAAAACGTCATTTTTTCGGATGAATCCGGGTTCTGTTTATAGCATCATGATGGTCGCATCCGTGTTTGGTGACATCGCGGTGAACGCACATTGGAAGCGTGTATTCGTCATCGCCATTCTGGCGTGTCACCCGGCGTGATGGTATCGGGTGCCATTGGTTACACGTCTCCGTCACCTCTTGTTCGCATTGACAGCACTTTGAACAGTTACGTTACATTTCAGATATGTTACGACTCGTGGCTCTACCCTTCATTCGATCCCTGCGAAACCCTACATTTTAGCAGGATAATGGACGACCGCATGTTGCAGGTCCTGTTCAAATGGTTCAAATGGCTCTGAGCACTATGGGACTGAACTGCTGTGGTCATCAGTCCCCTAGAACTTAGAACTACTTAAACCTAACTAACCTAAGGACATCACACACATCCATGCCCGAGGCAGGATTCGAACCTGCGACCGTAGCGGTCGCACGGTTCCGGACTGCGCGCCTAGAACCGCGAGACCACCGCGGCCGGCTGCAGGTCCTGTACGGGCCTTTCTGGATACAGAAAATATTCGACTGCTGCCCTGGCCAGCACATTCTCCAGATCTCTCACCAACTGAAAATGTCTGGTAAATCGTGGCCGAGCAACTGGCTCGTCACAATACGCCAGTCACTACTCTTGATGAACTGTGGTATCATGTTGAAGCTGCATGAGCAACTGTACCTGTACATGCCATCCAAGCTCTGTTTGACTCAATGCCCAGGCGTAACAAGGCCGTTATTAGTGCCAGAGGCGGTTGTTCTGGATACTGATTTCTCAGGATCTATGCACCCAAATTGCGTGAAAATGTAGTCACATGTCAGTTCTAGTATAATATATTTGTCCAATGAATACCCATTTATCATCTGCATTTCTTCTTGGTGTAGCAATTTTAATGGCCAGTGGTGTACATGGGGTGGACACAAATAAGGAAACGCCACAAACACAACATATTACCATGCGTACTGCGGTCTAATTATTGCAGTACCTACATCCTTTTAGGAGTAGTTTCCCATTCTGAGGGTAAGAGAGTGTCTTGAATCTCATAATAATCTATCCAGCAATTTGGTAGGAATCCTTCCTAATACTCTGCAGAATAACGGCTGGAATTGCAAACAGCTTCCAGTCGTCTCGGTGTAGATAAATATAGGTCCTTATGGTTTTGAAGAGAATCTTACCAACTATTCCTGGAAAATAGCGGCAACTCCAGGTAATGATGGTACAGATGGGTAGCGATTACGCACCCTTCTCTCCGAAGTAGACAACAAAGGCTCGACAACATTGAGATCTGGTGACTAGTTGCCAGGACAGATGCAACAATTCATCCTCGTGCTCACTAAACCAGTCCTTGGTGATGCGAACTGTGTGAACAGGGGCCCTGTTGTCCTGCAATACAGCAGCATCGTAGCGGAGCAAACATTGTACCATGGAATCCACCTGCTCTGCCAAAATGGTCGCATAATCCTTGGCAGCAATGCGACCTTGCAGAGAAACCATGGGGCCCGTGGGAAACCACGATATGGCTGCCCAAATCATTACCGAATTTCCGCCATGTTTAACTCTGTAGACGTAAACTCGGCCAGCAGTTGAAAACAGTGTTGGAACAAGACTCATCTGATTAAATGATGTTCTTCCACTGCTCAATAGTCCAGGTTTTGCTGCTTCGACACCACGTTTTCCTGTTGCGGGCCTTTGCATCACTGAAGAGTGATTTTGGAATTCCAGCCCGGCCTACAATTCCCAGCTTATAGAGCTTCTTCGTAATTTTTTGGTGCTCGCCGGTTTCGTGGGCGCGATATTCAGTTCTGCAGTTGTCCCCTTATTTTTCGTCATAATCATTTTCATTGCCAGTCCGTCGTGAATACTCAACACACAGTTTCGTCCGCGTTGCAACTTAGCAGATGATGTTTTCCTTCTTCTTCGATAGCATGCTGTAGCAGCAGCACAGTTTAAGATAGGAAAGTTAGATTCAGTGCAACATTTCTCAGCGCACAAGTTACAGCCATGTGCAGACCGGATTGCAGTGAGTTATGCATACCAACGGTTGCAAAAGTAGAATGGGGGCCACAGGGACTGTCGAACAACTGAAAAACATAAACACAGGGGTTTGCATGTTGCAAGTTACAGGGAGAAGGGGCCCTCTGGCGCAACCGTGATTTGGTGCATACATGACGTGAAGTGGCGCATTACCAAAACAGTGGCGCACAGCCGAGTATAAACAGGTGCCGTTTTCTAACGAGAGTTATTCAAGTTTGGCAGCTCTCCTGGAAGGCGAGGCGTGGCACACCACCGGCTATATGCAGGAACAGATGGGGTGCCAGTGTCTCAGTCCACAGCAGGTCGTTGGTTCGACGCTCTGAGACCGACGCGTAGTCCGCAGCCAGCCAGGGTGAGGCACTCTTCGGCTCACTACCGTGGGCAGACCTCTCAGCTCTCAACACACGCTGGAGACCTCCAGAGGCGAGGGCAACAGATTCGGATGCTGGATCGCAAGTGGTCATTGCCGCTGTGTTCTCAGCTACACCAGCGAGGAAGAAGCAGCAATAGAGCCAGCCTACGGCTCCCGCCGGAGCACCACGGAGACAACAAGGACAGTGGTTGCTGACACAGCCATCCTGACGTAATCGGAACTCTGCAGCTGGTGTAGAGGGCCGGCTCAACACAGCACATTGCACTGGGGCGATAAGGTGATGGCCTCAGCATTACAGGACCCTGTGATGCAGGCTGAGGTGACCAGGATGCTGTAGCTAAAAAGCCATAAATCAATTGGAAAGTTCTCGCCGAGTTTTAATGCTGCAACCGCTGGCACCCACCCACTGCATTTGGTGTCTTGCAACTACATTTGGTCATCCTGATACATTCGGTGGCAGAAGTCGTTGCTACAGTGCCTCTTCAAACATCGAACGCTTGTTTACATTGGTTAATAAAGCACCTACCAGAAGAACACCAACAATTTGCCCACTTTAGAATTCACTTTGCTCCGACATAACACACTCACCACTATGCAGAATATTGTTCTGACCACGACTGACACTGGCAACCTGTTGAGGACACTTCACAGGTGCCTTTCGTGGTGAAAGATAACAGCGCCGCAACCTGTAGTCTTGGCCAGTAACTACATTTATTTTCGAACACCCATTTTTCGCAATGTTTACTTATTTTTTGCCCAACCTCTGCACCTTCTAAAAGGTAGCAAAGCTGCAAAAATGTCATGGTGGAAAGTTACATTATCCCTTCGGGTGCACACCTTGCCTGAATTTCTGGAGAACGTTAACTGGACAGGGTGACGCAAATAAAAGTGACACGGACGAGTGTTTACGATTGGACATGAATGTGTGCATATCCTGTGAAGCGCGCAGCACGTCTACGCCCGCCACATGATCTACAATAGTTCATAGCATAGTGCAGGCTGTGTCAGTGTGAATGGAGTGGTGCAAAGGAATCGATGGTACTCATAGTGGGGTTGCGGACGTTCGTTGTGGAAAGTTATGTGACAATGAAGTCATGGAAACGGTGTGGTCAGTTGTTTGCTGAGACGTTTAATGGTGTCAAAGTACCAGCATAGGGTACCATGCAACACTTAATCCGAAAATGTCGTCAGACAGAATATGTTTTGAACAAGTCAAAAAACATTCCGAAACGTGCCCGCACACCTGAAAACGTGGCTGCAGTTCATCACAAAATGCTTTGGAGTCCTGCCAAATCAACCCAACACCTTTCAAAAGACACCAGCATATCACATGGATCATGCGGACGAATACTCCACGTGGACCTGCACGTGTTTCCATATCGAGTGTCTGTTGTTCATGTGTTAAAACCAGCAGAAGTTCCTCAATGCCTCCAGTCTTGTGAATAGCTGTTCACTGAGATATCAATGAATGGCTTGGACATGTATCTGTTCTTTATGTATGATGAAATCTCGTTTCATCTGAGTGTTTACGTCAACTCACAGAATCACAGGTTCTGGTCAGCGTATAATACGCATAACTTCCACGAAACACCATTACACGATCATAAGGTTAGGGTTTGGTGTGGAGTGTCTGCACGCCACATTATTGGTAACATCTTCTTTCATTAGACGATGACTTCAGCGCGTTACATTGCCAATATTTCGAAAATATTTGTGGCAGCATTAACAGAGGAGAAAAAGACGTACAATTACTTCCAGCAGGATGGGTCAATGGCCCACACAGCCGGCCGAACCTTGGAGCACATTTACACAATCTTCACACCTGACAGAGTTGTCAGCAGAGGTCAGTCTGATCATGGTCCTAGCTGGCCACCCAGCCCTCATGTCTAAGGTGTACCGCAACAGCCCTCATAGTCCTCAAGAACTGCAGAAGAACATTTTGGATAAGACTGTTACAATTCCAGCAATCCAGCTTCGATCCGTCTTCACCATCTTGCTGATCAGGGCCAAAAGGCGCCGACAGATTAATGGTGATCATTTTCAGCATCTACTATAGTCCTCTTATTACTGCATTTTCTTTTCTCTGCTGTGTTTCGTTGTACCTTGGAGTTATGCTCTTCAGGTCACTTTTTTTTGCCCCATCCTGTAAGTATGCGCTAGTTTATGGTTTCAGAACGATGGTGCTCCAGCGCACTTTGATTATCGGCCCAGAGTTGGAGGGGAATGCTCAGTCGCTTGGCTTCTGTGCTCTCCTAACTGCACCACACTTGAATTGTTTCCCTGGGCTTATGTTAAGTCCCTTGGGCACTCAACACCAGGAAAAATGCTTGAGCTAATTGAGAACATCTTTACACTGTGTGATATCATCAGTGGCGAGAACAGAATCAGAATCATAAGAAACATGGTTGGTCGTTGCTCATTATGTTATGAAGTTAATGATCGTCACATCGAACATTTACTCTACAATTTCAAGAACCTTTTCCTCCCCAGGTGCTTGTTGCACAACACAAGCTTTCTTTTCTTGGAGAAAGCTATTACAGCTTGCACTCTTATTTTAATGATGTTTTCCTTGCTTCAGTGATCTTCTACAACTTCCCTTTCTTACATTACTTCCACTATGTTACCAAGCAGAAATATTCTTTCTGTTAATTTTCATAACTTCCAACTACGCTGTACTCTTATATATCCTTAACTCATGTTATTTGGTAAGCAGGCTTTCTGTTCCATTCAACAGGTCTTCTAAGTTTACATAATTCCAAAGAGGTGTGCAGTCCTAAAGCATCGACTGCACGCCGACCAGCGCAGCGCCGCAGAACGGCGTCAAGAAGGTTCTGGCACTGCACCAGTGGAGAGAGTGGGCGATGCCACACCTCCAGGAAGACAGAGGTCAGCGCTGTCTGTCAATACTGACTTCACCAGCCATCATTTGTTAGGCCAGTTCTGGTGCAGGCTTCGAAAGCATCAGTACTGAGTAATAGGAAGATGATACTTAGCCTGCGCTCTGTGGGTAGTAATAGCGTGTACAATTAATTGCATATAGGAGGCACAGGAAACATGTCAAGCCATCTCATAATGAGTTTAGTTTGTTTCCTTTTTAGAAATAGTATTCTATTAATCAGCAAGTGGTATGTACAGATCATTTTCCTACTACCGACCATCACAACTTCTCTCCTTCCTCGTTTGTGTCAGTGCTGATTTCAACAAAACCCAATGCAACAAGATGGGCAGCTGCGCGGAGTCGCTACGCAGTCTAAGACGCCATGGCACGGACTGCGTGGCCCCTCCCACTGGAGATTCGAGTCCTCCCTCGGACATGGGTGTGTGTGTTGCTCTTAGCATGAGTTTGTTTGTAAGTCTAGGGACTGATGACCTTGTCAGTTTTGTCCCTTAGGAATTCACACACATTTGAACATTTCAACAAGATGGGTAATGTGATCTACATAGTTTAAATTAGGACCTGTTATCCTTGAACCTTACGGAAATTCCAAAAAGGAAATACCAGTTTCAACCACAGCTAATCACCGGTCACCCTCATTGTCCGTTCAGTGTGCTTATATGCGAACTGCTGCTTCCTCTTGTCATCTGACGATGGACAGTGACAGTCGAAAATGATAGTTGTTTGTTAAAATATTTGTGATTGTTCTGGACCTTAAACCATTTTTCAAATAAATAGTCTCTTCATTTTTAAAGAAACATTCGGCTCTACATAGCATATGGTCACTAATTTACACCCTAAAAATTTTACCAAGTATACTGATGTCATAGATCAGATTATTATTCGGCATAGCTCACTCAGCGGCCTTTAAGGTGCTTTCCTCCAGTTTAGGAAGTCATCCAGACAAGTCAGTGCTCTATTCACAACCGCATTTGCACACTGGACTCGCAGTCGGGAGCACGATGGTTCAATCCCGCGTCTGGCCATCCTGATTTACGTTTTCCGTGATTTTCCTAAATCGCTCCAGGCAAATTCCTGGATAGTTCCTCTGAAAGGGCACGGTCATTTTCCTTCCCAGTCCTGCCCTAATCCGATGAGACTGATGACCTCGCTGTTTGGTCTCCTCCCCCAAACAACCCAACCTAACAACAGCATTTACACTAGCTGATCAAAAGTACCCCAAAACGCTCACATAATGCGGAATAAACCACTAGATGTCATTATAGACTACTATAAAAGGAGGCGGGTAGCATTGCGATGTCAGCAGACAAGCAGTAACAGTTGAATGGCTGGTTCAAATGGCTCTGAGCACTATGGGACTTAACTTCTGAGGTCATCAGTCCCCTAGAATTTAGAACTACTTTAACCTAACTAACCTACGGACATCACACACATACATGCTCGAGGCAGGATGCGAACCTGCGACCGCAGCGGTCGCGCTGTTCCAGACTGTAGCGCCTGGAACCGCTCGGCCACAGCGGCCGGCTAACAGCAGAATGCATTGTGCCAGGAGAGCTCAGCATCTTCGAACGTTGACTAGTCACTGGATGCCACCTGAGCAGTAAGCCCGCCATGACGTGACGTGACTACGACAGGGAAAGGTGAAGGAACAACCACAGGTAAAACAAGAACAAGAATGCCTCATGTACAGACGGATAGGACAGACGAGCTTTGCTGCGGGTAGTTGTTAAATACAGCATGAAATCAGCAGAAGGAATAACTCTTGAGTTCCAAAGTGCTACCACCAGTCCAACTAGCACAACGACTTCGCGTAGAGAGTTAAAAATAATGGGGGAAAATGGTAGAGCAGCTCCTCATAAGCCACCCATTTTTGTAGTCAGCGCTTAGCGACATTCGAGTTGGTGTAAAGGACGACGCCCCTGGACAGTGGATGACTGGAAATGAGTGACGAATCACGCTATACCCTGTGACATTCACGTCAAAGGGTTTGCGTTTGTCGAGTGCCTCGAGAACGTTACCTCCCATCATTTGTAACGTCAACAGTGAGGTATGGAGGAGATAGTGATAATGTATGGGGATGTTTTTCATGGTTAGGGCTTGGTACTCTTATAGTGCTTAAGAAAACGCTAAATGTGGAAGGATATGACTACAGTTTATAGAAGTGTGTCCCGTCTACAGTAGAGAAATGCTTCGTAGACAATGGTTGTTTGTCTCAGGATGACAATGCACACAGTAATAAAGCCTGAAACGTCCCCTTTCAACAATTATGCATGACTGTGCTTAAACTGACACACACGTTTTTAGCGCAACGCAATCTGACTTTCAAAAATCCCTACAAAAGAATGACCCTGACTAAGATTAACCTACACGTTTCAAAAAACACTTACCTCACAAAAATCTTCGTTACTCGAACTACTGCAATACAGCGAGCGCCACTACTGCCAGCTAAATAAAAGATTCAAACTACTGAAGGCACTAAGTACTGATAGGCACAGTTACCAAAAGAAAGATTTTGATAGAGAACAAACAATGTATTTACCTTAATATTGTTCAAAAGTCATATTATATATGTCAGTTCATAACATGCAGTCTTACAAATGTACTGTCTCTGATTGACATACGTCCAGATCATCCGCTCTCAAAAATCCGCCATCTCACTTCCCCACATCCACTACTGCTGGCGGTTCACCTCCAACTGCGCAACGCAAGGCGCTGTTAACATCCAACTGCCGCTGCCCAACACTACAATGGCAGACAAAAATGCAAACGAGCCACAGACTGCACACAGCACAGCCAGTGATTTTCAGAGCGCTACGTGGCGTTACCAATATAAAAAACCTAAACAGTCTACTTACATAGCCCCCATGCTCCCCACAAAAAATTTACAAATTGTTTTGGGCAGTGGCCAATACAGATTTGAATTTTTTTTCATAATTACAATAACAAAGAAATGAAATGCACACACTTATCGATACAATGTTGGTCAAAAGCTAAAATTTTCTCACAGTCCATAAAGACAGTCCTGATCGTTCATCACAGTAAAATAGCAGTGATTTTGCTCAATATCGGAGCAGTAAAAGAAAATGCACAAGGAAGTAGTGGATTTCCATGCAGTCTTGAAGAGGTAGTGTTGTCCTTCCAACGGAAAGACAGTGCTGACTCTTGACATGCAGACAGGTAAGGGGCCACAACAGAGCTAACCCACAGCAGAGTCAGTCGAAGTTTTGAAGAATATTTGTAGGTAGGTCATCACAGAGCAGACCCACTGTAGTCCTAGTAGAGATTACGGTATTGGTGGGCCACCAGAGATGCAGACCCACTGTAGTCCTTGTAGAGACGGCCAGCAACCATCTGTTGCGACTGTGCAGGTGCACAATCACAATCGAAGCGTCTTGCGGACAATATAGCAAGTCCATAAACCACTACTCGTGCACTCACAAATTTTTTTTTTGAAATGTCCTTGTCTCATCATATGTTCAAGCACTAACAGTCCCAACTTCTCACATACTGTGCATATATTATGACGAACAGAAACGTGTGCAGTGAAATGATACTTAATTTGAAGAACTGGTGTCTATACAATTATAAATTTACAATATAAGAATACAATTACAAAGGTACAAAATGCATCACTAAAGAACATAACAGTACAGATAACATTTGTAGTAACACAGGCTTATCAAAAGGATAGAAATAAACATACACATCAGTGTTACAGGAATTATGACATAAGTAAATACATAAAAGGTCAGAACAACTTTTGAAACCTCACCTTCAAACATGAGCATTAAAACAAAACAGAATAAATAATGTCTAAACATCTTTACAAAGTAAATAATATATTATCCGAAAAATTCTACTATGTAACTCTCATCAGATAAACACATAAAGACAAAAAGAACACAAATACCCAAAGATACACAAACACATAGTGGGATAACACAAGCAAAGGGCAGGGTTTGTTTTACTGCAGTATTTTGGAAACAAAACTTTCTTTACTGCTCGGAGAACTCCCTTCGTTCTTCCTTATTTCCAAAAAGTCCTATCTATACCTGCTTTCTGTACTTTTTTCGTATAACTTCTCAATGCATTTCTTCCAATTCATCGCAACTCATTCTCTTATATAGTCTACCCCATCTTAAGCTAACTTAAATCTACTGAGCTCGATGCTAAACTAAGGGACGAGCAATGCAGCAGCACAAAACAATTAATAGAAACAGCAATGAAAAAAATGGAAGTTGTCAAAGCAAGCAGCAATATTAAAACTAGTATAAAGCAATAAAAAAATGCAAGTTGTCAAAGCAAGCAGCAATATTACAACTAGTATAAGGCAATGTGCAGCAAACAAGAAAAATAAATCCATGGTAAAACTGGCTTAACAGAGTAATACAAAGTCAAATTCAGTAACATTATGCCTGGAAAACAGCAGTAGCAAATGCAATAACTTTTACCTAAACATGACAAAGCTCAAGCAGAAAAAATATTACAGTAAAAATGACCATGTTTAATACCTACGTCACATCTTAATACTAGAGTGATGCATCATGATAACTTACTCTACCAAAAAAACTATCAAGTAGTTGAAAAGAAAATTATGTATGCAGTTCCTGTGAAGGGAAATGTCTTTTTGTGCTCCCTCACTTTTTTTGAAAGTATATCACATTATTATTACATACTGGATCTGTAGACAGAAAATATTTATATTAGTACATCTATAAAATTTTATTTTAACCAATGCTGCAGTGCAGCTAGAAACTAGATATTGAACAAAATTGACAGACCAAGGCGTGAAACGTCATTCACTAGCCATATGGCATTTCATAATGCAGTAAACAATCTTTCAAGTAGCAAAACAATAGATGTGAAATGTTTCTCATCATTTCATTTCAGTAAATATCATAAATTAAGAACTCTACAGTGTAATCATGTTTTCAAGTTTGAGCGTGTCATATTTGCGATGCTTTCTACAAAGATATGTCAATAGCTCACAACGCATTACGTCACGGTCACTTACCTTTCTTACCGAAATATTTACGACAGCAGTTTCCGCTACAGTGACCGTCTCATATAAAAATTTCACAGGTCGAATATTTGCGTTACAAATGTGTAGAAACGAAATACTATAAATATAACAGTGTCCAAAAAATTTTCACCGGCATTTTGATACATTCACGCATATACACACATTTCATAACTCTTAAAGTACGATTCTTGGTTTCCAACATCCTTTTCATAAATCAGAGTCCCTAACCACTACTCATTATTCCTTACCTTATTACACATATACATATTTGTCGACACTTCTTCAATATTTCATCATAAGAAATACGTAGCATAATCATATTCCTCATATACGGTAGCATCATCTATTGATCAGAAACATACCTCAACAGTGTAATACACATCGTCGTCGTAATAATATCATAACATCTCAGTCAATTCTCAAAATTGTCGTAGCTTCCTCCAATAATTTCAAAACCTAAAAAGAATTCTCTGCTCATTTCAATAGTGTCATCTACCTCAAATGTACTTTAAAATCATGATCCCAAACCAAATATATCATTCAAAGCTCTCATAGTGTCACCATGGTTCCGCAAAAATATGAACAGTCCACAAAGTACAGACAAAATACAATTTCATAAGTGCGTGAATTGTGTAAACGTGTGTCACTGACGTAGTAAAAAAAATGTTTGTCTCTCAGTTAAATGGTCAGATAGCTGTGTAATTTATGTGTTAGAGAAATACGGTACCGATGTGTAAAGTTGTATAAGCAAATACCATATTAGCTAGGGCTCCTTGTGCTTGCCAAACACATGGTACACAAAGTAGGTGTGTACCCCCCTGGGGATCATTGTAATTATACCCTCAGGTGTTACAGATTACAGCAATGGAATGATATGTATCACGGACAACTTTCTTTGTAATTCAAAAATCTTGAAAAATAAATGGTTTAAGCGCAAAATTAATCATTCAAATGCGTGTCCTGTAGCGCTAAATGTGCGTCTTGCTGTAAGATAATTCTGTGGAAGTGTCGTAGTTATCGTCCTCTGTAAGCAAAGTTCTGCTGAAGTCAATGTACTTACCTCATCATAAACAAAAGTGAAATGCTTTGCGTATAGACATCGTAGTTATTACGTACCTTACAGTGATCAAGAATGTGCTATAATGTAACGTATTGTTGTGCTAGGGAAAAGGCTGTCTCATTGTAGCTATACCACAAAAGTTACTACTAAAACATGTTTTACTTTCCATAATAATTCAGAATACTGTGCAGATATAAAACAGATACACCGCAAAAGCAACATTGTAAATTGTCACTAATTAGTAGCGTCGTGTTAAAATCGTGTAGCTGTCAAAGAAACCAAATACTAAGTCATCTTTAATGTCACAAAAAGTACTTGAAATAAGGAATGTCTTATCAAGTAAAGCAAAATGTTGCATTAAAATCTCATTAGCAGTATATGTTCTAAGTATGTAAGCCTTATAGTTGTTAGTAATCGTGCAACTATCAAGCAAGAATGTACACACAGTAACACTGTGTCCTCTGTTCACTATCACAATACAGTGGTAATTACTGTCTAAATATGTTCCGTAGGTTCTAGACTGGATACTTAACTTCAAAACATTGTTGCATGATAACAGTTTCAAAGTGTGACACCGAATACTAGTAACGTGAAATGAAAAGTTTTATGGCAAAGACAAAGTTAAAAAGCAGATTATCTATCAATAAACGGTTTTACATGTGAAATGTGGTGCAATCTTTTACCCTTTCCAGTGCGCAGAGTTTCAACTTCGAAGCAATTATCATGTTGTTTACGTCTGTAAGGAACGCTAAAATTTGCTCAAGATTAGCGTCTATGTTATTTTTCTCTGAGCCAGCCGGCGCACGTGGCTGCCTGCGGTGCGAGTCATTGTCTGTCTCTTTGTTGGCGCGCGTCGTTATTGGGATTAGGAGACCTAACTTCTACAAATTCACCTTGACGAGAAGGCCCTGACCTGTTTGAAGCTCGCCAGTTCCGATGGAATTCAGCTCTGTCGTTTTGTCGGTAGTTTACATAGTTTCTTGTTTGTCGGTCATGTGGTAGAGAATTTCTCCCGGAATGGTAGCTGCGTTGTAGAACGTTGCGTCGGAAGTTATTCTGTCTCCCTTGATAATAATTATTTTGGTTCCCATATTGTCTGTTTCTATGGTTGTCTCTGTCATATTCATTACTGCGGAAATGCGATCTTTCTCTGTAACTATTACTACTCTACCAACGGTTGTCATACGGGTGGTGTCTGTTTTGGTCACGATTTGTGTTGTGAGAATAGCCTTGTCGTGTCCAGTTATTATTTCTTTCATCGCGGAATTGCGACGGATGTGACCTGTAATTGTTGTGCTCCTGTTTTCGCGTTCCGCGATTGTCAGTGTCAATTCCTAGTTCTTGTAACAGTCCCTGAAAAGCTTCAATGTCGTCTTTGCAACGTCCTGCTAAAATAATCTGTCGTAAATGTTCAGGCAATTTGATTAAGCAAATGCGGATGAGTTCTGAGGGGTGTATGGGTTTGAAAGATACTGACTCTTATGTAACATGTCTTCGAAATGTTTAACAAGACTAGAAAATTCCGATTGTTGAAATGTTTCATCATTATGATGCTATGTTTTACTCGGTCTTGTATAGCTTGAGACCAACTTTCTCAGAGTAAGGCATGATAAAATTATCCTTCACTGTGACTGACAATCGTGAATGACCGATCGCATTCTTACAGCTGGTTCATTCTCTAAATAGCAACACGTAAATTCTAATCTGTGCTCTAATGACCAGTTGGGAGAAAACAATGAGAGAATTGATGGAGCCACGCTTGTGGATGAATGTCGTTGCCGGAATTCTTAAATGTTTTGAATCTACGTGTAGTAATAAACATGTCGGCGAGTCGCATATCGGTCATTGTTACTTTGTTTCGGCGGTTCCATCTCAAAATACGGTGTACCTTGCCAATTTCTTTCATAATTTCCGAAGTACCCCGTGTTTTTATTTTGTGGCTGTTCCATGTCCCTCTTCCCGTATTGGAGCGCGAGTGTCTTCTGAAATACGTAATTCTTGTATTACCTGTGTCAGCTGATCTTGTACTTCCCAGATTTCTCTTTGGTGTTGCGAATTAATTTGATTATGACGTTGTTTGAATTTCTTAATTTGTTCATACTCTTCAGTGTCAGTGATGGCTACAAGTCTTGTGTAATTCAGATCATCATCTACCTTTGCAGATAAGTTAGTGAACTGATCCGAAAGTTCAGCTACTTTCTCCAATAGTGTACTTATTTCCTCAGTTTGTGTTTTCTGAACCAAGTTTCAGAGTCTCCATTTGTGTTGTAATCGTATCTACTGTGTCCTTTAAGTTTTACTGAGTTTTTGGAAGTTGCGTAACCGAATCGGTAGATGCAACTGAGTCAATTTTAGCTTGCAAGGTCTCATGATTTTCATGAACAATAGTTTGCAGTTCTTTTATGGCTGCTTTGTGATTCTGTAATGTATTTTCATGCAGCGAAAAAATAGCTTGGAAATGCTCACAAATTTCTGTTTTTACGTCATTACAGACTTTTTGATATTTCGATTTGATTTTATGTAACTCAGTAGTTAAATCTTCACGTGTTTGTTCAAGCATATGTTCCACTGAGTCTAACTTTTGAAGCCTTTCTTCCATTGCGTCTAACTCTTGCTGTGTTTGCCTCTGGTGTTGTTCCATTGTGTCTAACTTTTGAAGATTTTGTTCCATTGTGTCTAACTTTTGAAGATTTTGTCCCATTTGTTTCTGATTTTGTTCAAGCGTTGTGTCTAAGTTTTGTGGTCTTTGTCCCATTTATTGCATCAACTGTAATAACAATGCACTGGTGTCTGAAACATGTTCCTCAGTGCTTTTCGGCACTGTCAACATTCACATTTTGACAAGCAGAAAATGTGTCTTGACTTATTTGAGAAAATGGTGAGGACCCAAAACCTGAATCTGCAGTATTTGCGAGATTTTGTCCTGTCATTCCCAATTCCTGAGGCGGGCTGTTGCTGACCGATCGATCGATAAGGCTTCCCTGTTCACTAATTGTTTGACTGTCTACACCATTGTTTGCCGCCCGCTCCATTTCCCTATGCACAATTACTAAATTACTATGTTGAACATTAGTTAAATCATTACACAGTGGCGCTAACACACTGCTTTCGTCTTCACTGTCATTTCTCAGATTACTTTGGAGCCTAGTATTACGTTTTTCACACCATATAATTGTCACAATATTTCACACAACAACACAGAAAAGCACAATTTGAAGAGCAAAAATAAGAAAACAAATTAACATAGCACTGAAAATAATATCTAGTTAATCGCAAATGCAGCTGCAAAATACTTGGTGCAAATCTACATACATGCCACAACTGTTTTACTGTACAACAATGCATGCCACAACTGTTTTACTGTACAACAATGAAAGACTGCAACTACAAAAGGGGATTCTCTCTACAATTATGTGCTAGCAATAAACAAAAGCTACACTAATTACACAAACTACAAGAAAAAATCAGAAAATTCCAGTGAGGTATCCTGGCAGGGTTGCCATATGAAACGTCCCCTTTGAACAATTATGCATGACTGTTCTTAAACTGACACACACATTTTTAGCGCAACGCAATCTGACTTTCAAAAATCCCTACAAAAGAATGGCCCTGACTAACATTAACCTATACGTTTCAAAAAACACTTACCTCACAAAAATCTTGGTTACTCGAACTACTGCAATACAGCGAGCGCCACTACTGCCAGCTAAATAAAAGGTTCAAACTACTGAAGGCACTAACTACTGATAGGCACAGTTACCAAAAGAAAGATTTTGATAGAGAACAAACAATGTATTTACCTTAATATTGTTCAAAAGTCATATTATATATGTCAGTTCATAACATCCAGTCTTACAAATGTAGTCTGTGATGGACATATGTCCAGATCATCCACTCTCAAAAATCCGCCATCTCACTTCCCCACATCCACTACTGCTGGCGGCTCACCTCCAACTGCGCAACGCAAGGCGCTGTTAACATCCAACTGCCGCTGCCCAACACTACAATGGCAGACAACAATGCAAACCAGCCACAGACTGCACACAGCACAGCCAATGATTTTCAGAGCGCTACGTGGCGTTACCAATATAAAAAACCTAAACAGCCTACTTACAAGCAACATGTGTGTTGCAGAGTTTTGTGAACATTCATGAAATGGGCTAGCCTGCCCGAAATCTCGACCTGAATCCAGTGTAATACCTGTGGGATGAGTTAGAACGTCGACCTCGTTCCAGACCCCAGCGTCCAGCATCACGACCATCGGTGGTTTCGGCTTTTGAGGAAGGATGGGCTGCCATTCTTCCACAGACATTCAGACACCTTATTGAAAGTATGCCCAGCAGAGATGAAGTCGCCTTTAACGCTCAGGGTGGACAAAGGCCACATTTATGACCACTAACAGGTGTGCGAATGCTTTTGATCACATAGCGTACATTTCTTTTTGGGATGTAGGTTCTAGTGACAGATTGATTTTTAGTGCTGCAGTAAGCTCACAGCATTGGACTCGGCACGAACAGCAGCTCCACAGTTATCAGTGGCCTAGTCCAGAGGAGGAGACTTGTAGAACCATGGCGACGCGAAGAGTGTGGACCACAGTAGGTTCCTCCTCATAGCTGTACTTTCTCTTTTTTTTTCTTTTTGCTTTGGGAACGCGCCCGGGATGTGGGGCGGCCACGTTCCTCCTCCTCAAAACGTTCTGGAAATGTTTGACAATACCCTAAGGCCATGTCTTTCGTGTAGTAAATCGAGCACACCGTTGGCAGTAGGGGGCGTGCTTCATCCTACATGAACAATTGCGTCCGCAATGGAAGACACGAGGCCATGAGTTGAGGAAAGAACTGATTTCGCAGCATGTGTAAAAAGCGTTCGAAGAAGAACAGACCGATGGTTCCATGGCTTGACATCGCGACCCACTCGCACACTTTCTCCCCGTTGGTGTCTATCGTGTGGATTATTCGCGGGGGGTCACATGCCCAGAAACGAACGCTCTGTTTGTTCACAACACCGTACACGCAAAAATAAGCTTCGTCAGAAAACCATACGTTGTGTAGCACTGCCTCTTGGTCTTGCTCGATTGCCCACCTCTCCGCTCCTTATCTCTCGAAGTAAGCTTATCCGCGACAGTCATCTTGTATGGATACAAGCGAAGATCGGATTGAATAATTCTTTGTACAGACCAGCGTGAAATTCCCAAGTCGGCACTGGCTCTTCTTGTTGATTTACATGGGCAACGAGTCCATGTAAGCCACTCGAACTGCTTTAACGTTTCACGGCGAATATACGGTGGTTGAAGGAGGATGGACGAACGACTAGGTGACAACGTGCTGAACGTCGACACCTCGTCACAGAAGATTACGTTGAATGAAGTCTGAACTGTGGAATGGACGCAAAACTGTAATTGTCGTATTGCGTGTTGTAAGTGTGACCACTCTGTAAAACAAGACTGATGGCGATCAGGGGTAAACAAGGAATGATGCCGGTGCAGGCATACGTGTTTCGGAACACACCATTCAGCGCACTTTGTTGAAAATGGACTTCTGCAAAGATAACGCACATGTTCCATGTTGATCGAACAGCATTGTCAATTACGAGAGAAGTGGCATGAGATCACCGGGGTTGGCTAGTAGATCAACGGGAACGAGTCGCCTGATATGATGAATCACGTTTCTTGTTACAGCAGGTCGATGGTCGTGTTCAGATACACTGTCATCAGGCGAACGGACGTTCGAAACATGCACCGCGCCACGGAGACGGAGCGACGGTGGCAGTTTTATGGTTCAAATGGCTCTGAGCACTAAGGGACTTAACATCTGAGGTCATGAGTCCCCTAGAACTTAGAACTACTTAAACCTAACTAACCTAAGGACATGGCTCACATGGCTCTGAGCACTATGGGACTTAACATCTATGGTCATCAGTCCCCTAGAACTTAAACCTAAGGACATCACACACATCCATGCCCAAGGCAGGATTCAAACATGTGACCGCAGCAGTCGCGCGGTTGCGGACTGAAGCGCCTAGAACTGCTCGACCACAAAGGCCGGCGGCAGTTTTATGCTGTGGGCAACATTCCTGTAGGCTTCCATGGCATCTGCGGTATCAAACGAAAGCATCGTAACAACTGTGACTAAATGAACATTATTGAGGACCACTTGCATTCTCTCGCGTATAATGGCATTTTCTAGCAAGCTAAATGTCCATGACACAATGCCAGAACTGTGCAACAGTTATTTGAGGAGCATGATAATGAACTCACGTGTAAGTCTTGGCCACCAAATCCGCCTAATCTGAACCAGATGGAACACTCTGGGGGCGCTATTAGACTCCAGCTCCGCATCCACAAAACACCGGTCTGTAATTTATGGTCGGCCGTTGTGACCGAGAGGTTCTAGGCGCTTCAGTCTGGAACCGCGCGTCTGCTACGGTCGCAGGTTCGAATCCTGCCTCGAGCATGGATGCGTGTGATGTCCTTAGGTTACTTAGGTCTAAGTAGTTCTAAGTTCTAGGGGACTGATGACCTCAGATGTCAGTGCTCAGAGCCATTTGAACCATTTTGTAATTTATGGAGGTTGCGTGTGCTGCACATAAACATCCGGTGCCATATACCTCTGGAAACCAACCAAGGCCGTGTCGAACCCTTACCACGCACAATCACTGTTGTACTGCATTCAGGTGATCATATTATGTTCGCCATTAGTTTACGTTTGATAGCTGAAAATAAAAAACTCTGAAAATTTCTGAAAAATATTCATTCCTAATCCTAGTGTTGTAACGTTCTTTTATTAAATTAAAAATTTTAAGATTACGCTGAATGAAGCTAAACTGTGGAATGGATACAAAACTCTAATTGTCGTGTTACGTGTTGTAAGTGCAAGTGGTGTGCTTACTCTGTCTTATTATTGGCAAAATTCTACGAATCGATTAGGCAATGCAACTCCCAATACCAATAGCGAAATACAGTAACTGCAAAATACATTCAGCCCCTTAGGCACTGAATCATCTGGCCCTGTTCAAAACTGTTAACTTTGGTCCCTAAGCACATATCAAATAAATTAAATTGTCTTATCTCTAGAGCAGCAACGGTGGAAAGCGATATATTCTGGTCTCTAACAAAAAATATGAATATGCTAACTAAAGGCTCAGCAGTGTGCAATGCTGGCCACAATACTGGAAATGCACTTGAAATTCTTTTGGCTGATAAACGAGAACATTTAAGAAAATTCAACTTCTTTAAAAATATGTATGACCGGGACTGGGAGGCGGCACTGATTATCGTGAATTACTAACAATGAATTTTCTTAGCAAAATTATATTGCAAGTTAAGTTTGTCTTTTCATAAACATCTGACAATTGAGGCTACATTAGTCACCATTGATTGATAAACAGATTTAAACAGCAAGTATTATCTAACTTCATTATCCAACATAAATGTAAATCAACAAATTATATACAGCTTTGTTAACAAATTTTAAAAGAATTAAAAAAAATGGCTCTGAGCACTATGGGCCTTAACTGCTGAGGTCATCAGTCCCCTAGAACTTAGAACTACTTAAACCTAACTAACCTAAGGACATCACACACACCCATACCCGAGGCAGGATTCGAACCTGCGACCGATCGGTCCGCGGCTCCAGACTGTAGCGCCTAGAACCGCTCGGCCACTCCGGCCGGCCTTTAAAAGCATCACAAAAATGAAATATCTAACTAGTCCTTTTCTGAAAACAGTTTACGTACATTCTGGGATTACCCAACAAATACAAATCATCAGCCAACTCATCTATATAAAGAACTGCCAAAACTGAAATTATAATTATTTAAATCTTTACCTTATTTGCATGAAGACTTTTGTTTCCATGTTCAACAATATTGACATATCTACATTAATCTAACTCTTGGTGGCTTCACACAGCACACCACAAAACTGCCTACTCCATGCTCTTTCCCTCACAGACAGCTACCTACAACTCAGCGCCAAGCGCTCTCTTGCTCCAACACCATCAGTACGATAGTAACTTTTATATTTAAATTAGTGTGCCTGCACTTAAACTGCTGAATGACTGAGAAGATGAAACTTCTACGTTATTTGATTCTGAAACAGCTGAGTAGAACTGAACGAACTGAGCCTACTTTCTCTTTACTTTTTCTTATCATGTCAACACTGACCCTGAATATTCTAGCGCAACGCAATCTGACTGCTCAAAAAAAATTACAAGCTGACTTCAAATAATTAATACAAAAGAATTGCCCTGAATAAGAAGGAATCCTGATAAAAACCTATACATTTCAATAAGCATTTACCTCACAAAAATCTTCATTACGCAAACTACTGCAATACAGCGAGCGTCAGTACTGCCAGCTAAATAAAAGATTCTAACTATTAAAGCCACTAAATACTGATAGGCATGTGGTTAGCAAAGGAAATATTTTGTTGCAAACTGAATAATGTATTTTTTTTTACCTTATTAATGTGACATCCAGTTCAAACACAAATACAAATCGTTATTAACGTCCAGTACAAAGATATATAATCATGAATAATTTTCAATCTCCAAGTCGGATACTTCCGGATCGTAAGCCTACGCCAACACTTAAGACCTCTACCCTCCATCAATGCTAACTTCTCACATTTAACATCCATCGCTGCTGGCTGTTCACTTCCAGCTGCCTAACAGTACTGGCGATTAACTTCCAACAACGAGTCCGACCAGCCACAGAGTCTCGTACAAAGAAAGCGCAGTCAGAGATCGAATGCAAAGCGCTACACAGCGCTGCCAACACAGAAGCAGCCCACTTACACTGTATCTTTGGCTCTGCAGTCGCGCACAGTCAGCGTTCCGTATTATCGAGCCTATCAGAGATATTAGTCGTTTATAATATACTACTTTCATTTTAACTTATTAATACTCTTATCTTATTCTGGTGCCACATACAAGTGTGCCCCAGTATACTCCTTTAGGTGTTAAAAATAAAGCACACAATCATTCCTAAAGTAATTATGCACAATGTGATCAATGAACTGTTTCAGTTGTAACTATAACATAGTATAAGATGCTGACCAAGTAGTGCTCTGCAAATGTACATATAGACCTTGAGTGTTTGTGGCAAATCCTCGCAAGGGCGTAGTAGATCCCGGATGCCATTTTTTATTTCCAATTCATTGTTGCTATTTGAGTTTACATATTGCCATTTTGTCGTTTGGAAATAGTGAGTGGAGCTATGCACGCTAGAAAATGGAGAGCCACGTGGAGAAATCGGAACATTTCCGACATATTTTTCTGTTTGAATTCAATAGAGGAATGGCAGTAACCAAGGCAACCAGATACATTTGTCCCGTGAATGGAGATAATGCCATCCAACAGAGCACGGCAAGAAAATGGTTTTCTCATTTTAAGGAGGATCGTTTTGACGTTAGTGACTCTCCACGTTCAGGAGGACCTTGGGGTTTGATGAAGATCGTTTGAACGCTTTAATCCACAATGATCCACGTCAGACTACTTGAGAACTGGCAAATGTGATGAACTGTAATCATTCGATTGTCGTGCGACATTTGCACGCAGTGGAGAAGGTTAAAAATCGACTGTGTGGTTACAGCATGCTCTAAGGCAATATCATAAAAATTTGCGGGTGGCCACACGTGCAGTTCTGCACGTGTCTTTATGTTAATGTAAGAAAACGAGAGGACTGCTTGACCCCAAAAAAGCAGCAATCCCCCACACAAAGACCTGCGCACGTCCACGAAATATAATGTGACGCATCTGATGCAAGAGCGACGGTGTAGTCTACTGCGAGCTGCTTAACCGAGGTGTAACTTTCACTGCTGACATTTATCATCAACAACTGAGACATTTTGCTGACGCAATCCAAGAACAACGACAAGGAAGATAGCGTGAAGTGGTGCTACTCCATCATAACGCCCACCCTCTTTCTGTGAGGCCAGTGGCTCCTAACCTGAGGGAAATTACCCATTCAGGGGTAAAATGAAATTTTTCTGAGGAATAAAAACTACACGTTTTGAAACTAAATTATTTTCAAAAGACCATTACTATTATCACAATTGTAAGACTCTTATACTGATTATTTAAGTTACCAATCATTACTTTTCCCCAGTTAGTAGCATTAATGCGATGGAGGTTACGGATTTCTCACAAAGTCCATCTACTACATGTATGGTGTGCTTTGTACCCTACATCGCTGATGATAAAAGTGAGACAATGCCAAATATATCAAGAAAATATCTTCTCCAAATTGTAGATAGTACCTGCAGTGGTCCAGAAATTGCTTCATTACTCGCATCGAAACACATAAACGAATAATTGATAGCACAACACAGCAGTAACTACATAAGGGCTGCTATTGTGCTTAGACATTATTATTATTATTATTACTATTACTATTAGTTACCAGTTTAGAAGTAAGGAGTGCAACAGCTAAGTGATTTACGGACAGTGAGTATACTGCACACATTTTAACTTGGTTGATTTTAAATGGGACTGCTGTGTGTGCAGGTCAAGCCAGTACCGCAATGGAGAGGATTCGTGCAGGGGAAGCACGATTCGTAACAAGTGTCTACCCCCTCCGTGGATAGTTAGCTTTCTTTTCTGAGAAGGAGTTGTGGGCAGCACAGGCAATGCACCACGAATTCCTTAGTCATTCTCTCTCTGTCTCTCTCTCTCACACACACACAAACTAAATATCATTCATCTTTTATCATTTTAAAAATAAAAGCGTTCCCACAAAAGTCTTTCATTCTACAGTTTAATTCGTTGCTAAAGTTGGTGATAACGTGGAGAAGGGGTGGGCAACAGATGATTGTGGGGGGGGGGGGGAGGAGGGGAGTATACTAGCTAATGTCTGACTGCACTGAGGGATTATGATCCAAGAAAGGATGGGACCCACTGTGCTAGCTATCAAAAAAACGATATACGGGAGTTTGGTTGGGAAGTCATTCCACATCTGCCTTATATACGTGACTTTGCGCCCTGAGATTTCCACCTTTTCCGTTCTTTATCGAGCAACCTTCAAGGAACTTCCTTTGCAGATGAAAATGGGTTCCGAACGTGCACTTCGCCTCAAAGCCACGTGACTTCTGCAGTCACGGAATCGAAAAGTTAGACCAGCGTTGGCAAACTGATGTAAATAGTGAGGGAGAATATATTATTGATGACTAAAATCTTTGCTATGTGTATCTGTTGTGTTTATTAAACCTATGGAAAAACTCTACCAACTTATGCACCAATCTAACAGTAAGCAGTCGAAGAAAGTAAACTATGCAGAAGAAATACTATTCACCGAGAATCTTATACGGCCATTACGTGTGTAAACTCAAGATTTCTATTTCTTTCAAAGCGTTCATAACTACACAGCGTATGAAATTTCCACACTGTTGCCAGTTTTGTGATCCGAATGTCTCTCATTACATAACTGTTTGACAAAAGTTCATTTGTAGCCAACAGGCTCATCCCTGCAGCGGATCGTAGAACTGCAGCCTATCTGTGATAAAAACACCGACATTTGTTCGCCGCATGGCATCTTACGGTGTGTGTGGCGGCGGGTAATTTACGTACCACTGTCATCTCCTCCCTTTCCTGTTTCAGTACCGAACGATGCACGGGAAGAACCATCGCTGGCAAGCCTCCGTGTGAGCTCATATCTCCCTAAATTTACCTTCAATCTCCTTTCACGAGATATACGTAGGAGGAAGTGATATATCTGTTGACTCTTCCAAGAACGTGCGCTCTCGGAATTTTAACTGAAAGCCATTCGGCGATGCAGGTCACTTTCCCTGCAGCGTCTCCCACTTACGTGAATTAATGAACAGCTCTGTAACGCTTTTGTGATTACTAATCCAACATGCGACGATACACGCTGTTCTTCTTTGGATCTTCTCTATTTGCTCTTTCAATGGTAGGGGGACGAACGATATTCAAGTATCGATCGAAGGAGTTACTGGAAGCCATATCCTCCGCAGTTTGACTACATTTCTGGGGATTCCACCAATGACTATCCATCTGACATCTGCTTTTTCTACAATTAGTTTTATGTGTTCATTCTACTTTAAATAGTTCCTTACCAGTTATGTAATGGATGTGACTGCTTCCAATGATTGTTGGCCATCGCGTTATTATACAGCAACGTTGGTTTCCTCTTTTTTATGCGCAGAACATTAATTTTCTTTACGTTCAGGGTCAACTGCCAATTCCCGCTCCTATCGTCGATTCTCTGCAGGTCTTTCTGCAGTTCGCTACATTTTTTCGACATTGTGCCTTGTTTATATACAAGAGAATCGTACGTGTAGTCTCATAGTGATTTCCACGTAATCTGTTAAGACATTTATACATATCGTGAACAACAGTAGTCCTATAATTCTTCCTTGAGGGGTGGACGAAGATATTTAAACGTCCGAAGACATCTCTCCTAAGCCGGCCGGTGTGGCCGTGCGGTTCTAGTCGTTTCAGTTTGGAAACGCGTGACCGCTACGATCGCAGGTTCGAATACTGCCTCGGGCATGGATGTGTGTGATGTCCTTAGGTTAGTTAGGTTTAAGTAGTTCTAAGTTCTAGGGGACTGATGACCTCAGATGTTGAGTCCCATAGTGCTCAGAGCCAATTGAACACCTCTCCGTTAATTGTGAAAAATTAAAACAGCCACTGCACTCAACCAGACGAACTCCTGACACAGAAAATCATGAATAAATCCTCATAAAACATTCTCAGACACTTCACAGACTTGCCCACATTGTAGATGCAGAATTCACTTCAATGTTTTGCTTCTGAATGCGAAGCGACTTTCCCGAGCAGCGAAGCGGATTGAAGAAAAAGCAGCTGTTTGTTCCTGGCGCCCTCGCGCGTGTTCCACCGGAACCACATGTGCCTCCCCTCCCCTGCCCTCCCCTCCATCCCTTCCACACCTGCCGCGGCCGGACCTCGCCTCGCAGACGCAGCTGCCGCCGCCGCCGCCGCCGGACGTTCCCTGCACCTGACCTCCACACCGACGCCGACGCCGACGCCTCCGCCGACGCCGACGGCGACGGCGACGCCCTCGAGAGGACCGCTGTTTGTCGTCTTGCCGACTCATGAATATGCAGCCACCGACTCTTGCGTGTGGCGTAGTTACGTCCCCATTCAGTGGAGCCAACTTGGCAGAGTCTGCAAATCGCTTCAGTCGAATTTCGTCTCCTTTCTCCGCCGCGGATCCCGCTGCACTCTCGCTCCCTCTTCCCCGATGATGGAAGAGTTTTCCAAACTCGCCATTGAAGACCAGGAAATTACAGTTCACTAGGAAGGAAGAAATTAGTTCTTATTCACAGCGTGCGAAGAATGGCGGGCCCGGAGAGCGATTGTGATTATAAAATCAACTGGAAATAAGCGCGCTTCATATTTTTATGCAGTCGGATACGTTCTATATATACAGTAATTACGTTAGCAAAGAGGAGCAAAACTCCGCAGAAAAAGGGCGAAGAAAAATAAATCTTCTTCGAAAGAGAGAAATCTGTTTCCTTTTGAATACGCCGGATTCTAAGAGTTACAATTAAGCTCGCGACGAGGGGAAAAAAAAACGTCGGACGGACGAGTAGTCGTATTTTAATATGTCTCAGCTTCTCGTTCTTTTTGACAAAGCACAAATGAACAGTTACACGTTTCTGAATAGTAATCATCCTATTGAACTGGACACTCGCCAGTGAAAATATATCGTTATGCTGCGAATTTAATACTTATTCGTCGCTTTATATCTCATAACGCAGCGAGAACGCCAGATTATTTGCGCGAATTAATCTTCTCTGTAGACGGAGATTCACGGAAGCGTCTCAAATTAGAGCTTTACGCTATTACATTTCTGTCCTTTACTGAGAAACACGAAATAGTGCAGGGGATTAGGTTGCTGACTAGACTCTTTCGACGGTTGTATTTTCCTGAATCCCGTAGAGCGGTGGAGAAACACCAGCTATTAATTGAATCAGAACACGATTTAGTATTTTATCAATTCGTTAACTGATTTCCATATTGGGTAACGTGTATTTTTCGAGTATCGTGTCCTTTGACTATTCTGTGTACATTTATATGCTGATTTGCTTCTGATAACACAAAAGGAAACAAAAATTAATAGTTGGAAAAAGCACCAGTTCAGCAGATATGATGAAAACGTTTGAACATTATTTTGAAATTCTGGTCTACACACAATAAATATCTAGCCCAATTACATTCTGTAAGCTCAGCAGAATTTTCAATACTGCAATAATAACTATTCATTCGTCTCACTGTTTCATAAATGTATACAATTATATGAAACCGTCTTTGAATCTATTTGAGATAATAACTTGGTCATATCAGTTTTGTTGTATTATCGGTAAACACTTTTGTCTTCAGGGGTATGTTGCCAAACACTTTTTTTGTATTCTCTTCCGATAGTTCGTGTCATGTATAGCTCATTTAATTTAAATTGTAGTGTAGAATCCCTTTCTCGAAATATTTCTGTGTAGATGTTTTTATATTGTTAGCAGTATGGTTGAATAAATTCAAAGCAGATCAAGAACGCAAATGAATAAAATGGCACCACGAACTCAGGTGTCATCTGGGAAACACAAACTCAGACAAAATTGATGACTTTTTTTTTCAGGAGAAGATAGAAAGCAAAAGATAAACAAATTTGTTGGACATGTCATCAGAAACAACACCTTCATCATTAATATACTTCATGAGAGAGTGCTGAGATAGAAAGGAAGAGGACAGCCTAGGATGAAGTATTTGGAAGACATCGGGAAGAGGATAGGGTACCATAATTAGATGGAACTACAACGAACACCCAACTAGAGAAGAGAATGACTGCATTCACAAAGCATTAGTCTTTAGAATATGTATATTTATAGTGCACAATTTATAGTCAAAATTATTCACTGTATGTTAGTGAGGATGTCTTTGCCTTTCCAAGAAAAATAATTAGAACAGTTTTTGGCTTGTTGATAAGGCGGGATTTCAGGTATTGTGTCCTTCTGCCCTTTGCTGTCATGTATTTGTGAGAATCGTCATTTTCCATACTGGTGGCCATTCAATGATAATATCGAGAAATCTTCGGAGCATAGTGAGTGCCATGTCACCAAAGGTGACGATCATTATGAAACACTTCTTGCTATTGTCGTTTTAATTCACTATTCCACTCATTCATCTTTGACGGTATATTTACCTAGTACAACTTTTCCTTTCTCAAATATTTTTAAGTGCAATCTGTTCGATCAATGTTTCAGCAAAGAAGGCCGTTGGGACAGTCCCCCCCCCCCCCTCCTCTCCCCACTCTCCTTGGTGCCATGCCTTTTGCAGGTAGCATTCTAAGCGACCCAGCCATCCGTGGCCGGTTCAGACCTGGGATCTATGCCTTCCGCAGTCAAATGCCGTAACGACTGAACTATCCAGGCACGACTCAACGACCCGCCCTTGTAACTTAACCTTCGCCAGTACCTCACTCCCTACCTTCCAAACAGGAGTTCTCCTGCATACCATGCGTGACTAGCACTACTGGAAGAAAGGATATAGCAGATTGTTTCCAGAATGAATTCTCACTCAACAGCAGAGTGTGCGGGGGTTTGAAACTCACTGGCACATTAAAACTGTGCGTTGTACCGGAACGTGAAGTTGGATTCTTTGCCTTTCATGGGCAAACGTTCTATCGATTGAGCTATCCAAGCACAACTCACGACCCGCCCTCAAAGCTTTACTTCCGCCACTACCTCGTCTTCTGTCTGCCAACTTTCACAGAAGGTCTGCTACTTACCTAGCGGTACTAGCACTACTGTGAACAAAAAAATGAAACAGAGAAATGACTTAACCACAGCGTACAGTCCGCACAAGATACGGTTGCCCATGTACAGTAGCTAATTTTCATCGAAAGCGCTGGGAGAGTTCATTAGTTTGTTCAGAGGGGAAGGCCGACAGTGTTTGCTACCTTTCGGCCGGTCAGCGATGATAGAACCGAGGCGCACGTCCTGCAATCTTTCTCAAAACGATTTTACGAAAACTATTTGGTAAAAATTTCATTTTCGCATTATTTACAGCTTTATGTAAGGTTCATGATGATGTGACAATTATTTCGTTAATGGTCATAGTTATTGTGATATTTGCATGAAAATAAGACACTGCGAGAAATTCGAAAAGTTTTCCAATGAAAAATAGAGGTAGCTATGATTTTGCGTTTGGTGCATATCTATCTATCTTCATCTATCTACATGACTACTCTGCAATTCACATTTAAGTGCTTGGCTGAGGGTTCATCGAACCACAATCATACTATCTCTCTACTATTCCACTCCCGAACAGCGAGCGGGAAAAACGAACACCTAAACCTTTCTGTTCGAGCTCTGATTTCTCTCATTTTATTTTGATGATCGTTCCTACCTATGTAGGTTGGGCTCAACAAAATATTTTCGCATTCGGAAGAGAAAGTTGGTGACTGAAATTTCGTAAAAAAGTCTCGCCGCGACGAAAAACGTCTATGCTGTAATGACTTCCATCCCAACTCATGTATCATATCTGCCACACTTTCTCCCCTATAACGTGATAATACAAAACGAGCTGCCCTTTTTTGCACCCTTTCGATGTCCTCCGTTAATCCCACCTGGTAAGGATCCCACACCGCGCAGCAATATTCTAACAGAGGACGAATGAGTGTACTGTAAGCTGTCTCTTTAGTGGACTTGTTGCATCTTCTAAGTGTCCTGCCAATGAAACGCAACCTTTGGCTCGCCTTCCCGACAATATTATCTATGTGGTCCTTCCAACTGAAGTTGTTCGTAATTTTAAGACCTAGGTACTTAGTTGAATTGACAGCCTTGAGAATTGTACTAATTATCGAGTAATCGAATTCCAACGGATTTCTTTTGGAACTCATGTGGATCATCTCACACTTTTCGTTATTTAGCGTCAACTGCCACCTGATACATCATACAGCAATCTTTTCTGAATCGCTTTGCAACTGATACTGGTCTTCGGATGACCATACTAGGCGGTAAATTACAGCATCATCTGCGAACAATCTAAGAGAACTGCTCAGATTGTCACCCAGGTCATTTATATAGATCAGGAACAGCAGAGGTCCCAGGACGCTTCCCTGGGGAGCACCTGATAACACTTCAGTTTTACTCGATGATTTGCCGTCTATTACTACGAACTGCGACCTTCCTGACAGGAAATCACGAATCCAGTCGCACAACTGAGACGATACCCCATAGCTCCTCAGCTTGATTAGAAGTCGCTTGTGAGGAACGGTGTCAAAAGCTTTCCGGAAATCTAGAAATATGGAATCAACTTGAGATCCCCTGTCGATAGTGGCCATTACGTAATATGTTTCTGGGTATGAAATTTAGCTAACATATCGAATTTTTCTTTACTCTTGGATGGACGTCTCAATCTGTCACAAATCTCGAGAAAATTGATCTGATGTAGCACACTCATTTGCGATCACGCCGCGCCAGCAATAAAACCAGAGTGAAATATCAAATCAAAATGGCTCTGAGCACTATGGGACTTAACATCTGAGGTCATCAGTCCCCTAGAACGTAGAACTACTTAAACCTAACTAACCTAAGGACATCACACACATCCATGCCCGAAGCAGGATTCGAACCTGCGACCGTAGCGGTCGTGCGGTTCTAGACTGTAGCGCCTAGAACCGCTCGGCCAACCGCGGCCGGCAGTGAAATATCCACAACATCTCATAAACTATTTGAGATATCGAAAAGAATTTTTGGTAAATGATAGCATACAAGTAAGAGAGTATTTTGCCATATGTCTATTATGCAAAACTTCGTTGCCTACCATGCTATACCACTAACTACAGTCTCTTTTAATGAAAGAATTTAAGTTTTAAGGGCTATCGATAGCTGGTGAAATGAGAAATGCTACTGGTTTTGTGAACAACGTAACTGAAGATAATACACGTTTATTTTATACCTATGATATGCTTTTTCATAAGCTACTGATCTTAGTTTCCCTCAGTTCCTCACTTAATAAAACCATTGTTTCAGAATTCTCCGCAGTTGAGGTGGCATTTTGTAAACTCCGCTGTGCTTTGGCAACAGAAGCAAATTTAAAATGGTAGCCAGAAAAATGTGTTGGTTGTAAGCAAAATTCGCCACTCGTGACTCTTCTCTGAAATTTAGAAATGGTTAATAAGCCAAGCGAAAATATGCCGCTGCGTTTTCAGTGGAATAGTTTTTAGATACTAACTAAAGCGAAGGTGACAGATCTTTTTCAATGGTCACCATGTGAATTTGGGTGTGGAGGGACTCCACTTAATGTTTACAGAAGGTGTGAGCTTCAGTTTAGAATGGCACTTCCCCTCCAGCGCTCAGCATTTCCCCTACAGCACCTGCCTGTAACTCCCACCACTACCACTTTCCCCGCACGTGCCCTGCTGACAGTGCATCTATCAGCCATGGTATTTTGTCCAGACTGCAGACGGAAGGGGTGGGGGGAGAGGGGAGGAAGGGGCTCAGAAATGTCTCTGCAACATCCTTCTTCCAGGCTAGGTATGAAGCAGAACTTCTGTGATGAGGTACTAAGGGAAGCTACACTGTGAGAGCAGATCATTACTTGTGTTCAGATGGCTCAATTGATAGAACATTTACCCGTGGAACACAAAGGATTCCCCTTCGAATCCCAGTCCAGCACACAGTACAGTCTGGGAGCAAATATTACAACAATGGTTATTCAAATGCGATGTTAGCAGCTTCCTGTACCTAAAAGTCTGAGTAGCCCTGGTGAACAGTGTTTGCTGTTTGCCGAGTCACTGATTTTTACGCATTGGGAGTAGGTAGAGCAAGGATCCACGATGACCGACAGTCGTCACTGCAGTTGACCTGCGTGGATTCGGTGTATCCGTGACGTCACCGCACGAGTCGAGATGGATGGGGAAGCGCTGCTGGAGAGGACTAGCTCGCGAGCCACACTTTGTCAGTTCTTACCTGGACATGCCGCAGCACTGGCTTATGCCACAACTACAAGCGGAGACTTCACTTTGCAGCAAGACGCTGCTCCACACTCTTTGTTTCAGACGTTCGTGATAATCGCAATGCCGAACTGCCTCGGCGATGGTTCGGACGTGCTTCCCATAAACAACAACCCTCCCGGTGACCTGATTTAAACCCATGTGATTTCTTCTTGTGATGTTATGTCGCAGATCGTGTGTTCATGCCTCCACTGCCACTTCATTCGAAAGAGTTGCAAGGACGGAATATCGTCGATGATATTGACCATGCCGTGTAGGGACGAGTATGACAAGAATTTGACTATCATATTGGTTGATGTTCACCACGTCGCAAACTGTGTTCATATTAAGCACCGGTAGTGTGCATTAAAAACTATTTTCCATATGTCCTTCAGTTTTCGTGCAAGCGTCTTCTGAAATCCTGGAGGTGCGTATGGTGGTAAGTTCCTATGGGACGAAACTGCTGGGGTCATCGGCCCCTAGGCTTACACACTACTTAATCTAACTTAAACTAACACACACACCCATGCCCGAGGGAGGACTCGAACTTCCGACGGGGACAGCCGCACGAACCGTGGCAAGGCCCCTCGACAGGACGGCTACGCCGCACGAAGAGGTGCTTATGAATAACCCTTTACAGCATACCACGTTTAAACAATAGTTTAAGTCAACATATACTCACCCACCCTATTGGCATATGCTTATTTGACGAACTCACTTCGATTAGAATAAAAATATTACACTTACTGTCTGGATTGTGTGTACCTTGTTTTACCTGGCAAGAACATGACCTCACCTCTATGGAAATGTAGACAAGTTTCCAGTTTCTTGGTATTTTTGGCCGCTAGGAGATCGTTTTTATTGCTTTTTAAGTGGTTTTGGCATATTTGAGGATGACAACAGAGGTTGACACAGTAAAACGTTTTAGGAATGATTAAAGCAATAAAGTGAGCATTTCAGTCATCTTGAGGGATGTCCCGCACTTCTTCAGATCTCAGTCCTATTGAAGCACTTCACGTATATACTCCGCTGGTCATCTGATATGTCCCCAACACCTTATTTGCTTCAATCACAGCATTACTCCCACGCCATGAAACTATTACAAACATGTCATCACATCATTACAATGTCTAATCATTTCTCAAGAAAGGTAACACACTTTACTGAACGTGTTATCATTTCAAGATCAAAAAGTGCAAATAACGCTGCCAAAAAAAAAAATTGTTTAAAGAGTCTAGTGAGTAGCGGCTATTACTCTACATGTAAAGAAAATATGAAACAGTGGATAGGCAGGTAGCAAGTACTGTAGTCTCTCTCTCTCTCTCTCTCTCTCTCTCTTTCTCTCTCTCTCTCTCTCAACGCCACACACACACACACACACACACACACACACATTACTTAATCTAACTTATGCTAAGGACAACACACACCCATGCCCGGGGGAGGACTCGAACCTCCGACTGGGGCAGCCGCACGAACCGTGGCAAGGCGCCCCATAGACCACGCGGCTACCCCGTGCGGCGAGGTGCTTATGAATGCGCTTTACAACATACCACGTTTGAAGGACAGTTTAAGTCGACATATACTAACCCACCTCTGTATTTAATATCTTACAATTAATGTAAAATGCGTTTTCAATTTAATATAACAGTAATATGGGTTTTCTTTCCCTAAGTGTCATATCTTTTTAATGTGCCAGGTGTGTGTGTGTGTGTGTGTGTGTGTGTGTGTGTGTGTGTGTGTGTGTGGTGACGGAACGAGGGAGGCAGCGAGACAGGGAGAGACAGAGGGGGAGTGATATCTACATTGCGTTCATACTATAGTGAGTACAGCCTCGCATGGTCCTACTCAGCCCAAGAGCTACGCTAATCACGCCACAGTTCCATTTTTTGAAACCAAGTCAGGTACTCATTGTTTTAAGAACATTTAATTTCATTTCTGTTTCGTTTTGAAGATGGCAAATCTTACCCAATCAGTCCATTTTCTGTGCTCGAAGTCAACCATTTAGAGGCATGAGTAACTGTTCGCAGGCGGTGGCTTGTAGCCCCTGGAATACTGTCACCTGCTTTGTGGTAGTTTTTCTTTTGTCCTACAGCCTTATTTGTGAAACAAACTGTTGATGGTGTGCAGCAGCAACCAGCCACAAATTTATATGTATCCACAATATTCAGTAATTTTTATGGCACTAAATTTTATTAAATGCTAATATACTGTTTGCAGCACTGTTGAAATACTGTGAAAAGTTTTCACATACCTTCATATCCATTTTTAATTCTCTACCACTTTGTAAATTATGTTTTTAATACTGTTATTTCTGTGTATTTAATGTCTTACAGTTAATGTAAAATGCAGCTTCAATTTAATATAACAGTAAAATAGGTTTTCTTTTTTAATGTGCCAGGTGGTTATAATTAAACTTTCCCTATTTAACACGTTGTAATACGGAAACTAATTACCGTACAAGTACCAAAATTGGTAGCATTAATTTCAAGGACATGGAGAAGAAAAATATCGCAGAATCAATTCAGCTGCAACACTTCTAATGTGCTGCTGCGGTACATCATGCCATAACATACCGGTACTATTACTGCTACAGAAGGAGCTTAATGTGGCGCCCATCAGTGTCCAGGAAAGAATGAAATAACAGGATTGCATTCTGCAGAGCTTAACGAAGCATGTCCGTAGGTATGCTGATTACCTCTCTTGATATACAGCGCTTCAGATCAGCACATGTGTGAATGTTCACCTGGTAAACCCTGTCCATCAGGTGGCCACACAACCAGAAACCACAGGGAGTGAGTTCAGGTGATTGTACCAGATAAGCACTTCAAAACGATCGTCTGATAATTCGATCGTTTCCAAATGTGTTTTGGAGAAGCAGGTGAACTTCACGAGCGATGTGCGTTGGAGTCCCATCTTGTGTGAAACTGTTGAGTTCAGTGCATCTCTCTCCTATAGGGCGGGTATGATGTGCAGGCGAAGCATATCGCAGTAACGCTAGCAAGTCATACTGCATGTCTTTTGTCCTTGAGTGCCAACCTGTTCGATAAAGAATGGGCCAATGATGAATGTAGCCCTGGAGCACACCATATGGTGGATCGTTCACCAGACAGAGAAACTTCATGCACCGTGACTGGAGGTGAAGATCCTCACATTCGCCAATTCTTTGTGTTCACCATCCCCTATGAGGAAAATGAGCTTCGTCTGTCCATAGAATGGTTCAGGACCAGCGCTCGCCAACTTCAACCCTTGCGAGAAAGTGGAGAGCTACAGCATGTCATTGTGCGTGTCCTGTGGTGCAAACTGCTGTTTGATATGGATCTTGTACAGATACTGTTTCAGAATGGTTTTAAGCACATTCCGTACAGAACCGTATAGCGCTATCTGTGAGGTTTGTGTACACTGTACCACTCTGTATTTGTGTTCGTATATTGTGAGTCAAAACGCGTGATGCACATTGGTAATTTCTTTTGTCAGCCAATGAAAATATTTTCCAAAGAAAACCAACGTGTATGAACGTGAAATCATTTGTGCCTGGTTGCTATTGTACATAATCAATTTAAAAATTTTGATTATCCTTCAATTCAAGATTATGAAGAGGTTTCATTTGTTTGTAAGACCAATGCTGGAGCTGGCCATACCCTAATAAATCCCAACTGGGACTCTTTCCATCCCACTAGTAGCAATCTTTGTATTTGGCTGAAAGCGTCATGGGGCAGAACACTAACAGCACGCTCTAGTAATCGTTTAAAAAAAAAAGGAATGGATATTTCCTTTTTAATTGCTGGGGTACTAAGAAGCGTGGCTCGTACGCTCATTGGCAATTGAACCAGTCTATCGAGGCAAACGTACTGGGTTTAATATTTTCATCTGTCATTTATCTTCTCTTTCACCGCTGAAATTGTTTGCTGACCTGAAAAATGCCGAACTGCACTATGGCTCGGAGTCCACATTACACTGGAGGTCTCCTACAACTGTCTGGGAACATTAATTTAAAAAACGAGGAAGGCAATGATATACCACCTCCTTCACAGATGAGACGTGGAGTCAGTCTTGCAGGCCTGCACTCGAATGGACCTCTCGTGCTAGTGTAGTGGTACGAGTGTAGCACTAATACTTTTATTTATTCATGGATCACTTTCACAATGATACTGAACATTTCACTGTACTACAATTTAACAATAAAAAAGAAAAATATGGTCATTTCTAGAGAAATTACCAAAACCATGCAAATCTCAGAATTTCTTCCTATTTGAAAAGGAATATTACTTACAAAAAGCCGAGCAGTTCTATGCGCTTCAGTCCAGAACCTCGCTGCTGTTACGATCGCAGATTCTAATAGTGCTTTGTGATGTCCTTATGTTAGTTAGGTGTAAGTAGTTCTAAGTTTATGGGACTGATGACCTCAGATGTTAAGTGCCATAGTGCTTAGAGCCATTTGAACTATTTTGAATTTACAAAAAGATGGCCTTCAGTCCTCAATACTGCGAACATGGGAATACATATTAATTAATCATATAAAATGCAAACCTTGATACACTTATCACAAAGGACGGACGTAAAACTGTTTACTGGTGCGGATTTGTGGATAATAAATTGTGGTAGATGAACCAATAGAGAAAACGAATAAACTTCGTGCCGACATAATCATACACAAAAATATTCCATTTACCCCATCCAAAGAAAAAGAAACACAAAAATACTTCTTGAATATAACAATAAGAAAACACATTTGCAGGAAGCTAAGAACAACAGACAGAATTACACATGTCACATCAAATCAGACACATAATAGCAGCTCTCCATCCATCACGTGATCCACAGACTGAATAAAGTCCCACTACACAGAGGAAACTATGAAACAGAAAGCAATGCACCTCATGGCGAAAACAATCAATATGCCACCTATATAATGCAAAATACTCAATAACAAAATGAAAACATGTTGACATCTAAAGAAAATTATCGTATCAAGAAAAAGCAATTTGTGCCCGTGGTCTAGGGGTTTGATTCATAATCAAAACGTCTTCGGTCCCGGATTCGATCCCCGCCACTGCCTAAATTATGATAAACAATCAGCATTGGCGGCCGAAGACTTCCGGCATAAGAAGTCAGCCTCATTCTGCCAACGGCCTTGTCAAAGAGGGCGGAGGAGCGGATAGAGGTTCAGGGCACTCTCTTGTCCTAGGGGTGGGAAATTGCCCCTAAAGGCGGAAGAATCAGCAATGATCAACGACATGAGGATGCAGAAGGCAATGGAAACCACTGCATTAAAGACTCGTAACGTGTATCCACAGGACATGTGGCCTGTAGTTGAAGAAGTGTCATGATGATCTCTCCATTGGCAAAAGATTCCGGAATAGTCCCCCATTCGGATCTCCGGGAGGGGACTGCCAAGGGGGAGGTTACCATGAGAAAAAGATTGAATAATCAACGAAAGGATAATGTTCTACGAGTCGGGGAGTGGAATGTCAGAAGCTTTAACGTGGTAGGGAAAATATAAAATCTGAAAAGGGAAACGGAAAGGCTCAATCTAGATATAGTAGGGGTCAGTGACGTGAAGTGGAAGGAAGACAAGGATTTCTGGTCAGATGAGTATCGGGTAATATCAACAGCAGCAGAAAATGGTATAACAGGTGTAAGATTCGTTATGAATAGGAAGGTAGGGCAGAGGGTGTGTTACTGTGAACAGTTCAATGACCGGGTTGTTCTAATCAGAATCGACAGCAGACCAACACCGACAACGATAGTTCAGGTATTCATGCCGACGTCGCAAGCTGAAGATGAACAGATAGAGAAAGTGTATGAGGATATTGAAAGGGTAATGCAGTATGTAAAGGGGGACGAAAATCTACTAGTCATGGGCGACTGGAATGCAGTTGTAGGGGAAGGACTAGAAGAAAAGGTTACAGGAGAATATGGGCTTGGCGCAAGGAATGAAAGAGGAGAAACACTAATTGAGTTCTGTAACAAGTTTCAGCTAGTAATAGCGAATACCCTGTTCAAGAATCACAAGAGGAGGAGGTATACCTGGAAAAGGCCGGGAGATACGGGAAGATTTCAATTAGATTACATCATGGTCAGAGATTCCGAAATCAGATACTGGATTGTAAGGCGTACCCAGGAGCAGATATAGACTCAGATCACAATATAGTAGCGATGAAGAGTAGGCTGAAGTTCAAGACATTAGTCAGGAAGAATCAATACCCAAAGAAGTGGGATATGGAAGTTCTAAGGAATGACGAGATACGTTTGAAGTTCTCTAACGATATAGATACAGCAATAAGGAATAGCGCAGTAGGCAGCACAGTTGAAGCGGAATGAACATCTCTAAAAAGGGCCATCACAGGAGTTGGGACGGAAAACATAGGTACAAAGAAGGTAGCTGCGAAGAAACCATGGGTAACAGAAGAAATACTTCAGTTGATTGATGAAAGGAGGAAGTACAAACATGTTCTGGGAAAATCAGGAATACGGAAATACAAGTCGCTGAGGAATGAAATAAATAGGAAGTGCAGGGAAGCTAAGACGAAATGGCTGCAGGAAAAATGTGAAGACATCGAAAAAGATATGATTCTCGGAAGGACAGACTCGGCATACAGGAAAGTCAAAACAACCTTTGGTGACATTAAAAGCAACGGCGGTAACATTAAGAGTGCAACGGGAATTCCACTGTTAAATGCAGAGGAGAGAGCAGATAGGTGGAAAGAATACATTGAAAGCCTCTATGAGGGTGAAGATTTGTCTGATGTGACAGAAGAAGAAACAGGAGTCGATTTAGAAGATACAGGTGACCCAGTATTAGAATCGGAATTTAAAAGAGCTTTGGAGGACTTACGGTCAAATAAGGCAGAAGGGATAGATAACATTCCATCAGAATTTCTAAAAGCATTAGGGGAAGTGGCAACAAAACGACTATTCACGTTGGTGTGTAGAATATATGAGTCTGGCGACATATCATCTGACTTTCGGAAAAGCATTATCCACACAATTCCGAAGACGGCAAGAGTTGACAAGTGCGAGAATTGTCGCACAATCAGCTTAACAGCTCATGCATCGAGGCTGCTTACAAGAATAATATACAGAAGAATGGAAAAGAAAATTGAGAATGTGCTAGGTGACGATCAGTTTGGCTTTAGGAAAAGTAAAGGCACGAGAGAGGTAATTCTGACGTTACGGCTAATAATGGATGCAAGGCTAAAGAAAAATCAAGACACGTTCATAGGATTTGTCGACCTGGAAAAAGCGTTCGACAACATAAAATGGTGCAAGCTGTTCGAGATTCTGAAAAAGTAGGGGTAAGCTTTAGGGAGAGACGGGTCATATACAATATGTACAACAACCAAGATGGAATGATAAGAGTGGACGATCAAGAACGAAGTGCTCGTATTAAGAAGGGTGTAAGACAAGGCTGTAGCCTTTCGCCCCTACTCTTCAATCTGTGCATCGAGGAAGCAATGATGGAAATAAAAGAAAGGTTCAGGAGTGGAATTAAAATACAAGGTGAAAGGATATCAATGATACGATTCGCTGATGACATTGCTATCCTGAGTGAAAGTAAAGAAGAATTAAATGATCTGCTGAACGGAATGAACAGTCTAATGAGTACACAGCATGGTTTGAGAGTAAATGGGAGAAAGTCGAAGGTAATGAGAAGTTGTAGAAATGAGAACAGCGAGAAACTTAACATCAGGATTGATGGTCACGAAGTCAATGAAGTTAAGGAATTCTGCTACCTAGGCAGTAAAATAACCAATGACGGACGGAGCAAGGGGGACATCAAAAGCAGACTCGCTATGGCAAAAAAGGCATTTCTGGCCAAGAGAAGTCTACTAATATCAAATACCAGTCTTAATTTGAGGAAGAAAACTCTGAGGATGTACGTCTAGAGTACAGCATTGTATGGTAGTGAAACATGGACTGTGGGAAAACCGGAACAGAAGAGAATCGAAGCATTTGAGATGTGGTGCTATAAACGAATGTTGAAAATTAGGTGGACTGATGAGGTAAGGAATGAGGCGGTTCTACGCAGAATCGGAGAGGAAAGGAATATGTGGAAAACACTGATAAGGAGAAGGGACAGGATGATAGGACATCTGCTTAGACATGAGGGAATGACGTCCATGGTACTAGAGGGAGCTGTAGAGGTCAAAAACTGTAGAGTAAGACAGAGATTGGAATATGTCAAGCAAATAATTGAGGACGTAGGTTGCAAGTGCTACTCTGAGATGAAGAGGTTAGCACAGGAAAGGAATTCGTAGCGGGCCGCATCAAACCAGTCAGTAGACTGATGAAAAAAAAAAAAAAAGACCACAATTGATGTGCATTGTTGTTAATATGAGTTCGTTGCTATTTGAGAAACAAATGAAGTCGGTTGTTCCCTATAACCTTGTGTTTCAGTGTGCTTTTTTAAACGAAAGACAATTCCCAGATTTTATGAGCTCTCCGTGATGCTGGAAATCTGGGAAAGTAAAAAGGTGGCAATTTGCGACTGTGAAAGTATTGTGCTTTATCTGTATCGTATGTTAAAACATGGCTCCATCGGCAGAAGAAGTAGCATTAAGCAGTGTGCCGAAATGAAAAGACGCTGAAACTTATCCGTTATTGGACATGGAAATAAAAATGATGTTCATGGCAAAGAGCCATGGCGATTACTTTACCGACAATATCAAGAAATCTGAAAATGGAAAAAAATTGGAGTAGGAACAAAAAGACGCACATGCAAAATATTACATTTTGAGAACCATAGATATCACTGTTTAAACATGCGTTGTTATCTATGAAACGTTTAAAAAAATTATAACACACTTGCAACGATTATCATAAGAATAAAGACCAAAAGATATGCAATTACTTGGAGAGTTGTACGACTTCGAATATGACATAAATCTAGACATTTGTCCAGTATTGCTGAAGTGCAAACCCTAGCATTCAGACTGAAACGCCTGGGGAAGAAATTGAGAGAATGTCTATGATCACAATGATAAAAAAAAAGAAGCTGCCTGATGAATATAAACATTTTATAAGCGCTTGGGACACTACTAACAAGAAAGAGGAAATGCTGGGAAAACTACACTTTAATTACGACAGAAATCGAAATATTCCGTCCAATATTGCTAAAATGCAAATCCTAGCATTGAGACTGAATCTCCTGAGTCAGAATATTGGCAAAATAACATTGATCACATAGATAACAACGAAGTTGTCTGATGTATATAAACATTTTGGAAGTGTCTGGAACTCTACCAGCAAAGGAGTACGAAAGTTGGAAAATGTTGAAATCACGACTTCAATCTGAATAACATAAAACGAGAAAAATAATGAAGAAGTGTGTGTTGTGTGTTGCATTTAAAGCTACAGCCCACAAGAAGGAACATCAGAATAAAAATATTGGTAAATCAGTAAAGTGCTTGGGAAGTGGTGGTTCAGGTCACTATGTAAGTGAGTATAAAGAGAAACTTAATGATAAAAAGAACAGAACACAGTGCTTAACATGCGGTAAATATCATCAGGGAGAGTGTTGGTCAATAAACGAACTGCTTTCATGAAGGACTGCTGAAACAGAAATCATCCATCTAAAATATGTTCCTTCAAAGAGGAACATCAGAATATGAAGGAAGCACCAAAGATAGCTTTTGTTTCAGAAATACTTGTGACAGAAAAGTAAGAAACGAAGATCGACAAAACAGATACCACGTTTGTTGTAGGCAGTGCAAGTAACGAGCACATTTCACATGAAAGGTAAGTTATGTCAAATGTAAAGAAGGGGGTGAAGGTACAAAATTAAAATTGCAAATGGAAATTTCATGTGTTCTAATCTTGTTGGTAAAGGTGACTCAACAAGGGAGTTATTAACATGTGTGTAATATGTCTTTGAACTACCAACAAATTTGTTGTCAGTAAGTGCAATTATTACAAAAAAAAGGGTGTGGCAATATTTAATAAGAAAAAGGTGGAGATTGTGAAAGATGGAGACCTTATTTTGTGAGGCAACAAAGCAGACAATGAAGTGTACATCACTGACCTCAAAAGAGACTGTAAAGAGGAAGTGACAGTGAGACAAAAGAAAAAAACCATTCAGGGGCACAATGATGGTGTGGACAAAATTGTGTGAGAAGAGGACATGCCTTGTTGTGAAACATTCATCATGGCAAAGCAAATAAGAAAACTGTTCAACATTGTGCAGCACAGATCAACAAGACCTCTTGAGATTATTCACACAGATATACACAGTAAGGTAAGCCCAGTAACTTATTTTAATGCATAATACTTTGGCTACATGTTTTGATGATTTTACACATTTCTTGAAAGTGTATCTTTTGCACACAAAAGATGAAAAAGATGACCATATCAAGGAATATTTAAGTGCAAGTGCAGCTCACTTCATCACAAGACAAAGAAAAATAAGCTGTCCCAGAGAACAAGAGTACAGAAATATTGACTTCAAGGAAAGGTGTAAAAAGAAAGGTATAGTGATTGACTACACAACTAAAGAAGCTCCTCAGCTGAGTAGTAACACAGAACGAATAAATCTTACTGCCATGAACAAAGCAAGGGCCATGTTATATGACTCAAAAGTTGGAAGCAAAATGCAGGGCTATGCAGTCTTGATTGCAGTTTATCTCATGACCAAAAACTCTGCTACAGCAGTTAATATGACTTTAATTCAAATATAGTAAGAAAGAAGATCAAGTTTGACAAGATCTGATATTTATAGATGTTCGCAAAAAGCTTGAATATTTAAGAAAACTGTGTGTAAGAGATGAAAGAGGAGTTCTTGAAGGTTATGCAGATAATATTTATGTCACATGGAATCTTAAGACTGCAAATTTTCTGAAGCAAAAGATGTTGAGTTTCCTCTTCAATACGAAGACAAAAAAGAGGAAACCAGAGAAGAAGGAATAAACCTAGTTGTGGAAAACCATATTTTTGAAGAGGAAGGAAGAAGAGAATACGTTCAAGAGGAAGACAAACGAAGATAAATTTTTGAAAAAGATGAACGAGGAAATACAAATCGAAAGAATAAAAACATATGAACCAGAAGATGAAAGAAGACAAACTCCAGAAGAACATCCAAGAATTTATCAGAGACGAAGACACCAAATAAATGACGATTTTGTCATGCTCAGAAAATTGGTTGAAGCATACAAATGAAGAGAAAGAGCCACTGAAGAGAAATGATTCATAGATTCTCATGGATAAAGAAAATTTTCATTGAAAAGAAATAATTACAGGAAAATGGATTTTCAAGGAAAAGGACAATGGAAAGTACAAAGATAGGCTAGCTGAAAGAGGGCATCACCAGGGTCAAATAAAACTGGATTTTAAAGATATTATTAGTTCTGTTGAAAAAAAAATTATTTCCTGAGATTCCTATTTGTGATAGCTGCACAAGAAAATGTGATAATAATGACGTTCCATGTTGAAACACCCTGTCTTAGTGATGATCTGAAGGAACAAGTTTTCATGGAAGTTCCAGAGGGACAAAATTTCAGAGGGGCAAAATTTGTCTGCATGAAAATGCACTGTATGGAATAAGAAACTGAATGATTTCTTAAGGACGAAAAACTCATTGTCCTGAAATCTGATCAATGTGTTTTATAAATAAGATACTGAGAAGAGACTATACCTCACTGTACATGTTGATGGGATTCTCTTTGGAGGAGAGATCTGTCGATCGAAAAATCTCTTGCAAAAGCTGAAGCAAAATTTTGAGATAACAACTCATGAAGAATTAACAATGTATTGTCGACTTGGAATCAAAATCGAAAAAAAGGTACCTGTATTCATCAAGAAAAATTACTAAATAATTGACGCAAAGATGCAGAATGGAAAAATCAAGACCTGTGTAACTCCAATTTCACCACAAGGAGAAATTTACAAAATCAATCCAGCAATGTCAGACTTTCCATATTGAGTAGTGATAGGCACTTCATTGTATTTAATGTGGAGAGCAGGCAGACATTTCCAAGCTACATATAAAGAACATAGAAGCTTTAAGTATAAAAATAGCCCTCCTACATTTGCTGAATCTCTAACAAGGCCCAAGCATGAACCATCTAACATTGAACAGAGTATGAAAACTATTAGAGTAAACACTCATAACAGGAATGAACAAGGAAGTAAAAAAGGCAAAATTAATATGAGTAACAACCCATTGATCTTGATAGCCAGTATTATGTATAACAAAACAAATTGTAGAAAATAACCATACAAAATAATCACTCACTTCATCACCTGATCATACAATCTTAATTGAAAAAAATTGAAGAACTAATATTTGCAATTCCCTATACTCATATTTCCCTCTTTTCCCCAGAGCATCCCAAACCATACACAATAACACATGCACCTACATAACAAACAATTAAATACCAGCCTGTATACAAGTACCACAACACAAACAATAGATGACTGAAAAACACACAGTGACAGTTGGCAACACTATATACAGTTTGCACACAACCTACACTGTTAAAGTTAAGTTTTCAAGTTAAATTTGCTCGAAAACGCCGAAAATCGAACATCATGGCGTACAAAGGGCAATGAATTACAATTACAAAGCGATACAAGCGAAATAATATGATCAGAAAATTGTAAGAAAGACCAAAGAGTAATTTTATCTTACAAAACTGTGTTGCAAAAAGTTTTTCTCACCTAATAATAAGAGAATAACGAAAAAACTGCAGCACAGTGTCAAATCTGAGACTTTATATATTACATTAATATTATACATAAAAAAACACATGTTACAGGTCGCTGAGAATTCTTCATAAATAAAAGGAAGCGAAACATGTATGACAAAAAACAAACAGCATTTTATTTAGCTACACAGATGGACTACATCTCCAGCAAGACAATAATAATAATAAAGAAACATAATTCGTACATACAGACATTCACATATTTACAAGTCTAGATTGATAAGGATGAGACAGAGAGTTGGATTTATATTGGAAAAGGAACACAATATAAATCAGTGCATCATCTTCATGCAGCAAATGAAGACAAAAACTTTGAAATATCAACTACTGAATCTGCAGTGCTGAACATCTACAAGAAATTAATTATTTTGTATGGGTCTCGCTAACCAAGCAGTTCTGTGGACACTTTTTTCAATAAATTAACATAAGTTCCATATAAAATCCATACTACAAATGTTAACTTCATCTTATATGGACATATGAACACAGATATTACAGATGAGGCTAGTAGCACCCTCGCAAATATCCTCTACAGTTAAGGCAATTGTTACAATTGTTACATCAGCAAACAACCATATAGAGACAAAAGTGTGATATAGCTGTTAAAGAGCTTGGACTGTCAAACAATTTGTACCAAATAATAACAGCAAAATCAAGTATGGGCGAAAATCGTCAGCTGTAAGCCTGCAAGACACATTTATGAGCAGTCAACATAAAATATTGTTAAAGAGAACTAGCAAACGAAAATTAGGGTAAAGTGTGGAGAGAAACCAATATAAATGTGAAATTCTCTCAGTTCATCATCGCCATCATATCCAGTTTTGTTTTTTGGCATCCTTGCCTATTCCAGTTACAAGTATATTGAAGCTAATTTTTTCACCTCTTCTTAGAATGCTTAACGTTTCTTTACTCTTGAGGTCTATATTTGTATGTTATTTTAGGTACTCGTTCTTCTGGCATCCTTTGAATGTGTTCACGCCATTTCTATCTGTACTCCTTTATTTTTTGGAGTATGCTTATGACACCCAGTTCGTTTCTTAAGTCACTATTTTTTATCCGATACGTGAGTTTGCAACCAGCTAGAGGTCTTAAGAGTCTCATCTCTGCTGCCTCAACCCTCCTCCTTTGAGTGGTGGTTAGATTGCAAGTCTCAGACCCATACATTAGACCAGGCTCTGTCATCACATTATAAAATTTTAGTACTGTCTCTTTTCCAACTTTTTGAAGAGAGCGCCATTTATAGTACCAGCACCTACCAATTGCTGGAATTTTTACAGTAAGTATTCTTGATCATTGTGCATGATATATGAGACCTCATATCACAGGTATTTAAAAGTATTTCTTTAATGTCATTAGTGCCATTAGACTGTTGTTTATTTACAGTGTTACTATTACACTTACACAATCATGATTTTGGCTTCAAAGTGTCATTATCAAGTGTTTTAAGTGTTATAAGTTGCCTAAGAAGGCATCCTGTCGTATTAAAATTGTCTAAGAAACGATATTTTCGGCAGAACCTACTCATGTGTTTCATTACTGAGTACACCATCTTGACTGAAATACAGACAGGGGTTGTGTATCTACTGAAGAAAGGTAACCAGAAGACATAAGAGACTAACAGCCCATTTCCTGCTAAAATCATTCACAAAAATAATAGAGTTAGTTATAAAAGACTGATTAATGACTTATTTGAATAAGTACAACCTTCCAAGTGAATCACAGTTTTAGTACTGAAATGGTAGAAGTACAGAACCATCCACAGTATAATTCACAAGGATGGGCGTGTGAGGGATATTCGTAGATCTTTCTAAAGCTTTTGATACTTTCGACTATAATATTCTAGTAAATAAACTAGAATCATTAGGAATAAGAAGCGTAGCTAATGACTGTTTCTGACTTTACCTTGATAAGACAACAGAGGAGACAGAGCCTATGAGAATCTCTGCTCTTGTTTACATGGAGTCTGTATAAGACGTTGAAATATGGTCAATGAATCCCACGTCATGGGTATCTCGAATGCAAAGCTTCGTCAGCAGTGTCAGGCACAGTGAGCTTTCTTGAGAAAAATAATGCAGCATAACATTGCTGCAATCAACAAATAGAAGTATAAGCGTTTCTGCTAATTTATTTTTCAGATCGAAAGGGAAGAGGTTTTAATATTTCTGTAGGGCTTGGAAAGAAGCAGATACTTTCTTGCATGTTGCCACTGTGTGGTCACCCCACTTTAACTTTTCATCTATTGTTACTCCTGGACTCTTTCCCGAAGTAGAGAAGTTGATATTTGTACTGTTTAACATTAAAGACGGTAGGGATTCGTGTTTTTCGGGCTAATGAGCCAAGTATGACCTACCAGTACCGTTTTGGTTACACTGAGGTTTAACGCTATATTCTGTGACCATTTCGATAGTGCACACAGGTCAGTACTGAAATTCTCGGTAGCTATCTTTAACTTTATCGGTTTTGTACTTAGATACAGCTAGAGGTCATTGGCATACATGTGGTACTTCTAGTAGTATAAGATTGATGACACATCACTGAAGTACAATGAAAAGAGTATAGGACCTAATAACGAGCCCTGGAGGATGCCTGATACTACCTGTCTCCACTGTGACTTCATGTTGCTGTTACAAGACGCACTGCTGGCGAGACATCAGGTATGAACGAAACAGCTGCACAACACTTGGAAAATTTCGAAGAGGCCAGTGTCAAAGACTACACTAAAGACTAAGAAGCAAGTGAAGTCACTCCTTGTCTATCCAGGGGAAGTTTGAAGTCGTCTGCTATTTTTATGAAAACAGATGTTATGTTACGATGTTTACAGAAACCTGATTGGTATTAGTCTAGAAGGTTGTTTGTGGTTAAGTAGTTGGTTAGCTAGTCATGGTCTGTATATTTCAAGGCCTTCGACAGTGCTAGAAGTCGTATGAAGGTCGGTAATCAGAGGGAACTGTGACAACGTCCTGTTTATGTTTTTGATTAACTAGTCCGTGTTTCCAGACCTCAGGGAAAACACTTTTGTTTAAGGGGCTGTTGAAGGTATCTGTTACAGTGGGCAGTAGAGGGTCAACAATAATTTTAACCATTAGGATTGTGATGCCATTGTGTCCAGTAGATGTTGATCTAACATGCATTAGGGATTTTTTTGATGCATTTCTAGTAACATGCTTTAGACTGAATTTTTAGTGGTTGCGTCGTTCATGCTCTTGAAGGAATAAATAAGTCTCCGTTTCGTTTGTGGTCCAACTGTGGTTGTAGATACTGGTTCAGTTCCTCATCTGGGACTGGGAGATTAGATAAAGCTTTTACTTTGCCTACACCAAGACCACGCAGGTATTTCCATAGGATAGCTGGTCTGTTTCTCTTGCCAGTTACTGAATGGGCATGCCTGAGTTTAGCATTTCTCGCACCTTGAATGATTCTGTTCCGCTTCTGGTTGTAATTGATATGATTTTGAGGTGTACGGCAGAGTCTGTATGCCCGATATGCGATGTCTCTGAGTTTCATGACCTCTTTTGTTTCATTAGTGATCCAAGATGCAGGTTCCCTTCTCACTCATGTGGTCTTTAGGGGAGCATATTTGTCTTATAATTGAGTAAATTTGTTAGTAAATGCATAAAGTTTCGTTCGTAACTGGAAAAGAATCGAAAGTTGCCTCCCAAACCATTACCTGCACCTCAGCTACAAATTGTGATACACTGTTGCGTTTATAGTCTCTGTATGTAGTCAGTAACGGCACCATTCTTTGACATCCTAATGAGTACATCAAGAAAATTATATAGTGGGCAACAATGCCACGTGCCAATATTTGAAAGGTAGTAACTACACTCCTGGAAATTGAAATAAGAACACCGTGAATTCATTGTCCCAGGAAGGGGAAACTTTATTGACACGTTCCTGGGGTCAGATACATCACATGATCACACTGACAGAACCACAGGCACATAGACACAGGCAACAGAGCATGCACAATGTCGGCACTAGTACAGTGTATATCCACCTTTCGCAGCAATGCAGGCTGCTATTCTCCCATGGAGACGATCGTACATATGCTGGATGTAGTCCTGTGGAACGGCTTGCCATGCCATTTCCACCTGGCGCCTCAGTTGGACCAGCGTTCGTGCTGGACGTGCAGACCGCGTGAGACGACGCTTCATCCAGTCCCAAACATGCTCAATGGGGGACAGATCCGGAGATCTTGCTGGCCAGGGTAGTTGACTTACACCTTCTAGAGCACGTTGGGTGGCACGGGATACATGCGGACGTGCATTGTCCTGTCGGAACAGCAAGTTCCCTTGCCGGTCTAGAAATGGTAGAACGATGGGTTCGATGACGGTTTAGATGTACCGTGCACTATTCAGTGTCCCCTCGACGATCACCAGAGGTGTACGGCCAGTGTAGGAGATCGCTCCCCACACCATGATGCCGGGTGTTGGCCCTGTGTGCATCGGTCGTATGCAGTCCTGATTGTGGCGCTCAGCTGCACGGCGCCAAACACGCATACGAGCATCATTGGCACCAAGGCAGAAGCGACTCTCATCGCTGAAGACGACACGTCTCCATTCGTCCCTCCATTCACGCCTGTCGCGACACCACTGGAGGCGGGCTGCATGATGTTGGGGCGTGAGCCGGACGGCCTAATGGTGTGCGGGACTGTAGCCCAGCTTCATGGAGACGGTTGCGAATGGTCCTCGCCGATACCCCAGGAGCAACAGTGTCCCTAATTTGCTGGGAAGTGGCGGTGCGGTCCCCTACGGCACTGTGTAGGATCCTACGGTCTTGGCGTGCATCCGTGCGTCGCTGCGGTCCGGTCCCAGGTCGACGGACCCGTGCACCTTCCGCCGACCACTGGCGACAACATCGATGTACTGTGGAGACCTCACGCCCCACGTGTTGAGCAATTCGGCGGTACGTCCACCCGGCCTCCCGCATGCCCACTATACGCCCTCGCTCAAAGTCCGTCAACTGCACATACGGTTCACGTCCACGCTGTCGCGGCATGCTAACAGTGTTAAAGACTGCGATGGAGCTCCGTATGCCACGGCAAACTGGCTGACACTGACGGCGGCGGTGCACAAATGCTGCGCAGCTAGCGCCATTCGACGGCCAACACCGCGGTTCCTGGTGTGTCCGCTGTGCCGTGCGTGTGATCATTGCTTGTACAGCCCTCTCGCAGTGTCCGGAGCAAGTATGGTGGGTCTGACACACCGGTGTCAATGTGTTCTTTTTTCCATTTCCAGGAGTGTATTCTGCATGGGGATGTCATAGTAAATATATCTGTGAGAGTGTGGCTGCTAGCCTTGTGATGGCTAGACGCAAACTGAAGTAATGACAGAGTTGAAGAAGAAGGCCTACACTTGAATTTCACATTGCAGGGGCTGCCTTACAGAAAATTTGTGGTAGTGGTACCGGCATATTTATTTCCTCACATGTCGACTTGAAACTTGAGAGGGCATTTTCGAAGCAGGACAACGCATCTACTTTACATAGTTTGTAGAGGGCACAGACTAGGCATCTTCTTTCAGGGGATTTGATCTCTATGAACATATATTCCACTTGTTTATCTTCATTATTGTTGGATATGTGTAACACAGTACACAATAAATCAGAGCATATGTATTCCACCTCTCGTATGTTACATCTGTCGTGTCTTAGAAAGACGTAGCCATCTAGATTTACACAAATGGTGGGAATGCTTCGCTTAAGCCATGTCTCTGACAGAAGGAATCTGTAACTCTTGAAATATATGACCAAGATGAGCTGGCAGAGATTGTACATTCGCGTGTGTCTCACAGAGCTTTGTATAATTAGTTTTAGCACGTGCCTGTGCACTGCTACTCAATAAAGCATCAGGCTCTAAATAAGCGCGTGTACAAAGACAATGCATTGAGGAATTGCCGGCCGCGGTGGTCTCGCGGTTCTAGGCGCGCAGCCCGGAACCGCGCGACTACTACGGTCGCAGGTTCGAATCCTGCCTCAGGCATGGATATGTGTGATGTCCTTAGGTTAGTTAGGTTTAAGTAGTTCTAAGTTCTAGGGGACTGATGACCACAGATGTTAAGTCCCACAGTGCTCAGAGTCATTTGAACCATTTGAACCATTGAGGAATTTGTTGTGCTGGAGAACAGGGGGAGCAGAAGGCGAAAGCAGGACAGGTAAATAAGTTACAGGGGAATGTGAGGTACTGTAACCGAGGTCACAATGGCCCGCTGCAGGTACAGGACAATGGAGTAGTAATGGGGAAAAGAATGTCGGCAGCCAGAGCCAAAACAACACTAAATGCAAGATAAGAAGAATAGTAGTTGGTTGGAATTAGTGGTAAGTAACATCAAAGACATTATAATAAATTGATAAATAAAAATGGCAGTAGGACTAAGTTAGTACAGTAATCGATAATGTAAATAAGGAAAGGAGTTAGCAATAAAGTAAAGTAAACCAGTTAAGATGTTAGTGAGTTATGGCTGGCTATGTCCTAAAATAACAATGTAGACTCTAAGGTGGGCATTTCGTTTTGATTTTTGTACGTTATCGATGTGCACGTCAGAGAGAGCAAGTTATATTACTGTTAAACAGTCTTTGGTTCTGTTGTGGCGCGGTCTTTGCCTCTTTGCAGTGTGATACATTCTTCGTTGAAGTATAGCATGTGAGGGACGCATTCGGTAGTGCTGTGTTGACTTACGATGGTATCTGTTAGATGAAGAAGGATTTTTATAAAGGACAACAAAAATGAGTATTATGTATATATTGAAAGGCGATAAGAATATAAATCTTGAATAATTTTGTTTGCAGCACTGCACAGCTAGTTTGTCACAACGATTAATGTCAGCTATTTAACTTTGTTCACTTGCTCAGAGCTGAGAGAAAAACCACCCCACTTCCCTGAGTCATGCATTAACATATCAACTAATTAAATTGTTTGGATTTTATAGAAATTCTCTGTTAACATTATACCCTTTCTAAAACATTGTGCACTTTAACAAACATAGTCTTGTTCAGACCAAAGTTATGTGTGAAGACCATGCGAAGTTTTACTCTCTATTTTTGAATACATACTTTATTCTAAAACCGTTATCTTGGCACATAATTTCATAGGAGTAGTTCCTTTCCTCATCCCACTGTTTAAAGAAGGTTTGTTATTACGTATTACCACATTGCATCATATAGTAGGAACAGTTTGAATATTGTTTGGAAATTTTATTTAAAAAGCGAAATCTAGTTTAGCCACTACCTGTTTGCTGTTGTGCTTTCGAGATATCCGCATCAGTGTTGTAAAGACGCGAGGTAAGAGGAAATTTTGATTAGTGTCAGATAATTGTTTTACTTCAGTTGCACATTTAATATAAAAACAAGTAGAATTAAAAGCAGCTACACTTCAATTCAAATTATATTCTGTGTAACCAACCGTTAGTAGGATAGGATAGTTAGTAGGATAATAGTTCTTGGGTACATAGTTTTGGTAATGGCAGACTTTTTATAGAATGGGAGGTACAGGTAATAGCCGCAGCAAGAACGGAAGTCCTTTTAGCCCCTAAAGTACAGGTTTTTGAGTTCATTTTCTTTGAAAACTGATCTTATTCCATTTCTGTCTTCCCCTTTATCTCTTGTCCTTACTTTGTGTAGTTAAAATCTCATAATCGCGCTGTTCAAAATCGTCTGCTTTCAGAGATAAGATCCTCGCATACCTTCACACTTGATTTCGCGAGCTTCTTCTTTTTTCTGAAGATGTCTCACCTTTTCCTCTAGGTTACAGAATTCACCATTATAGGTCTTGGTTTCGTAGATCCTGGCATCTTAAATCTCACTATATGATTTCTCTCTGTGCCGTTTGTTTGTTACTTGACTTTGGTGAACTTAGGATATGATGTGGTATGTAGATAGGAACAAGAGGGTCAACTGACTACTCCAAACTAAGACAGTTAAAGAACCGCTTAGATGTAATGTCGACAAGTAAACAGTTAATTGATGCTTTTCCGATCACCACAGCTTGGCTGCTCCTCGAACCCTAAGATAACTCGTTAAAGTGGAGCAGTAATTAGAACTGGCTAGCTATGTCCTGTGTGGTCTCTTAAATATTAGCGTGTGGAAGGTTGTGTGTTCTGCTCACTTTGCGGATATGTGGTCCGAATAGCAAAATACTGATGAGAATATGGAGCCACCGCCACCGCCAGTCTGAATACAGACTTCCCCAAGCCAGGCTGTAAACATGTTGTTATATTTATATTGTGAATCTTTGTCAGGTAGGTAACCCTTCAGAACCGGCTGTACCGCAGTAAAGCCTAAGCCCTAGTATATAGCAGCTGGTTGTGAGGAAAACTTCACTTTTCCAGTGAAAGAAGTACGTTACTGTTGCATACGAAACAAAGGAGTTTTCAGAGAAAGCTAAGTAAACCCTCAAGGAAGTTTACAATTCAACAATATGCAATCAAGTGACACTGAATGTATAGAAACCAAATGCCATTTATTTCAGTTTGAAGAGGGAAAAATGAAACTGACAGATAAAATGTACATGATACTTCCACATACTGTGTAAAAAAACCTAAAATTTCTAGGAATGAATATTGATTCTCAGCTGAAGTGGTATGAACTAATAAACATATTTGTGAACAGAATTCCATCAGCACATTATGCTCTTAGAGTCCTGTCATCAGCATGTAAAAGCCTGTGACTTTTAGCTATATACTATTCACATGTACATTCATTTGTTAGTTATATAAATCTTTTCTTGTGAACAAATACATAAAATATGAACACACTTACCAAACTAAAAGAAAGGGTCACTAATAAAAGTCGTAGTTGAGTACATCGTAAATATCTTTTCAGAACACTGGGGTTTTTAACAGCACCATGTGAATACATTAACCAGTCGTTTACATATTTCAAAAACAACACAAACAGTTCTGTCCATTATCATGAAACGAGATATAGATTGAACTGGAATTTAACAAGAAAGAATAAACACAGAACCCAAAAGAGCGTTTTCTACCAAGGAATAAAACGGTACAATAAATTGTCTAAGTAAGTTAAAGAATTTATTAAAGTGAATTTATCTAAAAACATGATTAAGGTATACATCCTGAAACAGATGATATTGTAGTCCTCTGCTCAACTCAAGTTCAGGCTCAAAATTTTTTTTGGCACAATCAACATTAATTCATTAAAAACCAGGGAAGTTATGCAAACTATGAGAAACACTTGAAGGACAAAAAATTAAAATTTTAGCCTTAAAAGACCAAAATTTTTTGATGAAAACACGATAGGTTTTTTTAATTAAAAAGTGTTCAAAACAAAATTGACAAAAGAATCTTCAAAAACACATCCCATCTGGGAGTTTCATTAACAGATTCATGAGGCATTCTTTGTTCGATAATTGAAGAAAAGCCTGTTAACAACGAATTAATCACAAGAAGTTCTTTGAAATGTGAAGTAGAATTAACATAATAATTAATTCATGTATGCAACTCAATCATGAATAAAAAAAGAAGGAATTAATAAATCATGGGAGGTGTTAAAAAATAAAGTCTCTAAAATTCCACAAATTCTTCTGAATATTATAATCCAAGTTTGAACGCCACAGGAAGACAAGAAATTCAGGAAAATAACTGGTGATTTTCTTGCATACAAATGGGCAAATCAGAATGGAAAGAGACTGGTAGAACTGCATAGAAATTTCCATCTCAAAATATTCTCAACCCACTTCGAGAAAAAAGCTCAAAATAAAAGAAGAAGGTGAGGACCACCCAAGAAGAATACAGAAGAATTACAAACTGATTACATCATAATCTCATATCCACATCACAAGGAAATTTGAAATGTTAAACTATCTAAAGGAGGAAATATTAATCCAATAAGTGGAGCAGGGTAGATAATGTTCTGGTGTACTCTAAATTGTGGAAAGATTGCCCCCCCCCCCCCAAGATCAAGGTAAAAGTAACTCCTCCCTCAACGCCTCCCCTTCCCTTTGAAACCAACTAGGTGAGATATAAATGCAGTGAAATTAAAAAATTGGAGTTGGGGCATTATGATATTGTTAGGGAAAGCCTGCATGATTGCCAAAATTTTACAAGATCGAGGATCTAATTTATTAAGATAATTGATGACCATGCCCCTCTATAAGTTATTAATCAGTTAATAAAGGGTGGGGCAAACAAAAGTGGCCAAGAGAACAGAGTTTCAAGGTACAGGGAAATGCAATAGAGGATTGCTCCAATCTCATCTGAAATGTGCTCCTGCAGTTCTTGAGGACTATGAGGGTTGCAGCGATAGACCTAAGACCTGAAGGCAACCCACACAAAGAAATCACACAGTGACGGATAGGGCCACAACCATTTGACCTCTGCTAACAACTCCACTGGGCGTGAAGATTAAGTAAGTCTGTTCCAAGGTTCAGCCAGCTGTCTGGACAATTGCTCCATCCTGTTGGAAGTAACTGTAGGTCTTTCCCTTCTCTGTTAATGCTGCCACCAATGGTTTCAAAATGTCTGTGCTACTTTTATTTGCCCCACCCTGTGCAATTCATGAACCAAACATAGCTGCCAATCATTTTCCCCCAACACAATTCAAAAATAGTTGTTGCAATTTCCTATCTTTGGACTACACATTCTTATTAATTTTTACTATCACATCATTCTTCTGTAATTCTTGAAGCAGTTTTCTATCCCTATTTATTACCCAGCTATGACTTCTCTGGGGATCTTATTTTACAATTTATAATCACTCGGTTATAAGGGGCATTAAAAAACGAGCCAGAGGCATAATTACAGAAAACAGTATCTGTATGTTAGAAGTATTGACCCTGGCTGTTGAAACACTTGTTCCACTATGACACAAGGCGGTGAATGACGTCTCATAAAATTCCCAGGACTGCAGTATTAACCAGTTCCGCCTGTACAGCTGGAGATCGTTTTCCGAGGTGGATCTTTCGCCCCTGAGAGCCTTTTTAAGGGGACCAAAAATTCGTTCCTTTTGATTCACTTCCTACAGCACGGGATAACAGAGAATGCCCAGCGTTTCTCGAAAACCTTTATCACCCTTCGCCAAGTGATCAAATCAAAATGACCAGGTAATCTCACCAGTGGGGTCATTCTGCTCCACAGCAGTGCGGAGCGTAATAAGGCCAACAAAGTCGCGGCACTCCTGCAGAAATTCAAATGGGAGGTTCTCGGCCACTCTCCGTAGAGTCCGGAACTCTCTCCCTGTGATTACACCATTTTTGGTCCCCTTAGAAAGGCTCTGAGGGCAATCGATTCACCTCGAACGACGATGTCCAGCTGTACATATGGAACTGGTTAACATTGCAGCCCTGGGAATTTTGGGAGACAGCCATCCAGCTCCTTATGTCACAGTGGGACAAGTGTCTCAGCAGCCAGGGTTAATACTTCTAATATACAGGTACTGGTTTCTGTAATTATGCCTCCAGCTCGTTTCTTTTTCAACACTCCTTATACTATAACTCTTTTCCAAGAAGGAAAACGATAATATACTCAAAAATGTATGTAGTGTGCTTGTTAAAATAATTGCTATTGCATTACTGTTACAATAGACATAACCCCAGTGTAAAAATGACTCAAATTCTGCCTACACACGATCCTTATGTAACAAATCAAGTACACTCCTGCCACAGAACAATATTACACTGTAGAGTTGCCTACACAGCTTACACTGCTAGCAACTGGCTCCATGTTAACCGTTACCACAAATGTTTTCTTACACAGTCCCCTGTATTGTATGAAGGGATGTAACAGTTTTTATGTCTTTATTAGAAACAACCACGGCAGTCAGTAAGCACAAGTCCCGTAGCGTATCATTCTGTAATAACTTTCCACAGCCACCACTGCTGGCCATGCGAGGCAATGCCCGTCGCAACAGCTGACTATACACCACTCATTCCAAGTGTCACTACACGTCTGGGAGCCAGAGAAAAGGAATCCTGATAGTAGCAAGCACCGCTGTTGACAGCTAACACTCCTTCACAACGCCTTGGTTGGTGCCTGCATACTGCTCACCTATGTGCCGAGATGCTTCACACAAATGGGAAACTGTGGGCACATCACTGCTGGTCTATGAGCACAGCCTTATGGCTTCTGGATGCCACTTCTAGAGATCGAGAATGACTTACAACGTATCTCACCGTATAAACGCTAGCTCAAATAAAAAAAGCTTGAAAATTTAATTACCTGATTTACAGCAACAAGCATATAATGCAGATCTGCTAAACCTAGCATGTCAGAACTAACATCACTTTCGAACAGCTTTGCATTCCACCCAATGTGCTGTGGTCAGAAGTGTTGATGTGGTGGGGCGGCACTCCTGATGTTTAGCAGAGGACTGCAGTCTCAGGTGTGGAGCAGTTAGATAGTGACTGCCATTGTTTGAGGAATAGATGTAACATCATGACTGCAGTGTGCAGGAGCAAATTGGAGCAACTACTTTGGACTGGTGATAGGGGAAAATTACTGTTGGTCATTTTTGGGTCATAAACTATGCAAACTGAGTAACAAATGATAGAGTGGTGTGGTCATCTATTATACTAATAAATTAGATCCGCCATCTTGAATAAACCTGTCAACCATACAGGGTGCATCAGCTGTTCTGACAAATAAGATAATTCCCCAGAACAAATTTTTGAATTTTCCACCATTTATACTTCAGCCAGTTGGCCTAGAAGGGAGGGGATCGGGGGGAGAGGTAGGAGGAGCGATTGACATTCACTTTGGGGAAGGGGTGTCTTACAACAAACCAGAATGTGGAAGAACATACCCTGCCCCCATATTAACAAAGACCAATACCCAATGTGCGTGAAACTAAATTTAAAGCCTTAAAATTCAATATTGAGATGTCGCTAATTGTTAAATGTGACAGTATTAAAATCCAATCACTGTTAATCGAAAATAAACTTGACAATATGGTAGCACAAAATTGGCTTTAACTCAAACAAAACTTTATCAGACTTGCTCAAAATCCGATTCCTTTATAAAGATGGAAAAAACTCTCTTGATGCAGTGAAGATTGTGGGCAGGTATTAAAATCATGACAAAAGGCATTCGAAACATGGAACAATAAATAACGTAAAATGCATGCAAAATGATCCTGGCAACTAGAAAAGTAGGGAAATTAAGCAAACAAAAAGACAGCATTAGAAAAGTCAAATATGTGAAACTTAAAATATAAAGAATAATAGGTACCAGCCCCTAAGTTTCAGCTTCAACAAGTGAAATGGACAACTAGCACTAAAGAATCAAAAAACTGCATAGAACATTTCAGATAATTTAAAAAATTTCGTATGTGTCCTGAACCCACTGCAAGATTTTTCCAGAAATTTCCTTGAAACCGATCCCATTTGCTAACACCATATGGAGAGTAAATGGCTAGGTAAATTCAAAGTTTAAAAAAATATCAAAGCATCTGGTGAAGTTGCAGAACTCCTGAAATGAGGTTGCCCAGAAACTTTAACGAAATTATATTGATCATGCAAAATATTTGGCAAACTGAGGAAATTTCAGATTACTGGAAAACTGCATTAACAGACTCACTACAAAACAGGGAGACATAATGAATATTAAGAAGCGCAGGGGGGTTTTCTTTTCTGCCTGTTAGAAACAAAAATCTACCTCAATGTCTCCAGTACCAAGCACGAAAATTGGTGGACATGAGGCACGTTTCAGACCAAATACATCTTGTCCAGAACTAAGTTTGCTTGTAAAATTAATTCTCAGGCATTATACAGTTCAAAAATGTTAATGACTCAGCACATTGTAAGTCTCTTTTCCAGATTCTGAAGGAACAAGTTCATGATCTCGAAACCACTGCAGTTAATAGTGGAACATTAAACGACACAAAATCTAAGGTAAAATTTAGGGCAGAGTTTTCAAAAAATCTTGAAATTAAAACAGGATTGAGACAAAGTGATCGGTTCTCTCTATTACTTTTGAAATGTGTTTCGGAAAAAGTAATCCAGGAGTGGTGAAAACAGAAATCAGTGTTCAAAACTGACAAAACAATCAAAAGCAGGAAAGAGTGCTTACCTTTTGCAGCGACTTAGCGGTTCTATAACAGGACATTGATACAGCACAAAAACAAGTAGAAACTCTTAAACAAAGAGTAAGGCTGCAAATATCACTTGGCAAAAGAAATTACATGTTTAGCAACTATCTGATATCCAAAATTCTAAAAAAATAAATCCAGAAAAATCAACTGACTTCCACAATTCAGATATTTATGTGAAACCATTCAGGAAACTGGCCTGGAAAAAAACTGGTTACAGAATTCATTGTTGCAAAGTGGAAACTGTTTTTGGGCCTTCAAAAGACATCTATAACAAAAAATGCGTCCCAAATTACACCAACCTGAGAAACTACAAAACAATCATACATCCAGAGTGCCTTTATTTTAAACAGAAAGTTGGACATTCAGGAAACTCAAAAGAGAGAACTAAAAGTAATCAGTGTAATTTTAGGTCCAAACTGTACTGAAGAAGGAACATATTTAAAAAAATGGAACCAACCATATTAACTAGACATGCTGTGAAAATCTACGAAAGCCGCAATAAAGCGAAAGAACAATTAAATGTCTCTGTGCAGTAAAATAAAACCTGAAGGAAGCAAGAATAACACAAGCTCATGGACCAGACAGAAAAATTTTAGACAGAAAATTCACTAGACAGTTGGCTTGTAAGAAAAGATTCAATGAGTCCGTTCTGAGAGAATGAATGTAACATGGGGACAAAAAATTCTAGAAGAACATTGAAAAGTCCCTTGTTTTATATCATGTGGTCCAGTAGGGCCCAGAAGTGAATACTATTGATTCCATGCCATTTTTCTTGTTTTTATTTTCTGGAAAACATAACTCTCAAAGCTATGCAACGAATAGTATGGAAATGTTACCCAGTTACCAAGCTCAATTCATCATTTATAATAGTGGGATGCCGACCCAGAATTTTAGGCAAGCAAATAAGGAAAATGTGATTCAAAAAATGAAAAACAAACATCATCGCCCTGGCCTTGATGTCAGTTGACAGAATGTGTTGTGTTGCATTATGATATAATGTGTATGTTGTGTATAGTATGTTTCATGACTGATAGTGAGAAATGAAGTAACAGAACACCACCAGCATTTTACACTACAAAATAACTTCTTTGCCAAACAGTATTGAACACTAGGAATAAACTGAACGAAGTAACACTACTTTTAACAGACTGTGTCTGTGTTCGGGAGGATGAACGTTCCAGTCTTTACCTGTTCATTCTGGTTTACGTTTATTCGCGGTTTCCTTACGTTACTCCAGGTAAATGACAAGATAGTGTCTATTATATTGCGAAGCGAGACTGTCTGGCCCTTCCTTCTCACACTAGATTTGTAAATAGGTAAATGTCTGTATACATGAATTATATTATTTTTTTAGTTCTTGAATTGTAATATCATGATATGTCTGTCCATCCTTGTAAAAGTGATCCACGGGATAGTAAAACTAAAACTACTACGTTGGCATATCGTATATATTTGATCCCTCGCTGCAGGTCTGAATCATTCACTGTAAAAATCCCTATTGCAATGTTCAGTGTACATGATGTCTCTGATTAACTTATTTTGATTAAGCCCAAGGTCTCGGAGGTGGTGTATTTCACACAACCTCTTCACCCACTAGTAGATATGGGCGAAGATGGTATCAAATGGAAAACAATACAGAATCATTCTTGCAGATATATTAAAAAAGGCAGCAGAAGAGATTTTAATGTTTCTATTGTTTAACAGGACATAACCTTCCCTTGCAACGGAAACCGAAACGTGGCGGAATCGAATCGTGGTCAGCACACTGATTTTTTTTTTTTTTTTTCAATTTTAGCATTCGCATCTGAACGATGTGAATATTTACACGAAATGTCACATGGATAATATTTCACGTTAAATTGCAGGTCCTTTTATGAGTAGAATTACTGGGCTAGATTAGCAACACACAAGTCAGTGAAATGGTGTCGAACTGAAAAACCTGCACCAGGAAGTTCTGTCACACAAAATTATTATTAGTGATTATGCGTCATCTTCTCAGAAACCTGAGCAGTTAGCCAGATGTAAGATTAGCTATCGTTTCTGCTATGTATCTCTTATCCGTACTCCAAAGAATTCGAGAACAGTTGCAGAACAAAAATTTATTGATGCTCTGTCCCTTACGCACATAGGCTACGATGCACGCAGAAGACACTGCAAACTGCGCAAAGTGTAGAGTAGGTGTGAAGTGTCATTGTACGTGCAGCCCAGAGTTTGGCGATTTTCGGAGCAGCTTTATGTCGCTTGTGTCCAAATCTGGCCTCTTTGTCCGTAATATACGATTTTTTTGTCTAACGATTATTAATACTGTTCTATGATAACAATGGTTCAAATGGTTGAAATGGCTCTGAGCACTATGGGACTAAACATCTGAGGTCATCAGTCTCCTAGAACTTAGAACTACTTAAACCTAACTAACCTAAGGACATCACACACATCCATGCCCGAGGCAGGATTCGAGCCTGCGACCGTAGTGGTAGCGCGGTTCCAGACTGAGGCGCCCAGAACCGCTCAGCCACAATGGCCGGCCCTAAACAATGTTGTCAACTTAGATGGAGAATGGTACTAGGTCTCCTATACAATTTCGATATGGTGTCATGTGGCAAAAAGAACTGCCTTGGAAGAATATAAGCTGTTATTGGGGAAAGAAGAAGCCATTGCCGATGTGCAAGCAAGGCTTAGATATTATTTTAAATTCAGTGTATGGAAAAATCTGGATACTGTGCAACTGGAGAATACAACATATCAGCATGCACCGCATATAGCAATAGTAAGTACTTATATGTTGTAGTACTGATAGAAAATGAAGGATTTGAGAAAGTTTATTATGTTAAAGGGAAAGCAAAAAACTGGTTATAAAACTCCAGTCCATTTTGGATCTGCTTGGAAAGCTTAGTTACATTGTATCTAAATGTGGTGCACTGGATACCGTGCATGTAGCAACAGAAAAGCCGTTTTCGGAGTTTAAAATCGATGGGTAACAACATTTAACAAACATTCATTTCCTAAAGTTGTTAACTTAAAATTCTATACCGAAATTCCACAACAATGTCGGGCATTTGAGATGGTATACTACACCCAAGACAATATGGAATGTGTTAACAACATTTTAATGTAGAAAATAAAGGGTAACATTCTCAAATGCACTTGACTAGAAGAAGGAACTGAGACAATTGCTAAGGCCATGAAAGTCACAGTTTACAGGAAAAAAGTTATATATATATATATATATATATATATATATATATATATATATATATATATATATATATATATATATATATATATGAGGATCTGAAAACATACCATCTACATCTACATCTACATCCATACTCCGCAAGCCACCTGACGGTGTGTGGCGGAGGGTACCCTGAGTACCTCTATCGGTTCTCCCTTCTATTCCAGTCTCGTATTGTACGTGGAAAGAAGGATTGTCGGTATGCTTCTGTGTGGGCTCTAATCTCTCTGATTTTTTCCTCATGGTCTCTTCGCGAGATATACGTAGGAGGGAGCAATATACTGCTTGACTCTTCGGTGAAGGTATGTTCTCCAAACTTTAAGAAAATCCCGTACCGAGCTACTGAGCGTCTCTCCTGCAGAGTCTTCCACTGGAGTTTATCTATCATCTCCGTAACGCTTTCGCAATTACTAAATGATCCTGTAACGAAGCGCGCTGCTCTCCGTTGGATCTTCTCTATCTCTTCTATCAACCCTACCTGGTGCGGATCCCATACTGCTGTATTTATCAGATTACATGCTGGAGAAAGAATTAAATTTGAGTTATAAGTGAAAAATTAAGCTGGAGGTTTTTAAAAATACACAAGGCAAACATAAAGAAAAAGTTGTTTTCAGTGTATTAATGTATATGTATAATTAATAAAGAATTTGTACATGAATATTTGTTTGCTTATTTGTTGCACTACCAAAATTCTGAATTGAATCTTATTTGGTATGTCTTTGGATGCTGATCTTGCAAAGCACAGTAGCTGAAAATGAGTGTTTGGCTGACTTTGAAAAGTAGTCAAAACAATGTGTCTGAAAGCATCAGAACCTACACTTCACACTAATATGAATGACTAGACTCCATGACCTGCAGATTTTTGGAGGTTTTACTGCTGGCCTTGAATGTCTTAGACTTTGAGATCTCATTACATCTGGAGGGCATAGTGTCTAGACACTATTATAGCTACATGTCTGGTATTATTCATCACCTCCACCTGGGTTAGGGAGACAGTGTCTTCACCTATTGAAGCAAGAACATATGGGTCACAGCTGCCAGCTGAGGCAGGGAGTGCACCAAGTGAGACTACACGTCTGCAACTGTATGGGTTCAATGCAGGTGAGGTGTCGACTGAGGTAGCGCAGTCAGTGGGAGCTGCTGGCAGGCAGTTGAGATGAACACTGAATATGGCTAGTCCCAGCTGTCACATTGCAGTAATCATTGCTTGTGGCCACCACTGCCAACAGTGCCCGAAAAAAATATATTGACAAGGTGCAATCTACATGTGTCCATCCAGCCACCAAGTCATGGACTGTTCTCTCCAGCTGTTCAGCCAGATCAATCATTCATTCATTCTGAACAGCTGTCATTCATCTGTCAACTACCACTTGTACGTTGAGGTTTGGAGTTCATTGGAATCCATGCTACCATCATTCATAGACGATCTCTGCCCTAAGGCCACAGGCTGCAACGCCTTGCGCCTTTCAACGGTGAGGGTGTGACAGCTGCCCCCTAGTCAGCTGCCGAAAGCCACCACCGGCCAAGTGCTGCCACCTGGGTTAGGCGCCATAGCACAGCTCCGTAAAGCACTGCCTCTGCTTTGCTCTGCGTCATCCAGAGGTCAATGTCAGACTGGAATAACAGAATGAGGGAGTGTACTCATTTCTGACAGTGTGCGATAATTCCGTTGTTAATAAAGGAGTTCAGCTCAGCTGATGACAACTAGCTGACTGGAACATGACCTCCACGAACACCGTTTAAATGAGCAATGTCTGAGTGAGCAGCAGTGATTCTATTCCAGCCAATAAAAAGAATGGCTTCTCAGCCAACCAACAGTGGTCATACAAAAACCCAACTTCCATAGTACTGTTTAAATTTTAACACAAAGCTTATTTTAATACGCGTAGTAAAGTTAAAATTATTATTATCAATTGATAATAAGCAGTCAAACAATTTTAACAACACTAACGAAGAAAGCAAGATAGGCCGCGCGGAGTGGCCGAGTGGTTTGAGGCGATGTCATGGACTGCGCGGCCCCTCTCGCCGGAGGTTCGAGTCCCCCCTCGGGCATGGGCGTGTGTGTTGTTCTTAGCATAAGTTAGTTTAAGTAGTGTGTAACACTAGGGACGGATGACCTCAGCAGTTTGAACCCATAGGACTTCACACACATTTGAACATTTGAAGAAAGCAAGATACCACCACATGTCGTATTGAAAAGAACAAGCCTCGTACATATTCAGCACTGCAAAAAAGCCCTCCATAGTTTGATTTTTCCTTTTATTCTCCCACAACCTCTTAGTTTTTTCTCCTGTTCTTCATCTCCGCTCCTCAAAAGCCTCTTCTCTTGTCTCGCAAATTGGTGACGTTCCATCGTGTTCCTGATTCCGTTTCAGCGAATAAGTTCTGGTAAATCTGTTGAAGCGTGTACTTACTCTTCAGCTCTTTTCCTCTCCCCAATTGAGTCTCAATGTAGCCCAGTTCTTCCTAAATTCATTACACTATCTAGTTCCCAATTATTTTATGTCTTCCTCGCTGTCTTCCATGCTCTACTCGTCATTGGTCTACTGTGATTTCGTTGTAACTTCTCCACTCATCCATTTTTCTACATGTATCTCTCTCAGTACCAATAAAGCAGTTAAAGCAACAACATAAAAGGAGTTTCATTCAGTAAAGGGAATTATGGGAATCTTAGATGTAGTGTGAACATTAGCTCGCCCTTGTGTGTAGCATGAAAAGATTTTTTAAATTGGGGCTTACAGCTACTTTTACCACCATCAAATTTTCCCTGCTAAATCACTGAAACAGTTCTCGGCAAGGATACTTGCTAAAAACTCAAAATGCTTTATGTATTACCTAACAACTTTTTGAAAGAATTTGTCTAGATTTATTAAACGAAAGAAGAATCCTTTTTTTTTTTTTTTTTTTTTTTAGATGTTGAAACTCTGCTGTTCGTGTCTGCTTAAAGATCAATTTGTTTCTGTATGGCATATGCCTTTAACAAAACAAATTTTTTTCCTCTCTTCTATTACCCAGAATGGTTCACTGAAGTTTCATTTTCTCTATCTCTTGTTACTACATTCTGTGGTTTTTCTTGCTTTTTATGTTTTGCGTTACAACAGTTTTCCTTTCGCAGACTACCATTTTCGCTGGTTACCCGATTATCCTCACTGTGAAAAACTGCAATATTCAACCTTTCACTGTCGCTGTCACTGTTTTCCTGATAACTTCAGGAAACGCGAAAGTTAATGAAATCATGGAACTGGAGTAGAATAGAAATTCAGTAAAATTAACAAGTAGATTATGCATACAAATTCGCCACAGTAGCGATGACCAAGAATCTGAATACTTAACATCCCTATCGAACAGCTTTACAAATCAATTGAAAATATCGTGGCGAGTCGGAATATTTGCTTCTAAGTCACTCGTTTTACAGATGCCTAGCACAGAGATGGAAATTGGAAATTTGTTGTAAGTTCCCATGGGACCAAATTGCTGAGGTCATCGGTTCCTAGGCTTACACACTACTTAATCTAACTTAATCTAACTTGCTGAGGACAACACACACACCCATGCCCGAGGGAGGACTCGAACCTCCGACGGGGTGAGTCGCGCGAACGGTCGAAAGGCGCCAGAGACCGCGTGGCTACCCCGCGCTGCACACAGAGATGGATTCAGATCACCATGTAGTCTGAATCAGTTGACAGGTGAACAGAGACCCAGTATTCAGTGCACAAAATCCACACGCGAAAGACAACAAGAAAAAGACAGGGCTTCGTCGAAATTGAGTGTTATGGTAGTTCCCAACCATGTGAAAGCTGTAACAGTACTCACGGATTACTGCGATCTCACCGTTACACCCAAGATTGCTGGTCGCATGTTTCCATCACTATATCGTGATGGGCCGTCAAAATACCAGACGAAAGTGCCTTCCGCTTCGAAGTGTGCTGTAGTCCAAGGGTATTCTGCTGCCTAATGTTCCAATTGACCGGTTCCCGTCAAAGATTTTGGCCTTGCGTCATAATAGACTAGCACTTCCTTGTTTGTAGCAGAGTTGAGACACTCTCGTGGTCAGAGGAAGCTCATGCCCGATCTTCTGTGGTCAACAAGTGAGTTATGCCGAGCATGGTGCAGTTCTGCGATGCATGAAAGGCACTCGTGACGTCAAGACCATGACTTAATCCCCATTACTTTCATTGCGAGTTCCCATTTGTATGTCTCAAAAACTGATTCGTATAATTACAAAACGCTGAACTCAGGGAGATTAATGGTGGTTAGCACTTCCCCTCACAGATCTTGGGCATACAAGTATGTTGTGGAATAACACAATTGTTTTATTATTTTAACTCTTACCAATATTAATTTTTTTACCAACCTCTTTTTCTGCATTATCTACGTAATTCTTTGCTGTATAATACGAATTTTTTTAAGAGCTATGCTTGAAGTAAGTTTTAAAGCGTGTTGGTTTTAGTTCTATCTTTCATTTCCTTGGGTAGTTTATTACACAATTTGATACCCTAGTAGAAAATGCTGTTTTGAGATTTGTATTTATTTTTCTCGGCATTTTCATGTGAAGTCTGGCTCTTGTTCCATTCTCACGAATATATATGTTAGTGATAATTTCTTAATGTGCGTAATGAGTTAGTAGATGTACATATGTTATGCAGTTCGAATTTCCGACTCTTTGAAGAGATTTTTACAATAATCCCAGTTATTGTTTTCATTATTTTTGTGATTTAGTTTGAATATTGTTTTCATATCTTCCATACGTGGTCAGCAAAAATGATGTCGAAACTAAGACCTTATGTACGTATGAACAGTATGTAAAATGCCTCTATGAGAGCTGCTATTTCTTTAGTTTTATCTGTACCGTCGCTATGGAATGTATTCGTAAGGCCATGAAACTGTACATAGCTTCTGTCCTGAAGGACAGGTCTCTTAAATTTTCTACTCACGTTCTCGCGAGTTGTAAGACGTTTCAGGTATATGCCTACCATTTGGGATTTTTGAACACGTCTACCACGCCCGCCTCTCAAACGGTATGAGAGCACCAACACCGCGCTTGTTTGTATACACTGAATGGTATTTTATGGTTCTCTTTGGGCAATAACTTGTGGATGTGAAAGAGATCAAACACACACCGCCTGACAAAGACGTCAACAGGCAGACGACAAGGTCGATAGTCAGTGCAACTTCGTGCACATACATACCTTCGGTGGGTGTATAAATGATTAGAGTTGTTATTCTACGTGACAGATAGAATGGCCATCACAGTTCTGTAGCGTTGTTCAGGTTTGATGCTGCCGCCAAGGCTGACACAGTATATAAGGGTAGTGAATTGTGGAGCGTGCTGATGCGACAGGAGCCAGATTTTGGGCGCACTCCTCATCGTCAGGGTTTTGCTTGACCACGTCCGATAACCACAACGGAGAGTCGACGTATTGTCCACCAAACACATTGTAACCTCTTCACATCTGAGTATGCCAACCGAAAACAAGTAATGAACTCCCTGCAACATTTTCGTACCATACTATTAGCCAGACACTAACAGCATCCTGATTAGGGAATTACCGTCCCATTCACAGGTTGCTGTTAATAACACAAGACAAACAGCTGAGTCTGGAGTGGTGTCGTAACCAGGAAGCATGGATTGTTGATGAGTGGCATCGCATTGTGTTCAACGACGAATAGCGGTTCTACACTCCCCCGGAAGTGTCTATGAAATGTCTGCGCGTTGCTGAGCTACTCCTGTGGTCAGCAAGAAAATGGCAAATGGTTCAAATGGCTCTGAGCACTATGGGACTTAACTTGCCAGTTCGTCAGTCCCCTACAACTTAGAACTACTTAAACGTAACTAACCTAAGGACATCACACACATCCATGCCCGAGGCAGGATTCGAACCTGCGGCCGTAGCAGGAATCGCACTTGTTTGGCGACCTTCTTGCGATGATGACAAACGCATCACCCGACGACTCGCAGTGCTCTTGTTCACTGCCGTATCTCTATAGACATCCTGCAGGCGCCTATGAATATCTCAGATGCCATGGTATTCCGCCGACTCAATGACAGCTCTGTGCATAGAACGCACTTCCGTAACTAGATGGCACTTACAAGGCTATGTATAGCGCCGCAACAAAAGAAAAAAATCATAAAACTGCAGGAGCTGTAGTGGGAATATTTCACGATATCCCCGATATCCTAGGAGGAATTCCGCGTCTTTTCAACCAAAATTGGTCGAGAAAAAAGTTTATTGCTTTACTTATTGCACGCCCCATGTACATTCACAAAAAATGATTCAAATGGCTTCAAGCACTATGGGACTTAACATCTGAGGTCATCAGTCCCCTAGAACTTAGAACTAATTAAACCTAACTAAGCTAAGGACACCCATGCCCGAGGCAGGATTCGAACCGGCGACCGTATGAGCAGCGCGGTTCCGGACTGAAGCGCCTAGAACCGCTGAGCCGCAACGGCCGGCGTAGATTCACACATTATTATCTTAATGTCATATAGAAGGAACCATTAAGCCAAATAGGCATCACAAGATTTGTAGTTCCTCTTGTGACAACGCAAAACAGTTCCCTTCAGTATCTCCGAGCTAAAGCATTACATTTCAGGCTAACTTGGACTTCGGATTACGGTGCATATCCGCCTGTCGTCTCAATCTATAGTCAAAAAAATAATGTAATAGTGACTCGTCAGCGTTCTGCACTAGGTTTGTTTACACAAGTATCATGTCACACGCTACAGTATCATCAGGTCGCGGGTCAAAGCCGACGTTCGGTATCTGTAGGATCGACCTAGCCGCATGCAGTGTATAGAATGAGGTAACAAAAGTCATGCGACAGCGATATGCACATACACAGATGCCTGCAGTATCGCGTACACAAAGTATAAAAGGGCAGTGCAATGGCGGAGCTGTCATCATCATCAATTCATGTGAAAAGGTTCCCGACGTGATTATGGCACGACGGGAATTAATAGACTACCAATGCAGAATTTTAGTTGGTGTTGATCTTAGGGCATTCCATTTCTGAAATCGTTAGGGAATTCAGTATTCCTTGATCCACATAGTCAAGAGAGTGCCGAGGATATCAAACTTCAGGCATTACCTCTCACCACGAACAATGCAGTGTCCGACGGCCTTCACTTAACGATCGAGAGCAGTGCCGTCTTAGTAGAGCTGTCAGTGCTAACAGACAAGTAACACTGCGTGAAATAACTGCAGAAATGTGGCACGTAAAACGAACATACCTTTCGGAGTGCGTGACAAAATTTTGCGTCAATGGGCTTGGCGGCAGACGACTGATATGATCGCCTTTGCTAAGAGCTTGATATCGCCTGCAGCGCCTCTTCTGGGCTCGTGACCATATCGGTTGGACCGTAGACAACTGGAAAACTATGGCCTGGTCACATGAGATGGTGGTAGGGTTCGAGTGTGGAACTGTGCGACCACTACGGTGGCAGGTTTGAATCCTGCCTCGGGCATGAACGTGTGTAATGTCCTTAGTTTAGTTAGGTTTAAGTAGTTCTAAGTTCTAGGGAACTGATGACCTCAGATGTTAAGTCCCATAGTGCTCAGAGCCATTTAAACCATTTTTCGTTCGAGTGTGGCGCAGACCCCAGGAAGCCATGGACCCAACCTATAGACAAGACACTGTGCCAGCTAATGGTGTCGCCACAAAGATGTGGGCTGTGTTTACACAAAATGGACTGGTCTTCTATTCCAACTGAACCGATCATTGACTGAAACGGTTATGTTCGGCTACTTGGAGACCAATTGCAGATTTCATGGTGTGGTGTCACGGCCAGACATCACACTTGCTAGGTTGTAGCCTTTAAATCGGCCGCGGTCCGTTAGTATACGTCGGATTCGCGTGTCGCCATTATCAGTGATTGCAGACCGAGCGCCGCCACACGACAGGTCTAGAGAGACTTCCTAGCACTCGCTCCAGTTGTACAACCGACTTTGCCAGCTATGGTTCATCATTAATGGATTAAAGTTAAGTATTCCACCAGCTACGTCCGTTTTTCTAAATTCTAGTTTCCTTGTCCTGTTCCAGACCTCACGCCAGCCTGCGTGAGCTAAAACGCGTGCATTTCGGCCTCCTCTAGTAACACGGTGTTGGCTCTCTTGCCAACCACAACACATGGATTTCAAGTTTCCAAACAACCATTCGATTTTTATGGGTATCAGTGCGCCATGTCACTGGGCCACAATGGTTCGCGATTGATTTGTGGAACATTCTGCAGAACTCCAGCGAATGATTTGGTCCTCCCATATCTCCCGACATGATTCCCATCGAACATTTATGGGGCGTAATCGAGAGGTCAGTTCGTGCACATCCTGCACAGGCAACACTTTCGCAGTTATGGACAGCTACAAAAACAGCATAGTTTAATATTTCTTCCAACGACTTTTTGAAAGCATGTCAAGTCGAGTTGCTGCACTACTATTGGCTTAAAGAGGTCCGACGCGATATTAGGAGACATCCCATGACTTTAGTCACCTCAGTGTACAATACATCGCTTTCTGGTTCGTGCATCGATATCGCTTCACTTCTATTGCGCCGCTAGTTTCCGTATTAAACTAGAGCAAGTGCTACAAGAACTAAAGACGAAATCTTCCAATTTCCTTACCGCAGCTCTCGGCGAACTTTCCGCATTTCTCGAAGCGGCGGATGGGTAAGTATGCCGCGGAAACTTTGGAGAGGGCGAAAAAGGCCTGGTGTTAATCGACAGATTCGCCGAGGACAGAGCACCCGGGGCGGCCGTAATTGGCGCAGGCGGAAGGCCCGCGCACTAAGTGAAAACTAACAAGCCGGGGGCAGGGGCAGGCAGCCAACAGGAGATGAGGCGCGCTTCCTGAGCGCAGCGGCGCGAACACAGGCGCCCCGCCCGCCTTAATAAATGAACCTGTTTTGCTTAATTTTCCGAGTCAACACGGGCTCGCCAAGGCGAAGGAAATATGTAATGGAGTGCGCCCGCATCCGGGCCGACCGAGAAGCCCATTAAACGAGGACGCGTGGGGGGTGGGGTCGGTAATTAGCTCGTAGGCGAGTTTATTACGGCGGCGCAGTGTGTAACAGTCATTCGCGAAGTTTGGAACAAGCGGCGAACAGATTGCAGCGCAACCCGATAAAGAGCGGCAGCTGCTGCGGCCGTCTTCTACGGAGCTCCTCGCCTCGCCAGGAAGACATCAGTGGGCCCCTCCCTCCCCCCCTCCCCCCACCACCACCACCGCCACACCACCCTCATCCCACCCCCCACCCCCCCAGCCCTCTCCCCGCACCGACAGGCGGGCTAATCGCGCCTTTGCCGCTAATGAACGGGCCCTGGCGCGCCGCGAAAGAAAACCCTCGCGGAATTCGGCTGCTGCAGCCGGAGGCCGACTATTACGGCCCGGCGGCGCTATCGCGGCGGGACAACTTGCGCCTGACAGGAAACCCATCGTCATCCTCGCGCCTGTGTCGAGTGAAAAGAAAGCACATATATTGTCGTAGACAGATGACAATCTGGATATTTAGAGTGCTGCTTAATGACAGGGAGTCTCGACCAGGGTCTCACTCCAGGACACTGTATGGATCTGTAGCAGTCTCCAATGAAATTATAAAAGACAGAAAATCTAGATAGAGGACAGCGACCATGATGCGCTTCTACAACGAAAGAATTGTCTAAGTTGCATTTTTTCCCAACCCCATCGACTATAAATTAGGCATTTCGATAGACTACGATCATCAGATTCCATGAGAAGAAATAGGACGATAAATTTCACGATATTTTCGTTATTGATTGAGGCTTTCTTCGTGATAAATATTGTTTCTTAGCATTAACCTATCCGTGATAATGGTGGTGGCTGAGATGTGTGGTTGTCGAATAAATTACTTGAAGAAAACGACCCGTATTGACAAAGAAATTATTACAGTTTCAGAAAAAAATCGATGATTTATTCAAGAGAATGATCTTCATAAATCCGGGAAGTCAATAATGCGTTGGTCCACCTCTCGCCCTCATGCAATAAGTTATTCGGCTTGGCGTCGATTGTCAGAGTTGTTGACTGTCCTCCTGAGGGTTATAGTGCCAAATTCTGTCCATTTGGCGCCTCAGATCGTCAAAGTCCCGAGGTAGTTGGAGGGCCCTGCCCATAATGCTCCAAGCGTTCTCTAATGGGGAAAGAGCCGACGACCTTGCTGACCTAGGCAGGGTTTGGAAAAGACGAAGAAAACCAGCAGAAACTCTCGGCGGATGCGGGCGGGGATTATCTTGTTAAAACGTTGAAAGGGTACAGTGCCGCCCGACATTGAAAATAGGTACAACATTCTTCGTTATTCTTGTCAGAACAACATACTTTTTGCAATAATAACTCAATTCCACTTAATAGACCGAAGCCGGATACCAGTGTAGGAAAGAAGGATAATTGATTTACTTAATTGAACACACGTGCACTACCACAAAATAAATCCGTACATCCAGTTTGATGGGATCTGTGAAATGACTGAATGTATGGCCGTCCGCTAACTGCAGATAGTGAATGTGCAATATATGATCATCTTTGAGACGGTCCGTTGGTCACCTTTGGTGGAACCAAAGACATGAAATTTACCTGAGCTTTGAGCGCCTGAAACGTGGCTGACCAATACAGTAGCATAGTGCTCCCCCACCACTGCGGAGGTGCGAGATGACCTGAAGAACGGCCATGTTTCAGCACTCTGGCGCTGGATCTTGTGTTGGTAAGACCTGTCTTAAGTGTGCTCCGTAAAGACAAAAGAGTGGAGAGGATGGTATGCATGTGAAATACTTAAGAGTAGTTTGGAATAATTATTTGTCTATTTCAGGAACTATTTAGGGGGGAATTAAATGCCAGGCAGGTAATATTAAGGGGATCGTAGTAATCTTCAGAAGTGACCAATGGTCACAATGAAACTACGTGTAGCAGTAAGTTGAAATACCTGCGAGTGCTAGTACTAAGTTTAAATACTTGCGGGTGCTAGTACTAAGTTGAAATACTTCCGAGAGCTAAAGTTAAGCTGAATTACTGGCGTGTCTACTATAAGTTGGAAATATTTAAGAAATGGCGTGTGCAAGACTTGTAATTAGAGACGAGCACTTCCACGTGGTGAGAACTGTGTGAGCCTCAATCTGTGTATGAGACAAAGGATAAAGAGAAGTACTCGAGCAAAGTATCAGTTGAGGACTCGCGTGTGTGACGAATATGATCTTAATATTACTTTGCATGTTATGTTTCCGTGTGACGCTAGATTCAAACTCTAATACTCTGAAAGAAAAGCAAATTGAGTCAGGCGTCTATCCAGCAACGCCACTTGGCTTGCATTGCACAGGAAGACGCGCATATTTCCTCCAGAGTTCGTAGTAGGAAAGAAAAGTTACGTAGTGGGGCAGTGTCGTGTGTGAAACTGGGATGAATACTAATTGAAGTGGGAAAGCTGAAAGTGAAGTGATTCTAACGTTGTGACTATTCTTTGTGATGCATTCTATGTTGCCAGTGTGATGTATTTCGTGTAATTTAAGTCTGTGTGGTTTGCATGAGAGAGTAGCAAGACAGGTTCAGAGGCAGTGGGTTATGCATGTTCCTTTTTGTACCGCTCGGTCTGGAGTAAATTTTGGTGATGATGGGTGTGAGAGTCGAAGTGTGAGATAGCAACAGATCCACCCTCCTATCCAGAAAGTGCACTGTAGCGTTAGATAATTACGAGGCCATAAGATAGAGAATCAGCAATGTAAAGCCATGCCCACTGGGCGTAGTTTCTCATATGTAATTGTTGTATAAAATGTAATGGTGTGTTTAGGTTATCTTTGAATCATAATAGAATTTAACGGAATAAAAAATATAGTGAAAAGAAAAAGATTGGTGGCCTTGTTCTTCGAATAGTGTGTAGTCATGATACCCAGAGTTTATAATGTGTGCGCCATTCATATTCAGTGCGATGGCCACGTGTTGGTCAAAGCCGTTGGGTAAGAAATAAAATGTGGTATTGCCAGATCGTAGTGAACAATTAGAGTTGTGTAAATTACTAATAGTCAGATGTGCCTTATCCGTTTCCGTTGCGTAATATTCAAACAGGAGAATAATTTGTAGCTTAATTGTGGGTACTAGAGCTCGTAATCAGTCATTGATGTTACTCGATAAATAAGAATAAATCCACTCGCTTGGCAGACCACTCATCTTGCAGGCCTTACTGCTTGATGCCACAGTATGAGCAAGGCATGTGGGCGCCTCTCAACGTAAACCCAGGATGGCTGACCACGATGGGCAACAAAACAGGACGTACAATATAGTCCACATACTGCTGTGCTGTAAGGGTGCCGCGGATGACAACTAAAGAGGTCCTGCTATGCAATGAAATGGCACTACAGATCATCAGTCTTGGTTGTCTTGCCATTTGGCGGGCAACAGTCAGGATGGAATCCCATCGCCATCTGGAGCATCTCCAGACGCGTCTTCGCTGGTCACCGCGGCTCATCACTGAAGACAATTCTACTCCAGCCAATGACATTTCAGGCCGAGATGCAAAATGGGCTTGTTCGTGTAAAGAGGTCAATGGTAGTCGGCGCAAGGGGAGCCATGAACTCAGCTCCCCTTGTGTGAGTCGCCTATTTATGATCCTTGTGGTCACTAAAACAACAGTTGCACGTCGCATCAATGACAAAGGTGAATCTGGGGCTCTGAGTGCCTCTCTGACGACTGTTCTCTTCTCACGTCCGTCATTTTATAAGTCGACTACTTACTTCGCGAAGCTGTGTTTGGCCATTGTTCACTCTTTTCTGCTAACATCATGGAATAGTGGCATCCCTCCTACTCAAACACCGAGCAATTCGCCAATCTCTCCATGCGGCTTTTTTAAGTCCAATTACACGTCTTCCCCACAAATCCTGACACTTGCATATATTGTTCGCACGCCTGTCTGTGAAGCATAGTTACTGTCAACTGAGTACACAGAATGAAATTTGCAAAGACTTTATGGTTGGATCAAATGACTCTGAGCACTATGGGACTCAACTGGTGTGGTCATCAGTCCCCTAGAACTTAGAACTACTTAAATCTAACTGACCTAACGACATCACACACACCCATGCCCGAGGCAGGATTCGAACCTGCTACCGTAGCAGCAGCGCGGCTCCGGACTGGAGCGCCTAGAACCGCACGGCCACTGCGGCCGGCCAAAGACTTTATGCCCTGGTATCGAGATGTCTCCTGTTTACTATTATCGCCGGCTGCACAGTGAAATTTCGCTATGGCATCACGCACTCATCCATTGGTCGCGAAAGTTTACAATTTTGCATTTTTCGTCGATACCGAAACGAATGTCAATTTGTGAGCGATCTTCATAACTCCTTCGTGGTGCGCCTTTTTTCTTTGTCTGAGAGTTTATTTTTATACCTTTTTATTTATGCCAAGGCGCATTTCGGACTTTCACACTTATCGAATTAGCATAATGCATTTAAATCTTCATTACAACAACGTTTTTGGTGACTTCATTTTGAAGACTGCGGCTGCATTTTATTCTGTAACCTGAGCTCCTTTTTTCGCATTCACACATTGCCTCCAGAAAGCAAGTTACACATGTCATCCCACTATAAGACCACTGCACAACAAGAGTAACACATGTAAGCTCTCGCTCAAAATTCGAATTATCTAGTCTCAACCTCCATAACCAAATGGTCAGCGCAGCCAAATGTAGTGCAAAGAGGCCAGGTTTGAGTCCCGGCCAGACTGGAGATTTTCTCCACTTGAGAACTGAGTTTGTGTCTTGTACTCATCATCATTAAATCACTATTGACGCATATGTCGCCGAAGTGGCATGCACCAAGTGCCGAACTCCTTAAAAGGGGGACTCATGGCCAAATATGCCACATACAGATTTGCTACACCCAAAATACCACAACATACATTGCTCTCTGACTCCTGCTCCTTGTTTGTCATCTGGATCCACTTACAAGTAGGGCTCGATGAGGCGACCACCGACGTCACGACAGACACTGATCTCAGCACAGATACAGTAGCTTTGTACTATATTCCATTATACACAATCACCAACCTCTGGTCCTCCAGCGTCTGCCACAGCCATAAATCGTATGTCTTCCTTATATACCGCAAAGTTCTTGTAAATCAAAGAGTTCATGCGACCCCACAGGTAGTAGTCTATCAGGTTCAAGTCAGTAGGATGTGTAGGCCAAACAATTGGGTCACCATGACCTACCCACTGTTGCCCAAATAGTTGATCCAGAACGTCATGGACTGCACGTGAGAAGTGAGATGGTGTGCCATGTGCTGGGACCACATGTTTTGACACACTTCCAAGGGCCCAAGCAGTACACCATCAAGGAATTGCAAGTGTGCAGCATCCTCGAGATGTGGTGGATAGAAGGTATGGGCCAGTTACACATCCATCCAGGAACACTGTCCAAATGTTCTGATCATATTAGTCCTGAACGCATGGGATGTGCAGCATGTGGGTTTTCACTGGCCCACACATGACTATTGTGCAGACTGAGAACACCTTCCCTGGTGAAATCGGCTCCATCCCTAAAAAAGATCCGCTAGGGAAGCTGGTCTCATCCAGACAATGATGCAAGAACCACCTGCAAAAGTGGGCTCTTGACACAAAATCTTGTTGCTGCATTGCCTGTGCCTAGGATGCCTGGGATAGTGTGGGTGTAGCTACTGCTCATGCAGAAACGCCAGACAGTCTGGCGATCAGCATTCAGTCTACCAGCTATGGTTCTAGTACTTGTATCATCATCTTCCACTGTGTAGAGTACAACCTCTTCAAACTTGGTTGTGTGGTGCCACCATGGAGCACCGCAGTTGGCCCTTCTGGTGGTGATTGTACCAGTCTCTGAGGTCTGCCGGTACACAATAGAAAAGAGAGAGCGCAAAGGTAACAGTTGGTATGTGTGCACTGATAAGTAGCCCAAGCTTCGCCATACGATAACTACATGTCAGTCTCTTCTGTGAATGTATGGACTGTTCAACAGCAATTCAGTAAAAATGAAATGTACATACAACCTGTATTGTGTAGTGTAGTCAATAATTACTACTGCACACTAGTACAGTAAGAAAAACTCCATCTAGGTGCCTACAGGTAGGCAATGATCATCGGAAGTGTGTCAAGTGGTTGTCTACCTGCAGATATCTATAGCTACTTCACACATTTTCTCTGTAAAGGCACATTTTTAAAATTCTCCATAAATGTGGGTTGGTGCAACGGACAGTTTTGCTAAACTGGTAGGTCTTAGAGGGACCCTGTGCCGTTTTACTGACGCATGTGTCAATGTCACACCCCTCTGTTGATCACGCCACAGGAGGGAATGAAACAGGAGCATTGAAAAACGTAAGTACTCTTTGGTACTTGAGATCACATTGAAGTTTCGTCGGATGGATTTGAATGGTCCATACCAGTTCCACCATATGCACCAGAGCCAAAACTGCAGAGATAGTGCACTCTGAAGGGCACGTTCAGTGGGGTTCAGTCCGTCGAGAAGAGTTCAATCACTCGGGAAGTGTCAAAAGTGTCAACGGTTGTCAAAAACAACGTCCTGTTGCTCACAATACTGCAAATTGTCGTTTTCGATCACGAAATGTGTGGGGATCAGCGCCCCAAGAAAAGAGGCGCTTTCATTGACGCCCTTTATACCACCTCCTAAGGCCTTTTTGCGTCGATTCTAAGTGGCAATGTCTCTCAAATGTTTCCCTCGGCCACTCATCAGAAAACTGTGTGATTTCAGTGCTGGTCCTTGCGGTTCTGACCTCCATCGCAGAGCAGTTAAAATAAGGTTTTTCCTTTTTCCTTCTGAAGTTAAAAGTGCTTACAAATCGAAATCGGAAGAATTGAAGGAATTGTTATACAAATGCTTTGTCGAATGTTTACCTGGACATCGCAGATGGAATGTTCTTTTATGTGATGCAGAAACCTGGTTTTGACTATTAGATGGACAACATTTCAACAACAAGAAGAAAACTGCAGCTCCAGTGCCAGTGAATGGTGTTTGACATGGTAGTTTTGCACACTGCCCAGATAATGAGCCGAAAAGTAGGGTGTAGGTTGGCCTTCAAGTGCATTTGACTACAAGCTGTGGAGAATGTGGAACAGTTCTGTTCTTTGCACCAAAAAGGCATTATTTTAATTGGTTTAACATGAAATAGTACAAAATTCAACGATTTTTTCAGCCACAGGAACAATACTGTAGTATTTACATTGTAGCACCCATGAACGTTTTGTAGGCAATGATGTTTAAAGGCAACACACTGTATTTTGAAGAACATGGATGTAAAAGTGTTCACATAACTAAAATCATCTAATTTAAGTAACTTGATATTTTTTTCTTCGCAATGCCATACAAAGAGTTAATGTGACCCAGCTTTTGGTCCTAGTGGCCGATGTGTCACGTCTAGATCTCCATTTTCATAAATTTAATAATTTGTCTGACTTTCAAGGCAAATAGTTCCGTTCCACACGCTATTTTTTGAGGTGGAGGTCTTATATCATTTAGTCCATTTACAAAGTGTCCTTTTAACACACAACCCTTCTCTATAATTCCTGCACACAAGTTAGTCGCTGTTAATGACTTAATATTACATTTCAGCTTATTTAGGACTCCATACATAAAATATTTGGAATAGTTTAATTTTGTACTGATGATAATGTTGGTCAGAGACCATACATCTGCTCAGTCTTTCTCCAGTTGCCTATTGCCCTGCCATTCATAATTACTTCGCATCATTCTTCCATTTCCTGCGTGGCTATATATCATTGAAATTGAAAAGTGATGGCATCGGCTTGAACCTGTCGGAGTTCATTTCAGACCTCAAACAATTCAGCTCAGCCTAAACGACGTAGGGAGGGTTGTTCAATAAAGAATACTCCTCAGTTTCTTTTCTCAGAACTCATTTATTCTCAAGAGTTACAATTTGGGGATAAAATCACCCACAATTTCTTTTACCTGTACCGTTCTTCTACACGGTCTCCACCAAGTTCTACGGCCTTATGCAAGCGTTGTGTAAGAGCATGTATTCTCTGTTGGTAGAAGCTGTTGTCCTGTGCACGTAGCCATGTTTCAACTGCATCAATTACGATCTCATCATCTTGTTCAAATGTGTGTGAATTCCTATGGGGCCAAACTGCTAAGGTCATCGGTCCTTAGACTTACACACTACTTAAACCAACTTACGCTAAGAACAACACACACACCCATGGCCTAGGTGGACTCGAATTTCGGACGGGAGGCTCCCCACAGACCGTAACATGGCGCCTCAAACCGCATGACCGCTCCGCGCGGCCTCGTCATCTTCAAAGTGCACCCCAAACACACAGAGACATTACGTGACCCGGACTGATGGAAGTCCAAGGGCGACAGATCTGGGCTACAGTGTAGATGAGGCAGTGATGTCCCACTCTAATCGGCGATCTTGAGTTTGTTCAGAGTCTACGCCTCAGAACTAGTGTTTAACCCTTCTGGCAACACGTTCGCGAGAATGACATTATCACTGTCCCAAAAGATGTCATCACATCTTTAACAGCAGAGCGAGCTGCCTTGAACTTTTTTTTTTGCGATTATGGGCGGTACCATTCCAGTTGTTGCCTTTTGGTTTCCCGCTGAAAGTGGTGGAACTAGTTTTCATCACCCATAACTATCCGTGAGCGAAAGTATTTCCACTGGCCTCACACACTGCTTTAGCAGTTGAGATCAAACGTCATTTTTTTTATTCTTGTAGTCCGTTGTGGGCATTTGTTGAATCAATCTTGAGCACACCTTTCAGTACCAAGAGACTCAATCATTGCACATGCAATTCTGGTGCTCACCGATAGCTGTGGAGTCCACTGTCGAGCTGTGATGCGGTGAGCAGCATAAATAATCACGCCCGCGAAATTCCCAAAGTCAGAAGCAGTGGATGTGAAAGGACGTCCAGAACGTGGCTGATCATGGATCTGTTTCTGCACTTCCTGACGCTTTAACTCTCTTTACTCATCTCTCAACAGTAACCCGATCAATATTTCCATACATTGCACACAAACGTTTATCGACGTTCTTTGTCCACAACCAAGAATTCAGTTACAATACATTGCTTGTAACGAGTGTTTTGCATGGATTCCAATTTGATGGTTCACTACGGTACTGTCATCTATCGAAATCATTTGAAACTCCGCACATCAAACTTGAAGCACCTAAAACAATTTTTCCGTAGTGACATCACTTACTGGATACTCGTAGTACATACATAGTGTGCGTTTTTCCAATAAGAACCTAGTTCCACATTTTGTATGTTTCACCACCGTTGCGGCATCGTCATTATATATTTCCAGAGAAAAAATAACGATAAACAATCTGTTACTTTACAACCGAGAGACACAAGCGTCTCGTATTGTTTCTGTATATTGCATAATCCTTAGATTACGTTTGTCGTTTGCTGTCTCTATCCATCATTGAATCTACTTAATAAATATGGATATTTTCGCTTACTTCTCAGGAATTCATTGATCTTCTGTACAACACTTTAATATGCGGATTCGCACATTACCGTAAGTGATGAACATACGATATAGGTCTCCTTGTTTCTTTACATATTTCCGAACAAGTTCAAGAAGTATCAAAGGTAATTATGATACATACACACAGAATCGTTATGTCACTTTGCCATTATCATATAGTCTCCCTGCCGTGTTCTTTAAGTGATATTTGCTATCAACATGAAGTTAAAACATATGATGCTGTTTATTTGGGTCATTACATGTTCGTGCTCAACGTTTCCCACGATTTTATTTCCAATTTTATGATACTCCTCTTATTCTGTCGACGCTGACGATAGGAAGAAGGATGGGGGCACAACAACTCGTCCACAATCAAGGTAACAGCGATGAAGTGTGAACGCCTGGAAGAGGAAATCAAGCATATCCTTTTCAAAGACAACGTCCTACATTCCTGTGCGGACAACGGCAGTACGAATGGTCACAGGTTTGTTTGAATCATGGGACAATGTCAGAGAGACGCTGAAGAAACTGAACTGGAACACACTTGAATATAGATACAAACTATCCTGAGAAAGCCCACTTAAAAAGTTTCAAGAACCAACTGTGAATGTCGATTCCAGAAATAAACTGCAATACCACACGTATCCATCCCTTAGGAATCACGAGGACATGGTTAGATTAATTACAATGTGCCCAGACACGTATGAGCAACCATACTTATCGCGCTCCACACATGAACGGAATGGGAAGAAGCCGTAATAACTGATGCAATGGGAAGCAATGCACTTTAGTGATTTGAGGAGGAGGGATGTACTCTGTCTAATCGCAAGTACACGGACAGTCCTACGGAAAGCACCACTGACAACTAGATGTCACGAGAGACGGACCCACAAGTAAAATAGGAGTCGGGGAGTACTGCATCATCAGTAGAGAAGCAGTACAGCAGGGATGGTCGCTCAAGAGAGCTCAGTGGACAAGTCACTGGATGTCACTTAAGACAAATCCGTCATGGGCATTTCAACCCTTCTAAAGCTGCCCAAGCCAACCGTTGGTGATGTGACTGTGAAGTGGAAATGTGGAGGATCAATCGCAGCTATATCCAGACCACGTGGATATCGTGTGCTAATGGACAGCGACCGTCTGGCATTGCGGAGAGTGTTAGTAAATAATAGCATGAAACTAGCTGAATGAAACGCTAGTGGCTTCCAAAATGCTACCAGCGACCTAGCTAGCACAATGACTGTATGTCGGAAGTTAAAAAGAATGAGTTACAATGGTGGTGAGTGACAGCCACACAATATAAGCTCATAAGTCACATTAAACAGAACTCATTAGTGTGACGTCACATGTGCTGGACAGCTGTTTAAATCGCTCGCCAATATTTTATAAATTTTTGGACTTCGCATACCTATTTTAAAGATTATTTATGTCGATATTGGCTGCAAAAGTAACTTATTAGTGCATTTTCATTCCTCTCTGTCAGTCTTTTGTTATTGATTTGAATGTTCTGTTATTCGCGAGTGTGCTTACGTGCTTCATCTAAGTCTCAGCACTGTGTTTACATTTTGTGGCGTGCGGTTGCAAAAAATGGTTCAAATGGCTCTAAGCACTATGGGACTTAACATCTGAGGTCAACAGTCGCCTATACTTAGAACTATTTAAACCCAACTAACCTAAGGACATCGTACACAAATATTCCCCAGGCGTGCGGCTGCAGCTGTAACGGTTCTAAAGCTAAGTACTGACGAAGTTGCTTGTGCACTGTATTCGAATATTAAATTTAGTAGTTTTCAATCGTTCATCAAAATATTAGCAGTTTGTTTACATTTTGCGGGGTGCAGTTACAGTTGTAGCAGTTCTTAAGCTCTGACAAAGCCGTTTGTACATTGTTATTCGGTTACTGAATTCAGTAGTTTTCAACGGTGTCTCGCGCTGTTTCTGGCGAAATAACGATTTAATAGACTTTCGGAAACTTTCGCCCACTGTGTTTTATAGAGCTGTTTGTGAAGTCATTTATTAAATTTAGAACCGTAGTTTTCAGCTGACGTTTGTTATTGTTTGTAGTGAAATACTTCAGTAAAACTGTCGTTCATTTTGTTTAATTTCACTGAATGTTCCAGAGGTCGCTTTACTTTTTGATAAGAAATTGTGTGAAATTTTTGTGGTACTGGTATTAGTTGTGGTTCAGTACTATTAATGAAAGTAAGTGCTTTCTTAGCGAAATTCGAGATCACTATTATTAGTTCTTTAAATAATTCTACTGTTGTAATTGAACTTAGATAACGAGTAATGGGTTACGGTGTGAGATTTGTTCAAAGTGCTTTCATTGGGGGAGGGGGGGGGGTGATGCAGTGGGAAACCAGTGGGTATTCTAGCGAGATCCTCTCCTGAAAATACAGAATTTGTAGCAGAAATAAGTTGATGTGGGAGCAGACCGTAAGATCTGTACCCTTTAGGCGCAGTTACAAAACGCAAAGGAAGAACTAGATTGGTTGAAGAGGGTGAAAGGCGAAGGGAAATGGAAGCTGTTAGTTGTTAAGACGACTGCTAGTTGGAGAACATATTCAGAGAGTTTTACTTGTGTATAATCAATATATTTGATGAACTCTCAGAGTTTAGTGGAGAGGAGCCTCTTGCAGCTGTAGGTATAGGAAACCTGCAGCAGTCCTCAGCAGTTAGGAGGCCTAAGTCAGTTGCAAATTCTAACAGAAAGAAGAAGTTTTTGCTGCTAGTTAGTTTTCATGGCAGTGGTGTGGGCCAGCAGTTGCAGGAAGTGTTGGGGAGTGAGTACCAGGTCACCAGCATTGTGAAGTAAAGTGCAGGTTGGCTAAGGTGACTGTAAATATAGGGGAGTTATGTAGGAATTTTACGAAACAGGATCAGGTAGTGATTGTGGGTGAAGCTAGGGATAGTCTTGATAGGGACGGAGTGTATGACGTAGTTGGTGACCTGGTAAGGATAGCTGCTCACACTGGTGGCACTAATGTGCACTTCATGCAACTGTTTCAGCGTTATGATTGGCCTCATCTCAATGCTGCTGTTAGACGTGTTAACATGGAGCTGAAGAAGGCGCTGATGGCGGAGGGTATGGCTCACATTGCAGTGGTGCCAGTTGAATCGGGTTTCACTGGGCATGGCCTGCACCTAAATAGGTATGGGAAGAGGAGGCTGGAAAAGCTTACAGGTGACAGTGTAGTGGGTGGTAGGGTCGCTCATGGAAAATTTCCTGTAGTACTTGGAGTTAGAGCTGCATTTTGTTTCGATTGAAGTCAAATGATATGTATCCCTGCTTAAAGGAAGTACCTCTAACAAAGCAGTCATCTTCAAAGGAGGTGAGGAATCCAAGTAGTGAAGGAATTAGCATATTTCAGCAAAATATAAGAGGTATTAAAGATAAAGTTGTAAGGTGTCAGGCAAATCCAACACCTTCCATGAAAACCCCGACATGATAAGCAAATCCAATAGAATGTCACATAGCCCCAAATAAATCGTGACATTAAATTAATCAAAGTCATAAGAGTAACGAGTGAGCAAATGGAATACCACAGACTAACACAAGAATGCCTAAATGCATGTCGTACCTTCCCACCATGAGACCGATGCAGTTCCGAGGAGAGAAACGAGAACAGAAGCGGAGAGCAGAACCGTGTTAAGCTAGAAGGCCCTACGATAAGGGAGGGGCTGGACACCCACGCCGCCAGCTAACCACTAGGGACACACCACCCGCAGTGTTAGCGTGAGACTTTTTCGCGTCTCTGTTACATCAAGGACCACCCCCCAGCCCATGTTAAAAGCTAGAGCCCTCCAGAAAAACAGTATAGATCTTACGATAACACAAAAAAGGCCACTACCACCCGCAAGTTTTAGCGTGAGACTTTTTTGCGTGTCTGTTACATTAAGACCACCCCCCAGCCCATGTTAAAAGCTACAGCCCGCCAGAAAAACAGTATAGATTTTACGATAACACAAAAAGGTCCACTACCACCCACAAGTTTTAGCGTGAGACTTTTTCGCGTGTCTGTCACCATGTCGCCAGCTAACCACTGGGGACACACCACCCCCAGTTTTAGTGTGAGACTTTTTCGCGTCTCTGTTACGTCAACGACCACCCCCAGCCCATGTTAAAAGCTAGAGTCCTCCAGAAAAACAGTATAGATCTTACGATAACACAAAAAAGGGCCACTACCACCCGCAAGTTTTAGCGTGAGACTTTTTCGCGTGTCTGTCACATTAGGACCACCCCCCAGCCCATGTTAAAAGCTAGAGCCCGCCAGAAAAACAGTATAGCTCTTACGATAACAGAAAAAGGGCCACTACCACCCGCAAGTTTTAGCGTGAGACTTTTTCGCGTGTCTGTCACCACTTCGCCAGCTAACCACTAGGGACACACCAACCGCAGTTTTAGCGTGTGACTTTGTCGTGTCTCTGTTACGTCAAGGACCACCCCTCAGCCCATGTTAAAAGCTAGAGCCCTCCAGAAAAACAGTATAGATCTTACATTAACACAAAAAGGGCCACTACCACCCGCAAGTCTTAGCGTGAGACTTTTTCGCGTGTCTGTAACATTAGGACTACCCCCCAGCCATGTTAAAAGACAGAGCCCTCTAGAAGAACAGTATAGATCTTACGATAACGCTAAAAGGACCACACCAGCTGCAGGTTTTAGCGTGAGACTTTTTCGCGTCTCTGTTAAGTTGCAAACTTTAAAAACATTGCCCCACCACGAAAAGTATAACGTTTCTCATTGGATAGACAGAATTTTTGTAGGCGGAGCTTAAGGTTAACATTGAGACCCTGATTGGACAGATGAAAACACAACCAGATAGTTTTTTTAAACCAACTTCGGTAAATTGTAGTAAGGAGAAGGGAGAGTTGCTTCCGAGATGGCGAGGTGAGCGGAGCTGTGCTGCCCGCCGTCGCCCTGACGCTGCCTAAACACCGACAAGGTAATGAACGCACGCGATGCCGCATTTTTGAGCGCATAAGGCTTCACTCAGAACTGCAGAAGGGTCATCTGTTACACCTCCTTTTTGCGTAATATTAGTGTCGATCGTCAATTAAAGCTCATGGTGTTCACATTTGCCACTTGAAATAAAAATCTGAGACGCGATGATTTTTCTGTTACATAGTTATTGAGAAGCCACATCAGCCACTGTAATTTACGACAAGTTAGATAAGTTATTAAAGATAATTGAGGATCACTTTAGACCATTTTGATAGTTTTCTCTTTTGTGAAACTTAATTTAAAACTAGATTATAGATGTGATATCGCATAGGTCATCTTTCGATCCATTGTAGAACTTGGAAACCCATTCAGGGAATATTCGTTCACCTTTTTGTTGAACGCAGTTGGTTTTTACGATTCTGTATTAAAACACTTCCTTTTATCAATAGTGCAATTTATAAACAATGTTTTGTGAGTAGAATAAAATTTGCAATGGTAAACTTAACTGCTTCTTCGACGTTATTTTACCAGCTAACTAAAAGTAGGAAAGCCTTGAACCCCTTCCGTTAAATTTAGTTAGTATTAAGATTCTTTTACAGGGAGTGCAGTGGAGCTGACGCTGAAATCATTAACTATTTGGTTATATTATCGCCAGTCTCACTGAACTCTTCTGAATTCTACATGTCATGTGTGGTCTGGCGTCTCCTTACCAGCAACAGGTCCCTGGTTCAAACTAGTCAATTCCCTAAATAACACACTCAGAGCGTCATTGAGCGAAAGTGGTAGGGAGACACGAAATAGAACAAACAGACACGACCAAAATGTTTAGAAAGTTAGTGAACTGCTTATAGATGTTGACCCCGACTTTGTGTATTGGAGCACCACTTAAATAACTTGGAACTTCAGTGGCTTCCTTTACCAGGATACAGATTAGCTAGCTGTTATAGAAGCAGTTCTTTGAGGAGTGGGAGAGAGGCCATGTACATAAAAAAACAGTATCATGGCACTGCACTGAACAGGTGTTTAGATGTTGTGCAGGGGCAGCTGAATTTAGTTACATTAAACTTCCAATTGTTATTTTTATAGGTCCCTTGACTCTGATATCAGAAAATTTCTGCTCAAGCTAGAGAGGGCTCTTGGTGCACTTCATAGGAAGTACCAAATGTTACTTATACGCGTGACTTCAATATTAATTGTGTGTGTGTTTGCGCTTTCTAACCATAGTGTAGGGGAATAGTAGCACAGCCGTAGGCAATATTTTTATCCATTCTTCATTACTAGATGAGCATTCTGTTAGTAAAAGTGTGAATGGCCTTTCAGACAATGATGCACTAATTTTAACAGTAACAGGGTTTTGTACTCAAACAAATGTTATATATAGCTACAAACTATGTAGAAAAGCTAATCCAGCGGCAATTGAAAGTTTTTTAGACCTCGTTAAGGAACAAGATTGGCAGGATGTTTATAGTGTCCATAACATAAATGACAATATAATGCTTTCCTTAATAAATTTCTGCTCTTTGAAAGTTGCTTTCTATCAGAACATTCTAAATGGGATGCTAGCAATAAAAGGCAGCCTGGGTGGCTGACTAGTGGGATAAGGATATCATGTAGAACAAAGTGGGAATTATATCGAAACGTTATAGGTATTAACAATCGAGCAACAGTAGCCCTTTACATTTTTGTAAGGTGCTTTAAAATGTTATTAGGAAGGCAAAGAGTGTGTGGTACGCAAATAGAATAGCAAATTCACAGGGTAAAATTAAAGCCATATGGTTAGTTGTAAAAGAAGTGTCTGGTCAGCAACACAAGGCCGACGATATACTGTCAGTTCAATGGACAAATATTTCTGTTACTGATAAGTCAGATATATGTACAATATTTAACACTCACTTTCTGAGAGTCGCTGGTGAATTAAATAAAAACTTAGTTTCTACAGGGAATCATATAACTCTCTTGTAAAATGTCTTCCGAGACGGATGTCAGAAATACTCCACTGTGATACTGGCAAGGGAGAGATTGAGTCGGTAATTAAATCACTGAAGCCTAAAATTTCTCATGGATATGATGGAGTGACTAGTAGAATATTTAAGTACTGTGGTGAACATCTTAGCCCTTTTCTTAGCCATATTTGTAATTTTTCCTTTAAGAATGGTCAGTTTCCTGAACGATTAAAGTACTCAGTAGTAAAGCCGCTTTATAAAGAGGAAGGAAGGGATGATGTAGAAAATTTTAGACCTATTTCTGTGCCATCAGTGTTTGCTAAATTTACTGAAAAAACTGTGTATGTAAGGATAATTGATCATTTTACTTCGCATAATTTGCTATCAAATTTACAGTTCAGCTTTAGAAGTGGTTTAACAACTGAAATTGCTATATTCTCTTATTTCTGTGAGGTACTGTATGGATTAAAGAAAAGATACAGAACGCTAGGCATGTTTTTTGATTTAACTAAGGTGTCTGTGTTGATCACAAAATATTGCTCCAGAAGTTGGACCATTATGGAATATGAGGAGTAGCCAGCAACTGGTTCAGCTCTTACTTTAACAACAGACAGCAAAAGGTCATTATCCACAGTGTTGAGAATGGCTATGATGCTGGGTCTGAGTGGGGTGAGGTCAAGTGGAGTGCCTCAGGGATCAGTGGTAGGGCCACTCCTGTTCCTTATTTATATACATGATACACCCTCTAGTAATACAGGTGGTTCTAAAATATTTCTGTTTTTTGATACACTGTCTTGGTAATGAAGGATGTTGTGTGCAGCAGTGGTTCAGTTTCAAATAGTCCTGTTCATGACATAAGTTCATGGCTTGTAGAAAATAAACTAACATTAAATCACAGTAAGACTCAGCTTTTACAGTTTCTAACACAAAATTCAACAAAACCTGACGTTTTAATTTCACTGGATAGGCGTTTAGTTAGTGAAACTGAACAGTTCAAATTTCTAGGAGTTCAGATGGATAGTGAACTGTAGTGGAAAGCCCACATTTAGGATCTTGTTTGACGACTTAATGCTGCCATTTTTACTATTCGAACAGTATCTGAAGTAAGTGATAGTTGGACACTTGAAGTAGTCTATATTGCTTATTTTAATCCGCTTATGATCTATGGTATTATATTCTGCTATAACTCTTCTCATTCTCAAAGGACTTTTTGGCTCAGAAAGTAGCAATAAGTGGTGTAAATTCACGAATCTCTTGTCGACTTCTGTTCAGTAGTCTGGGTATTCTGATAGTGGACTCTTAATATGTATATAGTCTTCATTGTCATTTTTTGTTCCCAAGAATTAGTCGCTTTCACTCAGTTAATACTAGGCAGAAACCCAATCTGCATTTGAATCGCACTTCCTTGACTATTTTGCAGAAAGGTGTGTAATATACTGCAGCATCCGTTTTCAATAAGCTACTAATGGAATTTCTTTCAAATCGATACTGAAGCGTTTCCTTATGGGTCACTCCTTGTATTCTGTCGAGGAGTTCCTTGAAAAATTAAGCTGATTCCTGTGTTGTATTGTTGATTGCGTCTACATAAATTTATAGCTTGTGTTTTTGGGTTCATAAATATTTTATTTTATTCGTTATTACTTTTATATTGTAATTTCATGTACTGACACGTTCCATTACCTTGGAGATTTGCTCCTCAATTTGGTCCTACAGAACTAGACATCTAAAGTAAAATAAATAAAATGAATCTCGATATGCCACATCTTAATATGATGGAACGTTACCTGACATCACGTTTAGTGCCAACAGTAAAGTAGAGAGGAAATAGTCCGCAGCTCGTGGTCTAGTGGCTCGTGTTACTGTCTCTGGATCAGGGGGTCCCAGGTTCGATTCTCGGCCGGGTTAGGGTTTTCCTCTGCCCGGGGACTGGGTGTTTGGATTGTTCTCATCATTTCATCATCATCGTCGTCGTCATTCGTGACAGTGGCTGGACTGGACTGTGTAAAAAATTGGGCTGTGTAAAAATTGGGGACTTTGAACAGGCGCTGATCACCACAGAGTTGAGCGTTCCACAAACCAAACATCACCATCGCAGAGGAAATAGTGTTACGCTATGGGAGATTTTTTCGTTTTTAGGGTGTGATCCCCATCTTTTGTTTAAGAAAACGCGAAATCTGAAAGGATATGAGCATATTTCTAGCATTATGTACAGCGTACAGTAGAGGGACAGTTTGGAAAGAATGATCGATTGTATCGGCATGACAGTGCACCCTCTCACAAAGCAACACGTGTGAGGCAATCTTATGTGCACAGTAACGCGTTTCTGAAATGAAGTAGAGGAAATCTAGAAATGAAATGACCTGAGCCAAACGGAATACAACTGGCGCGAGTTAGAATGTCAGCTTCATTCCAGACCTCAGCGTTCTCTCAAGCAAAACGGACTGCCACTCCTTCACAGGCATTCATAAACCATACTAATGTGTCCCCAGCAGAATTCGAGCCATCATAAAAGCGAAGTGTGGACACACATCATACTAATGTCAGTGGTGTGCCTAAGTGGGTGCTTCAACAGTCTGCACTGAAGCCAGATTCCCCTCCCCCTCCCTTCCCATATGATATGATGCACTATTGCCAGATATCCCCCTTCACACCATCTCTGTGACATTATAGGCCAATTGCTCTTTATATATAGTAACAGGAAATTCAAAAAATTGTGAGGTATTCAAAATAACCCAATTGAGCTGCATGTTTCTTTCCATCCCTCTGACGTCACTGTGGAGGTGAAGAAGTTGCACCAAGTGTGAATAGGTGAGAAATTCAAAAAATGGAAGACCTACAATTGTGCCATTGGTGTAAAATTCAGAACTCCAAATGGCGACCTGGGTGTACTAGGAGAGTCCGTATGAAGTCACAATCCAAGAAGGTGAATTGAGATGGTGACCTGTGCATGTTACGACAGCCTCTGTGAGGCCAGAATGCAATATGGCGACCTGGGAATACTAGGGCTACCTCTATGACGTCAAAACTAATAGAAGATGGAGATCTGGGCGTACTACAATAGTATATGACGTCAAAACCCAAGACGGTCATTTTTTGTAGTTAAGAGGCATGCTGCTTCAAGATCGTATGTCTGCAACTCTATAGTATTGAGGAAAATCTAATCTGTTTTTGTTTTGTCCATTCTCAGTAGCAGTGTTTACTAGGCTCAAGCTGACTCGCCATTTCAGAAACCACACACCTTGTTATTAACAGTAAAAGTTATACAACATAGTTGTCAAAAGGCACGAATAAGTTTTTAAAGGAAAGTCAAACTGTGAGCAACAAATTCTCTCATTGATAAGACAGTCTACGTGTCTATCTTTACAGCCGAATATTGTCAATGTAGAACCTCATATTCACCGTTAGCGATTTACAGAAACTAGACTTGTACAGCTGGATGGGGAACTGAAACCTAAACTTCCCGAGTAAGAATCCAGTGTCTTAATCACTAAGCCAACTCTCGCAGTCTCACTGACTGAATCGCTAGGTGTACAGGCTCTTCCGCTTATTTGAGTGTCAGTTGCCTTTCTTACTTTTATTTTTGTTCGCTTTGCTCCATAATAGGTAACTGGAAAACGACAGCTTGGAAATATGGTTAGACTTTTTTAAATAATTTACCTTCCATGTAGCGCTGATAAGTCCCAGGCTACTATCACTGTCGGATATTAAAAACTAGTCCAAGTTCTGCCTAAGCAACTCCCTAAAGCCGAACCATCTAAGTCAATGACTAGTAGACTGCCAGCTAGAGGGTAATGCTGAGCGAGTTGCGAGAGTTACGAGAGTTACGAAAGTCTGAAGTCGCTAGGAGAGCTGGCAGAGAGGGAAAACCAGGACATATAATGTCATAGTCATTCCCACTGCTGCAGAGCACACAGAAAGCGCCAATATAAATACCTCACACTTCTTTGCAAATGTATGACTGCCGAGTGCTGATTGCCGACTGCCCAGTGCGTACGCTCAGCCCTTGTGCCACTTGCAGCTCTCCAGTGAGAGGAGAGGCAACGCCGGTTGACCTTTGGCATGCCTAGCTGTCTTTGATCGTCAATGGGACCACAAGGCTAGCTGGAAGGATGCTGCTGCTAGCTGCACTGCCTACTTCCAAGGTGACGCTGATGGGACGCAGAGGCCGCCATCACCCTGTATATCTGCATGACCTGAATTCTGTCTGTCATCCACCTTCGAGCAGGGGGACAGAGCGAAGTGGGGCAGTGGTTAGCACACTGGACTCACATTCGGGTGGACGAAGGTTCAGACCCGCATCCAGCCATCCTGATTTACCTTTCGCGTGATTTCCCTAAACCTTGCCAGGCAAATGACAGGTTGCTTCCTTTGAAATGGCACCTCCAATTTCCTTCCCCATCCTTAATAAAATTCGAGATTGTGCTCCATTTCTAATGACCTCAGGGTGGACCCAGTCTTCCTTCCTTCAAGGGGGGGGGGGAGAGAGGGAGGCACTGTTTCCCATTCCATACTTGTGGCAGACACTGATGTTGCCAGCACCTGCCTCCTAAATGGGGGGCTGGGAGCTGACCTCTGTGAGCCAGTGAGTACCTCAAGTGGATCCGGGATGAGACCCCTAAGTGAAATGCTTCGACGTCAACAAGAGCACATACATCAACACGTAGAGCTGTCGGCCGCCAGAGCCCGTGGATAGATAACTGTCCCCTGAGACAACAGCTGTCAGACGACGCTTCGGTGCACTGGTGGTACCGCAAGTCGAGCCCATGCCTGCCTTCTGTTGCTGAAAAGGCACTGCTCTGCTGGGACAACTGAGGTGTGGCGCTTAGGAATACAATCTCGTATTACTGGCTAATAAATGTGTTACTGTCCATGGTGTTTTCTAGGGGCGGTCGAGCGGAGCTAGATCCTCGTGACCACAATCCACACAGCTCTCTCCTGACGACTGTAGGAGTCTGGGATCGGATTTCTATATCTGATGTCAGCAAATGGTTGCCGGTGGTAGAGTCATGTGTACGTGGCATCACACCCACACATCTAGGACAAAAGTTCTGACATGAGATCAACAGCTATGAGCTGAAGTTCATAATAAAGATATGTTGTGAGTGGCTGATATTTGTTTGCTTTCTTGTTTTGTATTTTCTTATGGCCATGTCGAGCCAAAGGAACCTTCACCATGCGTTGAAAGTGTCGTTTGTTAGGCTGCAGGAACCTAAAGACTATGAGTTCCCCCGGGTTCGATTCCCGGCGGGGTCAGGGATGTTCTCTGCCTCGTGATGACTGGGTGTTGTGTGCTGCCCTTAGGTTAGTTAGGTTTAAGTAGTTCTAAGTTCTAGGGGACTGATGACCATAGAAGTTAAGTCCCATAGTGCTCAGAGCCGAGCCACTATGAGTTCCGCGGGAAAAATAGATATGTGTATTTGCAGCTAGTGAGGTGTCTGTACTGTAATTTATCTGGTTCAAATGGCTCTGAGCACTATGGGACTTAACTTCTATGGTCATCAGTCCCCTAGAACTTAGAACTACTAAAACCTAACTAACCTAAGGACATCACACATATCGATGCCCGAGGCAGGATTCGAACCTGCGACCGTAGCAGTCACGCGGTTCCGGACTGCGCGGCTAGAAGCGCTAGACCACCGCTATTTATCTGGAAATGAATTGTCATGTGTTCAACCTGTGTCTGTTACTTGTAGTCCATGTAGAAGGGTTGGTCACGAAGCACACCAGTGCACAGAATCTCGCTGGGCCGCGATATGGTGTACAGATTAAGTGCAGCTTAATTCCTTTTTCGTCTGTTGTGTGTGCAGTTTTCTTCTTTCCTGATATAATGTTTTACATTAATGCCTGACACATGAGGAGTGACTCTGAATGAAATGGGGACAGATAGCTGTGTTGCTACAAACTACAATGCAATATGGGCAAGATAATGAGGCATTGCATAGACGAACAGAGGAATCCGGTGCCATTGGGGGCCCAAAGACTCCTTGATTCAGTAGAAAATAAAACCGTGTTGAGTGTACCCCACCGTCCTCCCATTGATCCGACAGAAGCTAACCACACAGCGTCATTTTCGGAGAAAGTAATTGAGGATGTATCTACTTTTATTAACGATGTAAGGACTGCCGCAAAATTGGGAAAATGGTTGGTAGAAAAATTCTTGAATATGCCTAGATTAATGTTTGTGGTTGAAGTGAAAACATACGTTATGTACCACAAGATGCTCGTAAAGGCTCAAACATTTGATCAACTTGCTACTGGTCTACAACAGCGCTATCAGAAGCAGAACAGCGCGAGATTCTTTAGGGAAAAGCTCAATTGAGTATTGGATAAGCACGGCGAATCAGTGGAATCCTTCTCTGACAGGTTTAGGAGACTGAACTCGTAAATGTATGAACTAATGCAAAATGCGGAGGCCGATAGTTGATCGAGGCAGAAAATAGGGCACTGGATGTGTTTCTAAGAGGTATTTCTGCTGATATGTCACGGAGGGTCAGAATGAAGAACCCAAGTCAGTTATCTGCTGCCATTAGGATTGCTACGTAATTGGAGGAGACAGACATTGCTAAATGAAGACTGAGTGATCGCAATGTTTTTTCTTCTGAAAGGAATTGTTTTAGGTGTGGGGAAACACGCCATATCAGGAAACAATGTTTCCGCCCAAATGTTATGAATGATGGGCGATGGTCCATAAAGCGCAAGAGCGTCGGAAGAAAGCACGGGACAAGCAACGTTCTAATAATTGGTCGTTATAGGCCTCATGCATTGGATAGCATTCCCAGTAGAACACGAGGCGGCAGAAAAATATGCAGAGATGGGGTAGTGCGTGCTAGACAAAGTAAATAGAATGGATCAGAAATTTCTGGTAGGCACAGGGGCTCACATGTCAGTAGTCTACATCTACATCTACATCTACATCTACATCTACATCTACATTTATACTCCGCAACCCACCCAACGGCGTGTGGCGGAGGGCACTTTACGTGCCACTGTCATTACCTCCCTTTTCTGTTCCAGTCGCGTATGGTTTGCGGGAAGAACGACTGTCTGAAAGCCTCCGTGCACGCTTGAATCTCTCTAATTTTACATTCGTGATCTCCTCGGGAGGTATACGTAGGGGGAAGCAATATATTCGATACCTCATCCAGAAACGCACTCCCTCGAAACCTGGACAGCAAGCTACACCGCGATGCAGAGCGCCTCTCTTGCAGAGTCTGCCACTTGAGTTTGCTAAACATCTCCGTAACGCTATCACGGTTACCAAATAACCCTGTGACGAAACGCGCCGCTCTTCTTTGGATCTTCTCTATCTCCACCGTCAACCCGATCTGGTACGGATCCCACACTGATAGGCAAGTGTAGGACGAACGAGTGTTTTGTAAGCCACCTCCTTTGTTGATGGACTACGTTTTCTAAGGACTCTCCCAATGAATCTCAACCTGGTACCCGCCTTACCAACAATTAATTTCATATTATCATTCAACTTCAAATCGTTCCGCACGCATACTCCCAGATATTTTACAGAAGTAACTGCTACCAGTGTTTGTACCGCTATCATATAATCATACTGTAAGTAGGCTGTTTAGGTTTTCTTATTGGTAACGCAACATAGCGCTCCGTATAAAAATCACTGGCTGTGCCATGTGCAGTCTGTGGCTGGTTTGCATTGTTGTCTGCCATTGTAGTGTCGGGCAGCGGCAGCTGGATGCTAACAGCGCGTAGCGTTGCGCAGTTGGAGGTGAGCCGCCAGCAGTGGTGGACGTGGGGAGAGCGATGGCGGAGTTTTGTAATTTGTAAGACTGGATGTCATGAACTATCATATATTTTTTGACTATTAAGGTAAATACACTGTTTGTTCTCTATTAAAATCTTTCATTTGCTAACTATACCTATCAGTAGTTAGTGCCTTCCGTAGTTAGAATCTTTTATTTAGCTGGCAGTAGTGGTGCTCGCTGTATTGCAGTAGTTCGAGTAACGAAGATTTTTTCTGAGGTAAGTGATTTGTGAAAGGTATAGATTAATGCTAGTCAGGGCCATTCTTTCGTAGGGATTTTTGGAAGTCAGATTGCGTTGCGCTAAAGATATTGTGTGTCAGTTTAAGCACAGTCGTGTATAAATTTTTTCTAAGGGGACGTTTCATATGGCGACCCTGCCAGGATACCTCACTGGAATCTTCTGATTTTTTTCCTTGTAGTTTGTGTAGTTAGTGTAGCCTTTGTTTATTGCTAGCGCCTTATCATAGAGAGAATTTCCTTTGTAGTTGCAGTGTTTCATTGTTGTACAGTAAAACAGTTGTGGCATGCATGTAGTTTTGCACGAAGTATTTCGCAGCTGCGCTTGCAATTAACTAGATATTATTTTCAGTGCTATGTTAATGTGTTCTCTTATTTTTGTTCTTCAAATTGTGTTTTTCTGTGTTGTGGTGTGAAAAATTGTGACAATAATGGCGTGTGAAAAACGTAACACTAGGCTCCAAAGTAAACTGAGAAATGACAGTGAAGACGAAAGCAGTGTGTTAGCGTCACCATCTAATGAATTCACTAACGTTCAAAGTAGTAATTTGGTAATAGCGCATAAGGAAATGGAGCGGGTTGCAAATAATGGTGTAGGCAGTGAAACAATTAGTGAACAGGGAAGCATTATCGATCGATCGGTCGGCAACAGCTCGCCTCAGGATTCCGAAATGACAGGACACAATCTTGCAAATACTGTAGATTCAGATTTTGCGTCCTTACCGTTTTCTCAAATAAGTCAAGACACATTTTCTGTTTTTCAAACTGCGAATATTGCCGATTCAAATGCATTGCCGAATAGCACTGAGGAACATGTTTCAGACACCAGTGCACTGTTATTACAGTTAATGCAACAAATGGGACAAAGGCTACAAAAGTTAGACACAACGCTTGAACAAAATCAGAAACAAATGGGACAAAATCTTCAAAAGTTAGACACAATGGAACAAAATCTTCAAAATTAGACACCTTGGAACAAAATCAGAGACAAACACAGCAAAAGCTTCAAAAGTTAGACACAATGGAACAAAATCAGAGACAAACACAACAAAAGCTTCAAAAGTTAGACACAATGGAACAAAATCTTGGAAACACGTGAAGATTTAACTACTGAGTTACATAACATTGAATCGAAATGCCAAAAAATCTGTAATGACGTTAAAACACAAATTTGTGAGCATTTTCAACCTATTTTTTCGCGGCATGAAAATGCATTACAGAATCATGAAGCAGCCATAAAAGAACTGCAAACTATTGTTCGTGAAAATCACGACACCTTGCAAGCTAAAATGGACTCAGTTGCATCCACCGATTCGGTTACGCAACTTGCAAGAACTCAGGAAAACTTAAAGGTCACAGTAGATTCGATTTCATCACAAATGGACACTCTGAAACTTGGTTCAGAAAAACACACTGAGGAAATGTGTTCACTATCGGAGAAAGTAGCCGAACTTTCAGATCAGTTCACTAACTTATCTACAAAGGTAGATGATGATCTGAATGATACAGAAGGGTGCGAACAAATTATGAAATTCAAACAAAATCAGAATCAAATTAATACACAACACCAAAGAGAAATCCGGGAAGTGCAAGATCAGCTGACACAGGTAATACAAGAATTACGTATTTCAGAGGACAGTCGCGCTCCAACACGGGAAGAGGGACTTATAAATACGGAAAAGCCACAAAATAATAACACAGGGCATTTCGGAAATTGTGAAAGAAATTGGCAAGGTGCACCGAATTTTGAGATGGAACTGCCGACACGACGTAACAATGAACGATATGCTACCCGCCGACACGATGATTTTGACTATAAGCTGTTCATTACTGCACGTAAATTCAAAACATTTAAGAATTCTGGCAACGACATTCATCCACAAACGTGGCTCCATCAATTCTCTCATTGTTTTCCTCCCAACTGGTCATTAGAGCACAGATTAGAATTTATGTGTGGCTACTTGGAGAATGAACCAGCTGTAAGAATGCGATCGGTCATTCACGATTGTCATAGTGAAGGAGAATTTTATCATGCCTTCCTCTCAGCATATTGGTCTCAAGCTACACAAGACCGAGTAAAACATAGCATCATAATGATGAAACATTTCGAACAATCTGAATTTTCCAGTCTTGTCAAATATTTTGAAGACATGTTACATAAGAATCAGTATCTTTCAAACCCATACAGCCCCTCAGAACTCATCCGCATTTGCTTAATCAAATTACCTGAACATTTACGACAGATTATTTTAGCAGGACGATGCAAAGACGACATTGAAGCTTTTCAGGGACTGTTACAAGAACTGGAAATTGACACTGACAATCGCGGAACGCGAAAGCAGGAGCACAACAATTACAGGTCACACCTGTCACAATTCCGCGATGACAGAAATAATACACGACAAGGCTATTCGTACAACGTAAATCGTGACCAAAACAGACACCACCCGTATGACAACCGTTGGCAGAGTAGTAATTATTACAGGGAAAGATCACCTCTCCGCGGTAATGACTATCACAGAGACAGTCAGAGAAACATACAATATGGAAACCAAAATAATTATTATCAAGGGAGACGGAATAACTTAAGACGCAACGGTCCAGCGCGCAGTTACGATTCAGGGAGAAATTCTCCACCACGTGACCGACAAGAAAGAAACTATGGAATCTACCGACATGACGACACACGATATGATCGTAACGACAGACCTGAATTGCAGCAGAACTGGCGGGAATCAAACAGAGCAGGGCCCTCTCGACAAGATGAATTTGTAGAAGTTAGGTCTCCAAATCCCAATAACGACGCGCGCCAACAAAGACACAATAGGCAATGACTCATACCGCTGGCAGCCTCAAAACGTACTTATGAAACTGACGACGCAGCTGCCGTAGCTAGTAATTACGTTAAAATGGAAGACATTAGGGACATCTTACTCCAGGAACAGGACGTAAAACATAACAACATTGCATATCCTGTGATTCACATTACAGTAAATGACGTAAAATTTACGGCAGTACTTGACTCAGGCAGTCCCATTTCAGTAATTAGTGAAACAGCTTTTAGTAAATGCAGCAAATCGAAAGATTGCCCCACACTTCCGTTACGCAAGATTAAATTACAAGGTGCAGTCATTGGAAAAAGTGTAGATGTACGCCAACAAACCAACTTAGAATTCTTTTGTCAAAGCCACAGCTTCTCTATGAATTTTCTTATTATTCCATTATTGTCGACGGAAATTATACTGGGAGTAGACTTTTTGAATGAAAACAAAGCAATCTTAAACTTTCACGATGCTGAAATAAGTTTAGAGAAAGAAGGTAAGTCAATAGCTTTGAAATTTAAAGATTGGCTCTCAAACCATGACGAGGAAACTAATCGGCTTTACCTTCTGTTAGACAACAGTTCGGAATTTTCTACGGAACTAGACACTAACAGTCGCTCTGCAAGTACTGACAGGGATGATATCGACGGCACAATTGAAACTAATGAGTTAATTCAGAATAAAATTCAAACAATTGACAATTGTAATGACACTGATAGGCAGGACCTTTTTGAGATTTTACAAGCACATTCCACAGTTTTTACTTACAAAACAGGAACAATCAAGGGATTTCAATACCAATTTCGTGTTCGTGAGCATACAAAATTTTGTGTTAGACCATACGTAATTCCAGCACATTATAGGGACCGTGTTAGAACAGAAATACAATCTATGCTTGACGAGGGCATTATTGAGCCTGCAGTAAGCTCATACAACAATCCATTACATGTTGTTGAGAAGAAAAATGGATCGATCAGGCTTGTCTTAGATTCGAGACAAATCAATACTATCATTATTCCTGAAACAGACAGGCCGCAAACGTTGGAAGAACTTCTTCAAAATTTTAATGGTGTAAAAGTGTTGTCTTCCATTGATCTCAGATCCAGCTTTTATCAGATCGAACTTCATCCAGAATGTAGAAAATATACAGCTTTCCTTTGTTTCGGCGTTTGTTATCAGTTTCGGAAACTTCCTTTTGGTTTGAACATTTCCTCGGCAGCATTCATTCGCGGGCTAAATTCCATATTACCTGAGCTCTTAAAACGTCACATCACCTTATATGTGGACGATATTCTGATAGCAGAAGCCTCATGGGAACAACATAATCGCATCCTCAACAGCATGTTACATATCTTTGCAGAATCTGGAATTACAGTTAACTTGGAAAAGTCTGAATTCGGTAGGACAAAAGTGAAGTTTTTGGGACATATTATTTCTTCTGAAGGCATCCAGCCGGATCCTGAAAAGTTAGAAGCAATCAGAGCCATTCCAGTTCCATCCACAAAAAAAAACAAGTCCGCAGTTTTCTAGGTCTCGTAAATTTTTACCGTCGTTTTCTGAATATGCAAATTCTAGTTACACCAAAACTTTGTTCTCTCACTGGAAAAAATACTATTTGGAACTGGGACGACCAAGCACAGTTTGAATTCAATTCTTTGAAAGAATCGTTACTTAACGCGCCAATACTATCTCATCCAGATCTCTCACAAGATTTTTGCCTTAGCACGGATTCTTCTAAAGTCGGTCTTGGTGCCCACTTATTTCAAGAAAGCACAGAAAATGACATTACTGTTCAGAAAACCATTGCTTTTGCTAGGCGAGTGCTAACAAAATCTGAAAAAAATTATTCCGTTACTGAATTAGAAGCTTTAGCTATCGTTTGGGCATTTAACAAATTCCGTTTCTTTCTTTATGGTAAGCACGTTAAAGTATACAGTGACCATCGTGCATTATAATTTCTTATGTCTTCAAAATTAAATCATGACAGGTTAAAACGTTGGGCATTGTTTCTGCAAGAATTCCACTTCACAATAGTCTACATTCCCGGCAAGGAGAACATTGTTGCGGACGCACTGTCACGCGCACCGGCTGGGCTCGAGAAAAGTAACACAGAAAGCAACCTCGAGAGAAATTTTAGTATTCTTTACATCCAGAAAGTCGCCTTTGAAAACTTCATCACCACATCTTTAAAGGACATTGCTCATGAACAAGATAAAGATCCGATTTGGAAAGACATCAAAAGTAAATGGCATGAAAAGACACACACACAGATTCGGCATTATTATCTGGTTAGAAACAACATACTGTTCAAACGATGCACTGTTGATGACAAGCTATGGGTACTTTGCATTCCAGACGATTTTGTTAATAAGCTCATTTGGTACATTCATTTCAGCTATGCACATTTTGGTCCACGAAAATGTTATCATATTCTTCGAACGACTTGTTATTTTAACAATATGGAAAAGAGAATTCGAAGAGTCTTGTCTATTTGTAAACTTTGTCAAAAGGCGAAACCATCTACTGTCACTCATCGTGCTCCATTGTTTCCTATCATTCCTTCTAAATTAAAAGAATTTGCTGCTGTTGATCTCTTGGGACCGCTTGTCAGAACATCTAATGGATTTTCGTACGTTCTAGTCGCTGTTGAACTTACTTCAAAATTTGTTTCTTTCACTCCGTTACGTAAAGCCACTGGACGGTCTGTATCCAACGCCTTTGTTAGAAATTTCTTACGTGAAGTTGGACACGTTAGTAAAGTAATTTCAGATAACGGACCGCAATTCAGATCTGCTGTTTGGTCACGCATGCTTCGTAACCATAAAATCAAATCTGTTTTTATTTCATTGTACTCACCACATTGTAACCCGTCTGAACGGATTATGAAAGAAATCAATAAGCTTTGCAGACTTTATTGTCACAGAAAGCATCAGCATTGGGACAGATATTTACACTTATTTCAAAACGTGCTGAATGAAATGCCTCATGACTCCACTGCTTTACCACCTGTTCTTGTACTGAAGAATAAAGAACCACCTAACAGAATCAGAGAGCTTGTACCTTTTCCGAATACACGTAAACTTCGACACAAAGACATAATTGATTTGGCTATTAAAAATATAAATTATGCTGCAGACAAAAGAAAAAAATTACATGGTAAAGCAAATGCAAAGAAATTATATATTGGTCAGAAAGTTCTCATTAAGGCTCATCCATTGTCACATAAGAAGAAACACTTGAGTCACAAATTCTTTCTAGTTTACAATGGACCTTACAGAATCCGACATATACCACATGATAATTGCGTTGAAGTTGAAACTCTGCGTACTAGGAAGAGTAAAGGTTTACACCACATTTCACATGTAAAACCGTTTATTGAAAGATAATCTGCTTTTTAACTTAGTCTTTGCTATAAAATTTTTCATTTTACGTTACCAGTATGCTTTGTCAGACTCAGAATCTGTTAACATGCAACAATGTTTGAAGTTAAATATCCAGTCAAGAACCAAGAGAACTTATTTAAACAGAAATTACGAATGCATTGTCATAGTGAACACACGACACAGTGTTATTGTGTGTGTACATTCTTGCTTGTTAGTTGCACGATTACGTAACGACTATAAGGCTGAAATACTTAGAACAGTTACCAGTACTGCTAATGAGGTTTTAATGCAACATTTTGGTTTACTTGAAAATAAATTCTGGATTTAAAGTTCTTTCTGTGAGATTAAAGATGACTTAGCATTTGGTTTCTTTGATAGCTACACGATTATATCACGACGCTACTAATATGTGACATGATTTACATTGTTGCTTTTGCGGTGTATCTGTTTTATATCAGCACAGTTTTTCTGAATTTTTCTGGAAAGTAAAACATGTTTTAGTGGTAACTTTTGTGGTATAGCTACAATTAGACAGCCTTTTCCATAGCACAGCAATACGTTACAGTATAGTACTGTCTTCATCACGGCAATAAGCGTAATAACTAAGATATTTATACGCAAAGCAATTCACTTCCTTTATTACGAGGTAGGTACATTGACTTCAGTAGAACTTTGCTTGCAGAGGACGATAACTACGACACTTCCACATAATTATCTTGCAACAAGACGCACAGTTTATCGCTACAGTACACGTATTTGAGTGATTAATTTTGTACTTAAAACATTTATTTTTAAAGATATTTGAAGTACAATGATACAAAGGTTTTCTGTGATACATTTCATTCCACTGCTGTAATCTGTAACACCTGAGGATATAATCACATTAATCCTCAGGGGGGTACACGCTTGCTTTGTGTACCATGTGTTTGGCAAGCACAAGGAGCCCTAGCTAATATGGTATTTGCTTATACAACTCTACACATCGGTACCGTATTTATCTAACACATAAATTACACAGCTATCTGATCATTTAACTGAGAGAAACAAACATTTATTATACTACATCAGTGACAGATGTTTACGTAATTACACAGTTGGATAACTTCACACTTACGAAGTTGTATTTTGTGAACTGTTCATATTTTTTCGGAAACATTGTGATACTATGAGAGCTTTGAATGACATATTTGGTATGGGATCACGAGTTTTAAAGTACGTTTGACGTAGATGACACTTTTGACATGAGCAGAGAATTTTTTTAGGTTTTGAAATTATTGGAGGAAGCTACGACGATTTTGAGAATTTGACTGAGGTGTTATGATGTTATTATTACGACGACAATGTGAATTATACTGCTGAGGTATGTTTAAGCTGATGCTATTTGAGGAATTTGATTATGCTACTTATTTATTATGATGAAATATTGAAGAAGTGTCGACGAATAAGGTAAGGAATAAAGAGTAGTGGTTAGGGACTCTGATTTGTGAGAAAGGATGTTGAAAACCGAGAATCGTACTTTAAGAGTTATAAAATGAGTGTATATGCGTGAATGTATCACTATGTGGCGAAAATTATTTGGACACTATTCTATTTAAAGGATTTTGTTTCTACATATTTGTAACGCAAATTCTTGACCTGTGAATTTTTTTATATGAGACTGCCACTGTAGGGGAAACTGGTGTCGTAAATATTTCGATAAGACAGTTAAGTGACCACCTGCATGTAATGCGTCGTGGGCACCCAGCTGCGCGACAACCACCTGACAAAAGAAAGCCATTAGTGTGTGCCTGTCAGAGGTACAGGTGGAAGAAAAAAAAAATGCCGTTATCCTCGCTATTGACATTCCTTTGTAGAAAGCACCGCAAATACGACACGCTCATTTCTCGGAAACATTCTTACATCTGCACACCTGATTATGACAAGTGTCTTTCTACGAGAGTTGAGAGAACTTCTTCTGACTTACGAAATGCCAAATAGCTACTGAATGATGTTTTTATTCTTTACTTTGCATTATTGTTTATTTCAGTTGATATCTGTTTTCCAGCTGTGTTACAACATTGGTTTTATAAAATAAAAGGAAATGCATTTGCTAATGTGAAAACTTTCTGTCAACAGATCTGTTAAATAATAATTTAATGATCCACATTCTTCAAAAAAAAAAAAAAAAAAAAAAAAAAAAAAAAAAAAAAAAAAAGCACTTGGAAAGGAAAGAACAATAAGAAGGAACTAGTAACAGGAACTGCATACATAATTTTCTTTTCAAGTACTTGGTAATTTATTTCATAGAATAAGTTGTGGTGCACCACTTTAATTACATAGCCATTAAGATGTGATTATATCTTTCCCTTATCTGCATTGTTGTCTTTAGTGTACTATTTTTTTCTGCTTGTAGCTTTTTCATGTTTAGGTATAAGTTATAGCATTTGCTGCGGCTGTTTGCCATTCATAGTGCTACTGAATGTCACTTTGTATTACTAGGATAAGCCAATTTTATTACTGATTTATTTTTCTTGTTTGCTGCGCATTGCCTTATATTAGTTGTGATATTGCTGCCTTTTTTGCCAATTTCCATTTTTTTTATCATTGTTGTTTGTGTAAATTGTTTTGTGCCGCTGCATTGCCTCGTCCCTTAGTTAAGCATCTGAGCTCAGTTGATTTAAGTTAGCTTATGAGGGGGTAGCCTATGTAAGAGAATGAGTTGCGATGGATTTGAAGAAATGCACTGAGAGGTTATATAAGAAAAGTACAGAAAGCAGGTATAGATAGGACTTTTTGGAAATAATGAAGAACGAAGGGAGATCTCCGAGAAGCAAAGAAAGTTTTGTTTGCAAAATACTGCAGTAAAACAAACCCTGCCCTTTCCTTGTGTTATCCCACTATGTGTTTGTGTACCCTTGTGTATTTATGTTCTTCCTGTCTTTATATGTTTATCTGATAAGACTTATGTTGCAGAATTTTTCTAATACTAAGCTACATTCACTATGATGAGGAATACTGTTATCCTCAAATATAATTTGCATTAATAACATGTTATTTACTTTGTAAAGATGTTTACACATTATTTATTCTGTTTTGTTCTAATGCTCATGTGTGAAGTTGATGTTTCAAAAGTTATTCTGATCTTTTATGTATGTACTTATGTCGTAATTTTTGTAACACTGATGTATTTGCTATTTCGATTCTTTTGTAAAGCCTGTACTACTGCAAATGTTCTCTGTATTGTTATGTTCTTTAAAGATGTATTTTGTTCCTTTGTTATTGTATTTTCATGTTATAAAATTGTAATTGACACCAGTTCATCAAATTAAGTAACTTGTAAATTACATTCCACTGCACACGTTTCTGTTGGTCATTGTATATGGACAATATGTGAGAAGTAGGGACTGATAGTGTTTGCACGTGTGTTCATAATTCAGTAAGGGACTGGATAACAGCATTGCTGGTTGTAAGGACATTTCAAAAACAATTTTTGTGAGTGCACAAGTGGTGGTTATGGACTTGCTATATTATCTGCAAGACTCTTCAATGGTGATTGTGCGCCTGCACAGTCAAACAGATGGCTGCTGGCCATCTCTCCAAGGACTACAGTGGGTCTGCACCTTTGATGACCCACCAATACCATTATTTCTACAAGGACTGCAATGGGTCTGCACCTCTGGTGGCCCACCAATACCGTAATCTCTACCAGGACTACAGTGGGTCTGCTCTGTGATGACCTACCTACCGATAGTTTTCAACGTCGACTGACTCTGCTGTGGCCCATTACCTGTCTGCTTGTCAAGAGTCAGCACTGCCTTTCTGTTGGAAGGACAACACTTCCTCAAGACTGCATGGAAATCCACTACTTCCGTGTGCATTTTCTTTTACTGCTCAGACTTTGAGAAAAACACTGCAATTTTACTTTGATGAATGATCAGCACTGTCTTTATGGACTGTGAGAAAATTTTAGCTTTTGACCAACATTGTATCGATAAGTGTGTGCATTTCATTTCTTTGTTATTGTAATTATGAAAAAAATTTTCAAACCTGTATTGGCCACTGCCCAAAACAATTTGTAAAATTTTTTGTGGGGAGCATGGGGGCTATGTAAGTAGGCTGTTTAGGTTTTCTTATTGGTAACGCCACATAGCGCTCCGTATAAAAATCACTGGCTGTGCCGTGTGCAGTCTGTGGCTGGTTTGCATTGTTGTCTACCATTGTAGTGTCGGGCAGCGGCAGCTGGATGCTAACAGCGCGTAGCGTTGCGCAGTTGGAGGTGAGCCGCCAGCAGTGGTGGACGTGGGGAGAGAGATGGCGGAGTTTTGTAATTTGTAAGACTGGATGTCATGAACTATCATATATTTTTTGACTATTAAGGTAAATACACTGTTTGTTCTCTATTAAAATCTTTCATTTGCTAACTATACCTATCAGTAGTTAGTGCCTTCCGTAGTTAGAATCTTTTATTTAGCTGGCAGTAGTGGTGCTCGCTGTATTGCAGTAGTTCGAGTAACGAAGATTTTTTCTGAGGTAAGTGATTTGTGAAAGGTATAGATTAATGCTAGTCAGGGCCATTCTTTCGTAGGGATTTTTGGAAGTCAGATTGCGTTGCGCTAAAGATATTGTGTGTCAGTTTAAGCACAGTCGTGTATAAATTTTTTCTAAGGTGACGTTTCAATACAATAACGGATCCTTCTTTCTATGCATTCGCAATACATTACATTTGTCTATGTTATGGGTCAGTTGTCACTCCCTGCACCAAGTGCCTATCCGCTGCATATCTTCCTGCATTACGTTACAATTTTCTAATGCTGCAACTTCTCTGTATACTACAGCATCATCCGCGAAAAGCCGCATGGAACTTCCGACACTATCTACTAGGTCATTTATATACATTGTGGAAAGCGATGGTCCCATAACACTCCCCTGTGGCACGTCAGAGGTTACTTTAACGTCTGTAGACGTCTCTCCATTGATAACAACATGCTGTGTTCTGTTTGCGAAAAACTCTTCAATCCAGCCACACAGCTGGTCTGATATTCCGTAGGCTCTTACTTTGTTGAACAGGCGACAGTGCGGGACTGTATCGAACGCCTTCGGGAAATCAAGGAAAATAGCATCTACTTGGGAGCCTGTATCTAATATTTTCTGGGTCTCATGAACAAATAAAGCGAGTTGGGTCTCATACGATCGCTGTTTCCGGAATCCATGTTGATTCCTACAGAGTAGATTCTGGGTTTCCAAAAACGACATGATACTCGAGCAAAAAACATGTTCTAAAATTCTACATAAGATCGACGTCAGAGATATAGGTCTATAGTTTTGCGCATCTGCTCGAGGACCCTTCTTGACGACTGGGATGACCTGTGGTCTTTTCCAATCATTTGGAACCTTCCGTTCCTCTAGAGATTTGCGGTACACGGCTGTTAGAAGGGGGGCAAGTTCTTTCGAGTACTATGTGTAGAATCGAATTGATATCCCGTCACGTCCAGTGGATTTTCCTCTGTTGAGTAATTCCAGTTGCTTTTCTATTCCTTGGACACTTATTTCGATGTCAGACATTTTTTCGTTCGTGCGAGGATTATAGAAGGAACTGCAGTGCGGTCTTCCTCTGTGAAACAGCTTTGGAAAAAGGTGTTTAGTATTTCAGCTTTAGGCGTGTCATCCTCTGTTTCAATGCCATCATCATCCCGGAGTGTCTGGATATGCTGTTTCGAGCTACTTACTGATTTAATGTAAGACCAGAACTTCCTAGGATTTTCTGTCAAGTCGGTACATAAAATTTTACTTTCGAATTCACTGAACGCTTCACGCATAGCCCTCCTTACACTAACTTTGACATTGTTTAGCTTCTGTCTGTCTGAGAGGTGTTGGCTGCGTTTAAACTTGCAGTGAAGCTCTCTTTGCTTTCGCAGTAGTTTCCTAACTTTGTTGTTGAACCACGGTGTGTTTTTCCCGTCCCTCACAGTTTTACTCGGCACGCACCTGTCTGAAACGCATTTTATAATTGCCTTAACCTTTTTCCATAAACACTCAACATTGCCAGTGTCGGAACAGAAATTTTCGTTTTGATCTGTTAGGTAGTCTGAAATCTGCCTTCTATTACTCTTGCTAAACAGATAAACCTTCCTCCCTTTTTTTATATTCCTATTAACTTCCATATTCAGGGATGCTGCGACGGCCTTATGATCACTGATTCCCTGTTCTGCACTTACAGAGTCGAAAAGTTCGGGTCTGTTTGTTATCAGTAGGTCCAAAATGTTATCTCCACGAGTCGGTTCTCTGTTTAATTGCTCGAGGTAATTTTCGGATAGTGCACTCAGTATAATGTGAGTCGATGCCCTGTTCCTACCACCCGTCCTAAACATCTGAGTGTCCCAGTCTATATCTGGTAAATTGACATCTCCACCTAAGACTATAATATGCTGAGAAAATTTATGTGCAATGTATACCAAATTTTCTCTCAGTTTTTCTGCCACTAATGCTGCTGAGTCGGGAGGTCGGTAAAAGAAGCCAATTATTAACCTTGCTTGGTTGTTGAGTGTAACTTCCACCCATAATATTTCACAGGAACTATCCACTTCAACTTCACTACAGGATAAACTACAACTAACAGCGACAAACACGCCACCATCGGTTGCATGCAACCTATCCTTTCTAAACACCGTCTGTGCCTTTGTAAAAATTTCGGCTGAATTTATCTCTGGCTTCAACCAGCTTTCTGTACCTATAACGATTTCAGCTTCGGTGCTTTCCGGTACTTTACCAATGCATCTTCGACAGTTTACAATTACAATACCGATTGCTGCTTGGTCCCTACATGTCCTGACTTTGCCCAGCACCCTTTGAAGCTGTTGCCCTTTCTCTACTTGCCCGAGGCCATCTAACCTAAAAAACCGCCCAGTCCACGCCACACAACCCCTGCTACCCGTGTAGCCGCTTGCTGCGTGTAGTGGACCCCTGACCTATCCAGCGGAATCCACCACCCTATGACGCAAGTCGAGGAATCTGCAGCCCACACGGTCGCAGAACCGTCTCAGCCTCTGATTCAGACCCTCCACTCGGCTCAGTACAAAAGGTCCGCAGTCAGTCCTGTCGACGATACTGCAGATGGTGAGCTCTGCTTTAATCCCGCTAGCGAGACTGGCAGTCTTCACCAAACCAGATAGCCTCCGATCCATAGCGACACACATCATTGGTGGCGACATGAGAGACCACCTGCAGATGGGTGCACCCTGTACCCTTAATGGCATCCGGAAGGACCCTTTCCACATCTGGAATACCTCTCCCCAGTATGCACACGGAGTGCACATTGGTTTTCTTCTCTTCTCTTGCTGCCGTATCCCTAAGGGGCCTCATTACGCGCCTGACGTTGGAGCTCCCAACTACCAGTAAACCCACCCTCTGCGACTGCCCAGATCTTGCAGACTGAGGCCGAACATCAGTATCAGCCGAAGACAGAGCCTGAAACCGGTTCGTCAAACAAACTGGAGAGGCCTTCCGTTCAGCCCTCCAGAATGTCTTTCGCCCCTGATACACCTCGAGACGACCTCCCACTCTACCACGGGTGAGGGATCAGCCTCAATGTGGGCAGCATATGGGCAGCTACAGTCTTAGTCCGATCGGGGGATGCGTGGGACGAGCTGGCTGTCCCCGACAATCCCCCATCCGGACCCCCACAGTGATGCCCACTGGCAACAGCCTCAAGCTCTGTGACCGAAGCCAATACCGCCTGAAGCTGGGAGCGAAGGGATGCCAACTCAGCCTGCATCCGAACACAGCAGTTGCAGTCCCTACCCATGCTAACAACTGTTGTGCAAAAAAACGTCTGAATTAATCTACAGGGAGCACAAACAAATCGACACAAAATTTAAACGGTTATTAAAATAAAAGATTGCCTAGTAAATGCAGTAATGCTGCTACTTGCGCACTGCTGACACACTGCTTGGCGGCGGAAGGAAACTACGCGATTTTACACTGTTCAGGCACTAAATCGCGATGCTACAACTCTCGAATACTATAATACGCCCGAAATTTATGAATTAAACAATGCAAGTACCAAAAACACGCAAAGAAATTAAGAATTAAACTATGTAACAAATGAGTGAGCTAGGAGTATACGACTTTCTGCTGGCAGCTGCTTATCCAACGGCGGCAGGGAGCACACTCAGTCAGTCTGGAATTCTTGGGCACAAAGAGACGGTGGTCGCCACCTTATAGGTCACGCAGAGTAGGCGATGAAGACATGAAGTCATTTAGGACAATGCTGTTCAATTTTAACATTGGAAGTAAGTGTTTTCCAGAGCATATAGAAGTATTACCGTGTGTTGGTGAGGGGTATTGTGCGATACTATGACTCGACTTTCTTGCTAAGCATCATGAAGAAATTGAAATTTTTGCAGTGTACAACTGAACTTGGTGGGGCATTGTTTCCAATAGAAGCAAACAGCTGCAATTGTTACGCTATTATAAGATTCACCGATCATAAAGGCAGTACCCAATAAACTGTGAGCACAGGCACTGAAGATCAATTTGGATGATGCAATGCCGCAACGAAAGGGCAAGTTGTTCTGGGTAAACAAAGATATGGCAGACCTAATCATTTATTACACACTGATAAGCCAAAACATGACCACTGCCCACTGCGATATTGGATGCCGTCTAGTGGCGTTGCAGGTATGTAACATAAGTATATAAGTGGAACAGGCATGGACGAGGAGTCACCCCAGAGAAGATACGGGCTGCAAATGGGAAAATCCATTGACATAAGTGACTTTGACAAAGGGCAGATTATTATTACGCAGAGCCTGTTAACGAGTATCTCGAAAACGGTGAAGCCGGTCGATGGTTCACATGGTACTGTCCATGGAAAGAGGCCGGCCGGGGTGGCCGAGCGGTTCTAGGCGCTACAGTCTGGAACCGCGCGACCGCTATGGTCGCAGGTTCGAATCCTGCCTCGGGCATGGATGTGTGTGATGTCCTTAGGTTAGCTAGGTTTAAGTAGTTCTAGGTTCTAAGGAACCGATGACCTCAGAAGTTAAGTCCCCTAGAGCTCAGAGCCATTTGAACCATGGAAAGAGGCAGAAGGACAGTGAAGCTACCACAAGGCGCTAGATGGTTGGACGTCAAGACTGTTCACAATGATGGGTACCATACTCTAAACATTAAAAAGTCCCCCATAGCGTAACGTGGAGTTCGGAGGCTTGACTGTTCTGTAAAGTAGGATAGATGGTGATCTGTGGCATCTCCGCCGAAAGGGGCAAACACAACTGTATTGCCATGGGCATGGGACCGTTGGGATTCACCCATCGATCAGTGAAACATGTTGGCTCTTTGGGTGAATCACATTTTTCCTCGATGGTTGTCTCCACAAACGACCTCACTGAGGTGAACGGCGGCTCGTAATGTACAGCGTAGTACGGAGACGGACTGGAGGGTTTGGTTTGATTTGTGCGGTACTCAACTGCGCGGTTATCAGCGCCTGTATAAAGTCCCAATTTTTACACAGTCCAATTTTTTTTTACACTGTCCAGTCTAGCCACTATCACGGCTGATGATAACGAAATGAGGACAGAACAAACACCCAGTCCCCGAGTAAAGAAAATCCCCAACCAGGTCGGGAATTGAACCCAGGACCCCGTGACCCAGAGGCAGCAACGCTAGTCACCAAACCACGAGCTGGGGACCCAGCCTGGAGGGAGCAGTATTATGCTACGGGAGACATTCTCCTGCACTTGCATGGGACCTGTGGTAGTAATCGAAGACATGCTGTCAGCTATGAACTATCTGCATCCCTTTATGTTTCACGCCATCCCCTCCAGCAATGTCATCTTTCAGCTGTGTAACTGTCAACGATACGGAGCCAGAATGATACTCCATTGGTTTGAGGAAGAACTCACGTTGATGTCTTGGAGACCAAATTCCCCTGATAGAAATCCTAAGGAACCTACGTGGGTCGCTGTCGGGCACCGTCACCGCGTACGCAATCAGCGGCCCAATATTTACGCGAATTACGCGATCCATCCACAGACTACCAACACACTGCCGGATCTCTGATACGCGAAATCAGTGAGCTATTTCGTTCCAAATACGGACGAACAAGTTGATAAGCAGATGGTCATAAAGTCTTTGTTCGTCAGAGCATGTTGTAAAGCTATTGGAAATTAACGAAGACCTGGGTATGTCCTACTGTTTTGTGTCAGTTACGTGGGAAATTTTATGGTTTCGGTCTTGATAATTTTGGGACAGACGAAGTGAGTGAACCAAAGCATTTACTAATTGCTGATATGAATGTTTTGGAGGAAGATGACATGGGACATGGGTAGGTCAAGTGAGGACCTCTGCCACAAGCAAATCATCAGTGTATCTGCATTACGTGATAAACTGAAACATTTACATGGAGACGATAGAGAAGCGATGGAAGCTTTGTTACTACAGTTCATGGGTTTGTTTAATCCGAGTAGTCTTTTACCAGCAATGCCACTCACGCAACACAGAATACCGACAGGGAATAATACTCTAGTGCACAAGGCGGTGAAGGCGGAAAGCCTCGCTCGCGGGGTGGAATCTGAGCTAACTATTTGTAGTATCGTTCCCAGAACCGTTCGCGGTCCTCTGGTTTGGAGCCGAGTGGAAGGCTTAAACCAGAGGCTCAGACGAATCTGCGGAGATCTGGGGTGCAAATTTCTCGACCTCCGCTATCGGGTGGAGAAATGTAGGGTCCTCCCGAATAGGTCAGGCGTGCACTACACGCCGGAAGCGGCTACGAGGGTAGCGGAGTACGTGTGGAGTGCACATGGTTTTTTTTTAGGTTAGAGAATTCCCTCTGTAGGCCCGACAAGACGCCTCCTGAGACGCGGCAAGGCAGGAGTAGGCAAAATACAACAAGGAATAACAATATTAATGTGCTAATAGTAAACTGCAGGAGCGTCTATAGAAAGGTCCCAGAACTGCTCTCATTAATAAACGGTCACAACGCCCATATAGTACTAGGAACAGAAAGTTGGCTGAAACCAGACGTAAACAGTAATGAAATCCTAAACTCGGGTTGGAATGTATACCGCAGAGATAGGCTGGACAGTGAAGGGGGAGGCGTGTTTATAGCGATAAGAAGTGCAATAGTATCGAAGGAAATTGACGGAGATCCGAAATGTGAAATAATTTGGGTGAAGGTCATGGTTAAACCAGGCTCAGACATGGTAATTGGATGTCACGATGGGCCCCCTGGCTCAGCAGCTGTTGTGGCAGAGCATCTGAAGGAAAATTTGGAAAATATTTCAAGTAGATTTCCCCACCATGTTATAGTTCTGGGTGGAGATTTTAATTTGCCGGATATAGACTAGGAGACTCAAACGTTTATAACGGGTGGTAGGGACAAAAAATCCAGTGAAATTTTTACGTGCTTTATCTGAAAACTACCTTGAGTAGTTAAACAGAGAACCGATTCGTGGCGATACATATTAGACCTTTTGGTGACAAACATACCGGAACTATTTGAAACAGTTAACGCAGAACAGGGAATCAGCGATCATAAAGAGTTTACTGCATCGATGATTTCAGCCGTAAATAGAAATATTAAAAAAGGTAGGAAGCTTTTTGTGTCCAGCAAAAGTGACAAAAAGCTGATTTCAGAGTACTCGACGGCTCAACACAAAAGTTTTGTCTCAAGTACAGATAGTGTTGAGGATCAGTGGACAAAGTTCAAAACCATCGTACAATATGATGCATTAGATGAGTAAGTGCCAAGCAAGATCGTAAGAGATGGAAAAGAGCCACCGTGGTACAACAACCGAGTTAGAAAACTGTTGCGGAAGCAAAGAGAACTTCACAGCAAACATTAATATAGCCAAAGCCGTGCAGACAAACAAAATTTATGCGAAGCGAAATATGTGAGGAGGGCTATGCGAGAGGCGTTCAATGAATTCTAAAGTAAATTTCTATCTACTGACTTGGCAGAACATCCTAAGAAATTTTGGTCTTATGTCAAAGCGGTAGGTGGATCAAAACAAAATGTCCAAACACTCTGTGACCAAAATGGTACTGGAACAGAGGATGAGAGACTAAAGGCCGAAATACTAAATGTCTTTTTCCAAAGCTGTTTCACAGAGGAAGGCTGCACTGCAGTTCCTTCTCTAGATTGTCGCACAGATGACAAAATAGTAGATACCGAAAAAGACGACAGAGGGATAGAGAAACAATTAAAATCGCTCAAAAGAGGAAAGGCCGCTGCACATGATGGGATACCAGCTAGATTTTACACAGACTACGCGAAGGAACTAGCCCCCCTTCTTGCAGCGGTGTACCGTAGGTCTCTAGAAGAGCATGGCGTTCCAGAGGATTGGAAAAGGGCACAGGTCATCCTTGTTTTCAAGAAGGGATGTCGAAAAGATGTGCAGAACTATAGACCGATATCTCTAACGTCGATCTGTTGTGGAATGTTGGAACACGTATTACGTTCGAGTATAATGACTTTTCTGGAGACTAGAAATCTGCTCTGTAGGAATCAGCATGGGTTTCGAAAAAGACGATCGTGTGAAACCCAGCTCGAGCTATTCGTCCACGAGACTCAGAGGGCCATAGACACGGTTCCCAGGTAGATGCCGTGTTTCTTGACTTCCGCAAGGCATTCGATACAGTTCCCCACAGTCGTTTAATGAACAAATATAGACTGTCAGACCAATTGTGTGACTGGATTGAGGAGTTCCTAGACAACAGAACGCAGCATGTCATTCTCAATGGAGAGAAGTCTTCCGAAGTAAGAATGATTTCAGGTGTGCCGCAGGGGAGTGTCGTAGGACCGTTGCTATTCACAATATACATAAATGACCTTGTGGATGACTTGGGAAGTTCACTGAGGCTTTTGGCGGATGATGCTGTGGTATATCGAGAGGTTGTGATATTGGAAAATTGTACTGAAATGCAGGAGGATCTGCAGCGAATTGACGCATGGTGCAGAGAATGGCAATTAAATCTCAATGTAGACAAGGGTAATGTGCTGCGAATACATAGAAAGATAGATCCCTTATCATTTATCTACAATATAGCAGGTCCGCAACTGGAAGCAGTTAATTCCATACATTTTCTGGGAGTGCGCATTAGGAGTGATTTAAAATGGAATGGTCATATAAAGTTGACCGTCGGTAAAGCAGATGCCAGACTGAGATTCATTGGAAGAATCCTAAGGAAATGCAAACCGAAAACAAAGGAAGTAGTTACAGTACACTTGTTAGCTCACTGCTTGAATACTGCTCACTAGTGTGAGACCCGTACCAGATAGGGTTGAAAGAAGACATAGAGAAGATCCAACGGAGAGCAGCGCGCTTCGTTACAGGGTCATTTAGTAATCGGGAAAGCGTTAGGGAGATGATAGATAAACTCCAGTGGAAGACCCTGCTGGAGAGACGCTCAGTAGCTCGGTACGGGCTTTTGTTGAAGTTTCGAGAATATATGTTCACCGAGGACTCAAGCAGAATATTGCTCCCTCCTACGTATATCTCGCGAAGAGGCCAAGAGGATAAAATCAGAGAGATTAGAGTCCACACAGAGGCATACCGACAATCCTTCTTTTCACGACCAATACGGGACTGGAATAGAAGGGAGAACCGATAGAGGTACTCAAGGTACCCTCAGCTACACACCGACAGGTGGCTTGCGGTGTATGGATGTAGATGTAGATGTAGAAGAGCCTAAATCGAGTTGCGAAATGTATGCAACCAATAATAGGAGAATTTATCGACCTACAGAGAGTCCCTGGGGCTACCCATTGTTTTGGTCCCAAAAAAGTTGGCAGACGACATTAAAAATACATATTTTACTGTGACTATTTATACCTAAATGAACGCACGATCATCGATGCATATACAATACCAAACATAACAGATATTTTCAATAACATGCGTCAGTGTAACTATTTCTCCACAATGGATTTACAGAGTGGATATCATCAAATAGAAACAGTGCCAGAGGATTGACCAAAAACAACTATTTCCATTCAGGAGGGTCACTTCTAATATCACTGAATGCCATTCAGACTCAATAATGCACCTGCCACCTTTCAGATATTATTGGGGACTGAATTAAAACAACGTTTGATCTATCTAGGTGACAAACTAGTCTTTTCGAAGGACATGGAAGACAATTACTATGGTTGGACGAGCTATTCAAAAGACTCAGAACAAATGACTGATATTAAGCATTTATAAATGTCATTTTTTATCAGTAGAAGTACTTATCTTGGGCACACACAATGATCAGCCAGAACATTACGACCACCTACCCACTATCGATACAAACCAGTCCAGGTGATAGCAGCGTCACCTGGCAACAAATGACTGCTAGTCAGACACACGCATGATGCATGTAATATCAGGGAGTGTGTTGTCCAAGTGTAGGATGGGGAACATATCTGAGTTTGACCGCCGGCAGATTTTGATGGCCCAGAAGCTCGGCACAAGCATTTCGGAAACTGCACAACTTGTTGGGTCTTCGAGGAGTGCTGTGGTGAGTGTATCCAACACGTGGCTAAGCCAAAGTGAAACCACATTCAGATGTGATGGCGTTGGACGGCTACTCCTTATTACAGATATAGGACGTCGTTAGCTGGGCAGACTGGTAAAACAGGACAAGCGGCGAACTGTGGTAGAAATAACATCAGACTTTAATCCTGGCCACAGTACAAGTGTGTCTGAACACACAGTGCACCGAATGCACGAAACAATGATCCTCCGTGGCCGACGACCCATGCATGTGCCAATATTAACACCACGACACTGGCAAATGCAACTGAAACGGGCATGTAACTACCGGAACCGGAAGTTGGCACAGTGGCAGAGAATTGCTTGGTATGATGAATCCCAGTACATACTTCATTATGCCGATGGAAGGGAGCGAATCCGTCATGCCGATGGGAGGGTGCAAATCCGTCGTCTACCAAGGGAGACAACCTGGCAGTGGTTCCATTCTGCTCAGGGGAACATTCACTTGGGCATCCAAGGGGCCAGTGGAGCTCATGAAAAGCGCCACAGCTGCAAAGGAGTTTCGTACACTGCTTGCAGACTACGTACATCCTTCATGACGATCATGTTTCCGACGGCAGTGGCATTTTTCATCATGATAATGTGCCATGTCACAAGGCCAGGGGTGTGATGAAGTGGTCCGAGGAACACAGTGGCGAGATCCAATTGATGTGCTGTCCACCAACTCGCCAGATCTGAACCCAGTCAAACACAGCTGGGATGTGATTGAATGTGGCGTCAGACCTCATCACCCATTCCCAGAATTTATGGGAATTAGGTGAAGTATGAGCAGATGTGGTCCCATCTCCCTCCAGACACCTACCTAGGTCTCATTGCTTCCATGCCATGATGCACCGCCGCTGTTATCTGTGCCAAAGGTGGATAGATAGACTGTTAAGTAGGTGGTCATAACGTTCTGGCTGATCAGTATAATTAGCAAGGAAGGTGTGAGAACAGATCCACATTTGGCTTCAGCAGTTTCGTCACCGAAGACAGTTAAACAGTTGCAGAGTTTTATCGGCCTCTGTAATTAATATCATCGATTCGTAAAGGACTTTGCTGAAATTGCCGCACCTTTGAATGGTTTGTTACAGAAACGTACAAAATTTGAATGGTCTGCCCAATGTCAGACGGCTTTCGATACTTTCAAGCGAGCACTGGTACTGAATCCAGTTTTGATATTCCTAGATTTTGAAAAGAATTTATTCTATTTCATGATGCAAGTAAAACGACTCTGGAGTTGTCCTAGGACAGAATATAGATGGTAAAGAGCATCCTGCAGCTTATGCATCCCGACAGTTGAACAAAGCAGAGCAAAATTGTTCCACGGCTGAGAAGGAGATGCTAGCAGTAACCTATGGTATTACGTACTTCTGCTGTTATTTATATGGCTAAAAGCCATAGTGACGGATCACGCTGCTCTCAAACGGTTATTAAGATTGAAGGATCCTTGCAGAATTTTAACAAGGTGGGCATTCCATTTGAGTGAATTTGATTACAAGATAATACACAAGCCAGGGAAAAAGCATGCTAATGCCATTAGTCGGAGTAGAAAAATTGCAGTTCTAAAAACACTGGAGAGGAGCGTTTTTGAATGGCAAAATGCTCAGCTGCCGATGTTGACTGTCAACAATTCAAGTTGCAACCTCACTTCGTGAAGCACAACAGCTTGCCGCAGACAACAACAAAGTGCAGATTACGAGTGGTAGTGCCTGCAGCTTTCCGGAACGAAGCCTTGGCACTAGCACATGACCATACGTTGTCAGGTCATGGTGGGCAAACGGCAGCTGATAGATGAATTGCCAAAACATTTTGGTGGAGAACTAGAAAACGAGATGTCGACCGATATGTCATGAATACATACCTTGTGCGCAAGGAGCTGATCTTAACCACCGACCGATTCCATAACAACATCTATCGGAAGCATCTAAATCATTTGAAATGCTTGGGGTGAACATTTTAGGCACATCTAATAAAACAGCCGCGCGGATTAGCCGCTTGGTCTAGGGCGCCTTGTCACGATTCGCGCGGCTCCCGCTGTCGGAGGTTCGAGTCCCTCGGGCATAGGTGTGTGTGTTTTGTCCTAAGCATCAGTTAGTTTACGTTAGATTAAGTAGTGTGTAAGCTTAGGAACCGACGACCTCAGCAGCTTGGTCCCATAGGATCTTACCACAAATTTCCTATTTCCTAATAAAACGCCAACAGGAAATGAATACATATTTACTATAATTGAGGATTTCTCGCGTTATATAGCAATGGCTGCAGTTTCTGACCCAAAAGGAGTACATTTGCTCGAGCGTTGATAAGTAATTGGTTGCCCACAATTAGCATTCCAGACGCTGTAATTACAGAATCTTAGAACGAGAAGAGCAGATACGACAACACGCTGGGAGATTATCACAATACAGGGCTAGGCAATGGATATTAGTGGCGAATCCACATACACTAAAAGAAAAGAAAAAATTCCTCATCTGATACCATGGACCTTATGAAATAGTGGAAATGATGTAACCTGTCAATGTTAAAATACAGATGCCAACGAAGACATTTTCGGAGCAGTCGATGCATTGCCATAGGTAGCACCAGCATCTGCAGTACAGATGTGAAACCTCGTGGAACAAAGAAGAAACAGATGACTTGTGACCAGAGTATGTCTAAAAGCCTAACAGCTTTAAGCTAAATCGAGAGGTAAGATATGAGATTGTTGTTGTTCTATATTACACTTCGTTTGTTCCTGTGTAGATTATTAGGAAGTCATACAATATTATTTTGTTCTATTTATAGTTTATTTTAAAGGGTTTATTTTATTTCTCAATGTCAAGGGATCGATAAGTGTTGTGTTTGTCACGGGGTATAGTTTTGTCGAGGTATTCTCGCCTTCTGAGAGGGAGGGAGAGATGGTGAGAAAGATTCATTTCCCTCTGCCCGTATATCGAACGAACCAAAGATGTATTAATCATATGAGACTGGTATGCTCTAATGTCATTGGAAGACCTACTAAGATGCCAGAGCGAAAGTGTTATGATCTGCCCAAGTAGGATAATATAGACCATCGTACAGGCATGCGAGGTCCAGTTATTCCTGGAAAAAGCCGAAGCAGTTGAATGTCAAAGGGAAGTATTAACAACATATCCACATTTCATAGAGTAGACAGCCACTGGGTCTACTCAGTTTTCTCACCACAAGTAATCGTAGCAAACTGTTACGAACACGGGAAATCAAGAGTTATGAATAGAGTGGAATTATGAGCTAGTGGAATAATAATAATAAATGGTACAACTTACTACTTACCAGGTACCACATTTCGTCTACCAGCTATGATCACTGTATGACGACACTTAAGTGAGAACAATCTATGTTGTACTGGCCTGTGAAGCCGCTAGAGGTGCAGCCTAGTAGTATGAGTAGTATCTTTATTCATCCGTAAATCCCTTTTTACAAGGATATAGGACATGTCAAAGTATTTACAAGTTCAGAGCAATTTAAAATAAGATAACACGTATATGCATACATTTATAAACTTCTAGTTAGAGACAATCATTAGATTTACTCCTGGTATACAATACCTTTTTTACAAATAATTTATTAAATAATGTAATGCCACACTGTTCACTCATATCTCACTATCAGCCACTGCACAAACTATACACACATTGTTTTATAACACTTCACTCACTACACACACACACACACACACACACTGGTGATCTCTCGGCCATTTTCTGTACCACAACTTCCCATAACCTGAAAAACTGAGACAGCATCCCTCTATAATGAGTGAGATGTTGAGCTCAGAAAGAGGAAGGGGTGTTAGTATTGTGCAATGTATAGCTTGGGGGTAAGTTTTTCTAGAAAAGGAAAAAAAGAAGGAAAAAACTTAGTGTGAAGCTGTTATGTGGAATGTGGATGTTTTGTAATCATCATTATTATTTATTTGTATAACATTTTTTTACCAAACCCCTACTCTGTTTTATCTAAGCAATCCTTCAATGTACAAAATGTATTGCATAACAGGTACATTTCAGCTGCCTTTTTAAATAAGTGTATTTCTGCAACTTCTTTTATCTCTTTTAGTAATTTATTGTAGAGTTTCATTCAATGGTAGAAAATGCTGTTTTGAGTTTTATGTTTACTTTCTCTCAGCAAATGTAAGTTGAGTCTAGCTCTTGTTCCATGGTCATGGACAGAACTGTTTGTGCAGTAATTACCAATGTTATTTTTGCTGTGTGCAACTGACTGGTAAATGTATTCACACTGAGCAGTTAAAATCCCCAGTGTTTTGAACAGACCTTTACAATGAGCTCGACTACCATTTCTGGTTATGATTCGTATGGCTTTTTTCTGAAGTTTGAAAACTGTATTCATTTTTTGAGCATTTGTTCCCCGAAAAAGAATGCCATAGGTAAGAACTGGATGTACATATGAGTAGTATGTAACTAAAAGACACTGCATGTTACACACTGATGATAGGGTCCTAAGGACATAACATGCTGATGGCATTCTGTTTGCAAGTACCTTTGTGTGTTCACACCACTTCAACTAAGAATCAATATTCATTCCTAGAAATTCTGCAATTGTTACACAGTCAATACAGGTGCCATTTACATTTAATTTAACACTGTCATTTTCCCCTCTTCAAACTGAAATTCGTGGCATTAGTTTTCTTTATGTTCAATGTCACTTTATTGCTTATTGACCAATCGTAAACTTCCTTGAGAGCTTCATTTGCTTTCTCTCCAAGGAGTTATCTTGTATCAAAGGCCTTAGGAAGATCCAAAAACATGCGCGTGACACACTCATCTTTGTCAACAGCATCAGGTACAACCTTTGTGAATTCTACTATTGCTGACTCCATATTTTTTGCTACTGCATAAACCAATCTGTGATTTGCATAAAAGATTTATTTATTCTGGTAATTCGTTAATCTGTCCTTCATAATTGCTTCCATTATTTTGAGAATGGTGACAGCAGGAAAATGGGCCAGGTATTTTCTATGTCTTCTACATTACCTTTCTTAAGCAAAGGTACTAACTACTCTTGCCAGTTTTAACTGGTTGTGGGATTGATGGGACCAGACTGCTAGGGCCATCGGTCCTGTTTTAACCGCTCTGGAAACGTCCCTGATGTGAAGGATACATTTATTTTATTTGTTAAGGGGCCTTGTATAATCTTAATGCATTGTTTCAGTACACACTCTGGTACTTCATCTAAGCCTACTGATTTTTTTTTATTTTTGAACAGTTTTATTGACTTCATTCCCTGTGATTGGCAGTAACATCATTGTATTTAGTGCAACGTTATTTACTGGTGTTATATTTGTTTTGGGGAATTTTTGCTATAACTTATCTACAATATCTGAAAAATGATCATTTACATAGTTTGCCAAGAGCTGTGGGTCCTTTATAACCTTATCCACCTCCCTTAGCACTATGTTATTCTGCGTTTCTTTGACTTTCCAAATTTCCTTTTTTATAACATCCCAGACTGCTTTGCCTTTATTCTCTGCATTATATATTATTTTGTCAATAAATGGCTTTTTTTGCAGTAGTCAGCACCTACCGATAGATCTTTTTGTATCTATGATAAAAATTTAAGAATTCTGGATCATTGTGACTCTTTTTTATGTAACTGAGGAATTGAAGTGTTTGGGAGGACTTCTTAATACCTGGTGTTAGCCATCTGTTTTTTGAGATGTTGATACAGGCAAGCATAATTTTGGAAATGCCTTTTCAAAGTTCAATTTAATTAATATGGAGAATTTAGAGAATTTCATATTCACATTGGTTTCTTTATACACTTCATCTCAGCTTTGCTTTGCTAGATCCTTTTAAAAATCTTTTATTTTGATTTTCCATAGAGGTTGTTTGTAGGCTTGTAGTTCAGGGAATGATTCGATGCCTGAATTTACTGTTGTTATTTGACAGAGATTGTCTGATAGTCCGAGATCTTCTACAACTACATAACATTTTCCCTGTTCATATTTGTGGTCACATGGTCAAAAAGTGATGCAGCCCTTGTAGTAACCCTTATTGCACTATTGACCAATAGGGACATGGCAAAACTTTGAAGGATATTTATGAGGGTACTTCTGGATTTATTTATGATATTAGTGTTGATGTTAATGTCCCTACACAGAATTATGTTGACCTCTGTACTTGACACTTTATCTAGAACTTCTGTTAATGTATTGAAAAAAGGGCGCACACTACCACTGGGAGATCTATACACATATAAAATGATTAATTTCTTGGTGATATCAAGCCCTGTTAATTCAATAGCTGATATTTCAAAGTGTTTGTCTTCACTTGCTGTACTGAGGTCATGTCGTGATTTGAACTGTGTTCCTTTTCTGTCTCTCTACACCAATGCTTAGTAACACAAACTACTGTTCAGTTCAAAGATTGCAGCTCAACTTCTATTAGTTGTATTTTATTTTTTATTGATTGCATGCTTTGATGGAGGATTGTTAAGTCTGTGAAATGCCAAATGTTACTCTTTCCAATTGTTTGTCTTGTGAGTGATTGTTTCAATAAATTGTAAAGTGCTGGAGATATTCTTTAGGCAGGGCAACCTGTTGTCTGCATTTATCAAATAAAGACTTACTTTTCCTACCCATGACAACAGGTATTTGACCATATGTGGCCCGAGATTCTTCCCCCCCACCCCGCCCCTATACTTTCATGAATCAGCTGTACCAATCTTCCCTTCCCAGTCCTGTTTAGGTGTAGGCCATGCCTAGTGAAACCCCATTTGTTGAGAGTCCCGACAGGCACCAGAGAAACATGAGCAGAGTTCGCTGCCCTCAGAGCCGTCCCTAACCCCACATTGATTCACCTCACAGCTCCATCAAGATGTGGACAATCATGACGCCAGAACAGCTCAACAAAGTGTACATTGGTGCCATGAGTCAGGAAAGTTATCTTGTCCAGGTCACCACCTATGTAATATGCCCCACCCCTGTCCAAACCGTTTTCCACCCCACCCACTAACACTACATGGTCCTCTTTTGTGAAATCCTTTCGTAAAGACTCAAAGTCCTCTATCACATGACTTAGCCCTTCATTTGGCTTGAATACTACTGGCCTGGTACGCTGCCCCTAAAGTTTCCTGTAACTGGATGCATATATCTCGCTCATGGCTACTACCTAACAGCATTTTCTTCTTCCTAACACTTTGCACATTCCTAGTTTTCTTGACCTTGGTTGAAGTGTGCTGCACATTTTGTACTCCTCATTCTACCTGAGACTCTTCTCCACTTAATTCTGGCAGTGGTGGAAACCTGTTTTGGTGTTGATGATAGAACTGTCAGATCGCGTCCTCTTTCTTCCTATCCTCCTACCAGATGCCAGTTCCCAACGACCCTCTTCTCCTCTCTCTCTCTTGATCCTTATCAGTTCCTTCCTTGCTTCCTCCAACTGTGCCTGAAAGGCACAGATTTTCCTTTCCTGTTCCCAATCAATATGTTCCTACTGCAAACCCTGTAGTCCAGGAGAGAGCCTTTTCTGTTCTCCCAACATTCTCCCCACTGCATCCCCCCGCCCAGTGAAATATTTCCTACAAGATTGGTTACAAATCCCTCTACTCATTACCCTACAACAGCTCCCACATTTCTCACTCATGGTCAGTTTCGGAAGAATAATTGACGTTAAAGAATGTTTTAAATTTGTCAACGACGCGAGATTGGCTGTATGAAACAAAAAACGACACGAAGGTCTTATCTGCGTTGTTGTTCTTTTTGTACTGATTTAGAGATACAGTGACAGAAGAATGAATTAATAATTACTTTGCTTTTAGAGGATTTGCGTATCAAGCGTGTTTGGTCAGGTTTTTAAACGTTTATAACTTGGAAAATTTAGGCCTATATCGCAACTGTCTAACTAGTACCAAGCGAGGTGGCGCAATGGTTAGCACACTGGACGGGAGGACGATGGTTCAATCCCGCGTCCGGCCATCGTGATTTAGGTTTTCCGTGATTTCCCTAAATCGCTCCACGCAAATGACAGGATGGCTTCTTTGAAAGGGCACGACCGACTTCCTTCCCCGTCCTTCCCTAATCCGATGAGACCGATGACCTCGTTGTTTGGCCTCTTCCCCCAAACAACCCAACCTAACCCGCTAACTAGTTAACAATACGAAATGTGTTAGTTAAATACGATTTAGAAACGTTTAATTACACTTTTATTGCCACAATAGACACTGATGAAACTAGCAGCTGTCTTTTTTAACGAATTTTGCACTGTCAAGAAAACCTGAAAAGAATTTTTTGTGAAATGAAACTTCCTGGCAGATTAAAACTGTGTTCCGGACCGAGACTCGAATTCGAGACCTTTGTCTTTCGCGGGCAACAGCTCTACCAACTTAGGTGGTAGAGTTGTACCAGCTTAGGTGGCAGAGCACTTGCCCGCGAAAGGCAATGACTTGAGTTCGAGTCTCGGTCCGGCACACAGTTTTAATCTGCCAGGAAGTTTCATATTAGCGCACATTCCGCTACAGAGCGAAAATCTCATTATAGAATTTTTTGTGTTTGGCGCGCAAAATTTCGGGTTATATCGCGATTACCGGTATTTAAGATAACACGAATTTTGTTTTCAAGAACAACCTCTGCTGGGACGCAAATATTCAGTTGTGCTTCAAGAACGGACACTACAGCAAGTTTATGAAACAAAGAACATTTGAATTTGACGCTATTTCTTCTTAAATAAGGCCTTTTAGCGGACGAAGAAAATACCTGTGATCTCACTCGGCGGCCATTTTTAATGTGTAACCAAAACTTATCGTTCCTAAATAATAGTCGGAATCCATACAATCCGCACTCACTAGACGAACTTGTAGCAACGCAAAAAATGAGAATTACAGCTGAACACATGCAGGAATACCGCGATAGACAACATCATAGTATTACAACTATAATGGTGACATCTACCAGAGCTGTAGCCGTTCCGATTGTGATTTGTGCAGTCTACTACTGTTTTAAACGAAAGTCAGTGCACGCTCAGATTTACCTGTGCATCAGACGCCCATGATTGCTTTGTAAATAAGCCTCAGACGTAGTAAGCAATTAAATTTAAAACTAATAGGCGAAACTATAAGTATATGAATAATTGTGTTTGTAAGGAATTATTTCTGCAAAGAGCTACGTCATAGCGTCGGTATATCAACTGTTGAAAATCATGTAATTTAGCTGTATAATGGTGGAAGAATAACTAAATTGGATAATGTGTAACTACTGATGCGAGATATGCAGGATGAGGTTATTACAGGTACTCCAAACCGAAAAATTCGAGACGAATATTCTGAAGGAGATATATCCCAGGACAGTATCCGCGGCGGGAACAAAAAATTCGTCCATGTCCTGCCACCCCAGCTCCCAGAGCCGGACCGCATGTCTCAATGACCAGGAGACTGCCAGCTAGGGGGAGGAAATGCTGGGCGAGCTGCAGCAGACGCAGAAGCCATCGCCGTAAGGCGGAACGATCGAGCGCCCAGGTCCGCAAGTAAAGCATAATAACATCATGGAAACCGAGAAATACCGCCATACTAATGACAAAGCAGAAAGTGGTAAGGAAGGCTAGGTACGACGCAACAATAACTATTCAGGTGCCGTAACAGCAGAAAAGAGCCTATGAAACATGAAGTTGCGAAAGTCTGAAGTCACCACAGCAGAGCACATAGGAAGTGGCAACATAAGTACCGTACGCTTATTAAGAAACGTCTGATTGTCGAGTGCTGACTGCCAACTGTACAATGTATAGCATCAGCCCTTGTATCGCTGTAGCTATCCAGTGAGAAGGGAGGTTATGGAGGTAGATTCTCAGTTTAGGTAGCTTTCTTCGGTCATCTCTAGAACCATGAGTCCAGCTGGAAGGATACTGGTCCTTCCAACTGCCGAGGCGACGCTGATGAGGCGCGGAAGCCGCCATCACCCTGCAGGCCTGGCTGGAGGCTTGATATGCATGACTTGGATGCTGTCCGTCATCCGCCTTCGAGAGGGGGTGGAGGGAGGCACTGCTGCTACTCATCCAGTTCTTGTGGCAGATACCAACACCGCCGGCTCCTGTTTGTTTAAAAGGGGCTGAGAGCCGACTCCTGCGAGTCAGTGACTACTTCAGTTGGACCTGAGACGAGACTCCTAAGTGCAAATCTTCGATATCAACGAGAGAACTTTGGAGATCGACACATAAAGCCTGAGGTAGCTGGAGCCCACAGGCCGATGACCCCCGTGACGCAATAGCTGATACCGAACTCTTCGCCGCACTGGCGGTAATGCCAGTAGAGCCCATGCCAACATTCCGCTGCCGACGAGGCGCTGTTCCGCCGGCCGGGTTGAGGCACGGTGCTCTGGAAAACGATCCTATATTACCGCCTAACAAATGCGTTATTATCAACGATGTTTTCTACGCGCTCTCAAGCCTAAGTAGGTCCTGATCACCGCATTCCACCTGGCTCTCTCCTGTAGACTGTAGGAGTCTGGGATCGGACACCCATAGCGCAGTTTCTCACATGAATTACGGCTTGAAGATGATAAACCGAACAGACAAGAGTAGAAAACAAGTTTATGGTGTTACAGAAGAATGCCGAATATTAGACAGAACGATTAGATAACTTATTAAAAGAAAAATGTTGATGGAACACATTCTGTCACATCAAGAATTAGTTAATTTGATAATGGAACGAAGTGTAATGGCGAAAATTGCAGTGGGTGCCCAAGACTTGACTACAGTAAAGTGGATGTAGGTTGCAATAGCTATCCAGAGATGGAGAGACTTGTGCATAACAGCCTATTCGGAGACCTGTATCGGTCCAATCTTCAGACTGAAGACAACAACAACAACAACAACAACAACAACAACAAAAACAACGCAGTTCAGAGTAGGTAGCCAAGGAAGGAATGGCAGAGTGGTAAGTACTGGCAATATCAAGTTATTACAGATGGAGCACATCGCATTTGCTAGGAAGTGTGAATGGAAACTGCTGTCGGTTTGATTACAGATGCATTTTCCATTTAACCGTTTGCCTCAAGTGGTTTGGGGAAATCAATGTCACCCTAATTCTCCAAAGCAGAACAGAAATTTGAACCAAACTCTTCATCCACTTTAGTAGGACCGCAACTCTGCATAAGGCATGTGTCAAAGGGTTCGTAGAGTTCCAGTATCATTTCACTGTCTTCCTACTCCGTTCTTGAATTTTACAACGGAAGAAAGACTGGCAGTTCATTTCTATGTAAGGCCATATATCACTAATTTTCCCATCATGGTAAAATAAGTGTGTATCATTAAGTAATGTGCGTCTAGGCAGGCCTTGCAATATACACTCCCGTAATTCTAAAAGACGACACACCATGTGAGAACTTGAACGATTTTCCCTCTCTATCTCTCTCTGCCTTCTGTAAGACATCATGAAAGGGTCTCTTCGAGACCAAAAAAAGAGAGGGCTTTGAACGTGACCTCCACATAAATGAACTAAAGGCACTCAGAGAGAGGAGTTATCTCAGTTTTAAAAATCTCCCTTCACACACTCTTCCCTGGATACTAATAAGAAACTGGACAGTTAATTTCCCAAAGCTAAACCATCTTTCAGCTCTTAAATTTTGTTATTAAAAGTTAAGCAAATTAGTCGTAGAACTAGTTCTGATACTTAGGGAAAGACATTTTTCATTTTCTTTCACATAATTGAAATCTTCTTACAAATATTTTTTGTTCTTTGACCGCTACCAGACCTCAGACTTTCTGTTCCAGCGGCCAGCTGGTCTGATATTGCAGGAAAGCCTTTCTTCGTTTAAATCCGAAATGTGCACGTCTTTATGCTGGATGCAGCACAAATATAAACTTGGCTGGCGGATTCCTCAGACAAAAGCGGACATAAATAAAGGCCGAAAGTCCTTCGTTTTGTTAAAGAATATTTTACTAGGTTTTCAAGTCAGAAGCTCATAGCAAATGTTCAAAATGGTATCCGCTTGCTTCTGCACACTCATTTACGCCCACCCTTTTTTTTTTTGCTCAATCAATACAATGATAGGACAATTTAATCTAGGCATCAACAGCTGTTTAATGAGTGGCCTGGAATTTTAGGCGACAGTCCAATGTTATCCCACCGCACCTCACAAGAACTGTGGACACGGATTTTATACTGAACATTGTTTCATAGTTGCTACAGGACACAACGGCCTTACCTCGTTCAAAACACTGATTCTCGTCAGAACACAAAGGATAAGCAACGTCGGGGGCGGCCAGTGCTTGGTTGAGTAATTGCCTGGATATGCTACAAACTGTTGGCAGTTTTCACTTTGCCTTTTACGGCAAACAGAGGGACGGATTGTGGCGTGAAGTCCATGATCATCTGTCTTTGTGCCAGTGTCCTGGATTAAATTCCAAACCACTCTGCTGTATCTGATGAAGTAAGGGTACGTGACACCGTTGATGGTGATCTGTCTGTCGGATATGGAAGTTCAGCTCGGCGTTACCCCTTAGTGTTATTCGGGAGCTACAGGCTATGTGATCACACCTGGTTTCACCCTCTCTCTTCTCTCGTCATCATCCAACACATATATGACAGCACACTACACATACACCCGTACCCATACTTATGCCTAACTCGGGGCACTTAAACACACAATAGTCACACTTCACGAAGGAAAGGTGTCACTTTCCACGACGGATAGAAAAACCTTTCCAACTAGGCGACTGAATTTACCATTCGCGGTCTCCCGGCCAACCATGCTTATAACTTTATTTTTACAGCATGTACCTTGCAAAGAATGCTGAAGATTAGACGGATAGATCATGTAACTAATGAATGGACTTGAGGAAAAGAGGAATTTGTGGCATAACTTTACTAGAAGAAGGGGTCGGTTGGTAGGACATGTTCTAAGGCATCAAGGGATCACCAATTTAGTATTTGAGGGCAGCGTGGAAGGTAAAAACAGTGGAAGGAGACCAAGAGATGAGTACACTAAGCAGATTCAGAAGGATGTAGGTTTTAGTAGGTACTTGGGGAACACAAGGAAGCATGTGGTTCAAATGGCACTGAGCACTATGGGACTCAACTGCTGTGGTCATCAGTCCCCTAGAACTTAGAACTACTTAAACCTAATTAACCTAAGGACATCACACACATCCACGCCCGAGGCAGGATTCGAACCTGCGACCGTAGCAGTCGCACGGTTCCGGACTGCGCGCCTAGAACCGTGCTATCACCGCGGCCGGCAAGGAAGCATGTGGTTTGTGCATCACGGGGCTCCAGCACATTTCTGTCACGTTGCTCGACATGCATTGGATGACATCAACCGTGACAGACGAAAAGATAGGGCAAACCCAGTTCTATGGCACCCTGTTCTTCCGACCGCAGTCCTCAGGGATAATCAACCTCAGGCAGAGGCCAGTGAAACCATTTGACTCCGTCCGTTTTGAAAGGGACTACTCTTCCACAAACGTAAATGATTCGACCAGTGTATGTGTTTGTATAACAGTTTTTTCCTTCTTTTAGTACAAGGATTCCGCTTACAATGTTAGTAAAAGCGTTTCTACTACGCTCATATTAGTAGCGATGTATGATCTTTGATTTTGCACGCAGTATTTTTGTCTTTTTATATCGTCATGAAATACGAGGGCTACGTGAAAATTTCTCGACCTGATAGTAAAAGACTGGATTTTTTAAAGCTCAAAAACACACTTTTCCGTTGACAAGATCAATGTACTGCGTCCAGAGTTGTTCAAGGGAGGGCATTTCATCTCTCTAGTGAGATACCCGAAGATCTGCAAAATGGAAATCGTCCATGAACATTTTACTTCGAAAAAAAAAAAACATTTTGTATACTTTTAGATGCGTATGAACTTCAGTAAATCTGCTTTAGCACTCACTGCGCAACCACGCAATGCTCTTGACAGCTGTTAAACAGACGCCTGTGGTTATGGCTATGTAATATGATCACTCAGAAGTAGAACACAGGAAAAAGACAGACACAGGTAATACGCATGCAACATTTATTTATTCATTTAACAAGTATAAAACCCATTTGTACTTATAAAAAATAACATTTGAACTGCTATATATAGAGTATTAACCTCCGTAAGGTCTCGCCAGTCCACAGAAAAGCGAGCCGTTCACTCCCACCGTTGCGGTCCCTTAACACAGCGTCCGCACAATGACGCTACAGACCTCCGACCCTCTTGCTCGCTCGCAATCACCGTCCATTGTATCTAACTGGTCAGACACAAACACCTAATAACGGCTAATGACAATTCACATCGAAAATAATATCCTTTGTCAATCCGGTCAATATTCCGGCAAACGCGATCACCTATTGTTCTGCCTGGTGCAACAGGTGGAAAATATATATATTTTTTCCCGTTGTCGAGGGGAGTGAGGAAACGGAGATTAAGGTACTATACTTTTACTGTTCTCGTTAACTGCACATCCTTGTCGTAAACCAACTTGGTAAAACATTTGTACTATCTGGGAAACAGTCTTATCTTTACTGAGCAAATGCTGTGGATCTGAATTTAACGGTCTGACACCAAAGATGAAATGGAAGAAATGATGTCTGCTGCGTTGCTAAGAAACATACCTGAGATTCAGTTGTCATGGATCAAAATGCGACAGAATCGCCTTCTACGGAACAAAAAAAAGTTCATGGTTGCACAGTTTGCTTTGAAATAAGAGTTGTAATGCATCAAAACTGTAATACCACCATGTTGAACGTATAAAAAAATTAAGAACCATCTAGTGTTAAAATACCCAATCAATATAGAATTAAAAAGAAAATAGATACAAGTAGTTTCACTACGCCCCAAAGTATATGATAAATTCAAAGAAAATAAGGATACCCAGAAATAAAGCTGCTAACAAAAATATAAGAATTTTTTGGTAAATGTGAGCATCGTTACTGGAAAGCACTAACTTCCCAATCTCTTAAGTAAATTCCCCACGATTGACTTAAATAACCGGCCTGAGGCATTGATTGTTAATAGGAGCCGAAAGCGATATTCTGACATTCTAGGTGAATACGTCAATTGAAAACAGGGACTTATTAAGCAGAAACAAATTGTGTTACGAGCAAGAAACATGCACGTAAACTTATTCTCCATTTGAAATGAAACGTTAGTTGAGTTAGTGTCTAAATGGAATGGAGGTACAGCACAGAGGAAGCGAAGGTGACGCATGAACAGTCCCCCGTAAACAGCAAACTTGTTAGCCACATCCTTCGTACATAAGGAAGATGGGATTTGCAAAAGAGAGCAAGTTTTTTCCTCCTAAAATGTGTTTGATCATCTCGAAAATATTGCTACGGACTGGCCTAATCTTAAGATTGATGAAGTCTTTCACTTACATAAGCCACAACAAATTACTCTTCATATATTCAGTCTTATTATGGAGTACCGGGAACTTAGGTTCAGATTCTTCAGTTGACGGGAGCATTTAGAATGTAAGCTACAGATGCATGTCCAAGAAGAGGAAAAAATGTATGAAGGACGTATTCAGCTTGGTTTGCCTTTTTTGAAGCGCAACTTACGACCTCACTGTTTGTACCGAACTTAGCTGGAACTAAACGGAACTTTGTAACTCTTTTAAAGTACAATGCGAATATAATAATGCCTCAGCGTCCAGAATGAAAAGTTTCACGCCAGTGTCGCTCTTTGGACCATCCTCTCCACCTTGGATTTGTTCTTCAGGCTGCCGCTACGGGACTTCTCGAACTTCTGGTAGCTGCAACATACGAAATAACATTTAATACCTTTCATACTATTAGTTTACAAGTGGTTCAAAATACCAGTATAGAAATACATTGAAACTTTGAAGGTGAATGGTCTGTGGAATTAGATACGACAATATACACAGACTACATTGGTATTACTGGTTGAACTATGACTACCTAAATAGAACATCTGGAGTTTCCAACTGAAAGGGAAGAAATGTTACTTGGGCCCAATGCCACGTGCTTTCGTATTCGAAAAGTAAATTGCGCCCAGGTAGTGTATGATGGCTCAGTAGCACAAGTTCGTAAGACACGCTGCACAGTACGCAGTGCAGCGCTAACATTCAAAACTGAAAGGCCCCGTTGCGACAGGAAGGCAGTGAAAGAAACACCAAAAATGCGAAATAAGGGATAATTTTCGGTTAGAGCTTCAGCGCACAACTCTCAATCACTAGAAGCATTTACAAAACAAAGTGCAGAGTCATAGCATCCAGCATCGAGTCTGTAAAAAAACAACGTGAACTAAATATTCACAAAGACTCTCTTATACTCTTTAAACCCGTTGCAATGGACATTTGCTGTGAGTAAAAGGACTCTCTGAAAGTGAAAAACAAAAGGAAATTTTAGTACAGACAGGGCCGGTTTTAGGCCCAAGCGACATATGCTGCCGCTCTTCGAGCTGAGACGAATGGCAGGGGCGCCACAGCTGTAAGTTCTCTATACAGGCTATATCGCAATCAGTAGCGGCCGCGTAAGGCAGCCCTGGCACCCAAATGCAAGATTTGTATACTGTGCTTATCGTCTATAGTAGCGGAAATTTACCGGGTGAGAATGTACAACGGAAAAAGGGTTAGAGGGCGGGAGCCAAATGGCAAGTCGCTTGTGCCGAAAAATATTCTAGAACCGGCCCTGAGTACACAACAAGAAATTCTTACATACTTGGTCTACATACAACTGAGCTAACGTTGTACATATTTAACATAATACAGCAAAAATTAAGCAAATTTTCCACAGAAAATCCGTATCAGCGACATCAGTAGACATTAGACATCGTGAGCGAACAGAATGGGGCGCCCCGCGGAACTCACGGAGAACCGCACTGCTGCTACGGTCGCAGGTTCGAATCATGCCTCGGGCATGGATGTGTGTGATGGCCTTAGGCTAGTTAGGTTTAAGTAGTTCTAAGTCTAGGGGACTGATGACCTCAGATGTTAAGTCCCATAGTGCTAAGAGGCATCTGAACCGTTTGAACTCACCGACATCGAACGTGGTCAGGTGACTGGGTGTCACTTGTGTCATATGTCTATAGGCGAGATTTCCACACTCCTAAACATCCCTAGATCCACGGTTTCCGATGTGATAGTTAAGTGGAAACGCCAAGGGACACGTACAGCACAAAAGCGTACAGGTCGACCACGTCTGTTGATTAACACAGACCGCCAACAGTTAAAGAGGATCGTAATGTGCAATAGGCAGACACCTATCCAGACAATCACACACGAATTCCAAACTGCATCAGTATCCACTGCAAGTACTATGACAGTTAGGCGCGAGGTGATAGAACTTGGATTTCAAGGTCGAGTGGCTGCTCATAAGCCACACATCACGCCGGTAAATGCCAAACGACGCCTCGCTCGGTGTAAGGAGCATAAACATTGGACGATTCAACTGAGGAAAAACGCTGTGTGGGGTGACGAATCACGGTACACAACGTGGCTATCCGATGGCGGGATGTGGGTATGGCGAATGCCCGATGAACGTCATCTGCCAGCGTGTATAGTGCCAACAGTAACATTTGGAGGCGGTGGTGTTACGATGTTGTCGTGTTTCTCATGGACCCCTTGTTGTTTTGCGTGGCAGTATCACAGCACAGGCCTACATTGATGTTTTAAGTACCTACTTGCTTCCCACAGTTGAAGATCAATTCGGGGATGGTGACTGCATCTTTCAACACGATAGAGCACTTGTTCATAATACACGGCCTGTGGCGGAGTGGTTACACGACAACGCGACAATAACATGCAAGTAATGGACGGGCCTGCACAGAGTCCTGACCTGAATCCTACAGAACACCTTTGGGATGTTTTGGAACGCCGACTTCGTGCCAGGCCTCACCGACCAACATCGATACCTTCCTTCAGCGCAGCACTCCGTGAAAAATGGGCTGCCATTCCCCAAGAAACCTTCCGGCACCTGATTGAGCGTATGTCTGCGAGAATGGAAGCTGTCATCAAGGCTAAGAGTGGGCCAACACAATATTGAATTCCAGCAATACCGATGGAGGTCGCCAGGAACTTGTAAGTTATTTTCAGCCAGGTATCCGGATACTGTTGAGCACATAGTGTACTTACAGACACGCCCCACTGAGGAACAGGGTTAGCAGGCACGTGACACTGCCTCCTTATACGTAAGTGAACGAGATGAACCGGTGTTAGCGGCCACTGTTTTCAGGGATCAGTCTCAGCTCGTGTGTTCGCCGGAGATAGGTGGCACATAAAGCGTACGAGAAATGACTGTGAGCTGCTAAGTGATGGCAGCTGTAGCCATTGACTCAGAGAGAGAGACTATGTACTCACTCCCAAAATGCTATGTACTCACTCCCATAGCGCCACATACTCTCAGCAGGCACCGAGTGAGTACACAGAAACGGGCTGGAACACACCTCCCTTCACCATGTCAACGTGGCTAGCGCGATCCCATAGTCTTCGGAACAGGAGAAAGTTGCCTTCACAGCAACACCAAGTCAGTCTAGTGTTCTTTACCAGACACGCGCCGGTGGTCATTCTG